>NW_004524690.1:4948816-4971602 GCF_000260255.1 Octodon degus
GTTTTGCAGGGTATATCAGTCTGGGTTGGAATTTGTTTTCTTGCAAGACTTGAAGTACTTTGCTCCATGCTCTTCTTGCCTTCATGGTTTGTGAAGAGAAGTTTGCTGTTATTCCAATGGGTTTTCCGTTAAATGTGATCTGTTTCTTTTCTTTAGTTGGCTTTTACTATACTGTTCCTCTGCTGAATTTCTGGGATCTTGATTATTATATGTCTCGGTGTGGTTTTAATTGGGTTGATGTTATTTGGAGTTCTGTATGCTTCAGTTACTGAATGTAAGATTGTTGCCCCATATTTGGGAAGTTTTCTGCTATTACTTCTGCCCATATTCTTTTTGTATCATTTGTATTGACTCTTTCTTTCTCATTGATGCCTATTAGTCTCACATTGTTCATCTTTGCATCATCTTGCAGGTATTGATTTTTTTTCCCTACATCCTCCTTGTTTTTAAGAGATCTTTTCTTACTTTTTTACTAGCTGCAATGGTGTCTTTAAGGTCAGAAAGTCTATTTTCACTTTCACTCAAATGGTTTTTCCAGCTTGTGATTGAGGCTTTAATTTCTTGTATATCTCTTTGAATCTGTTTCATACACACTATTTCTTTCCTAAATTACTTATTCAGGAATTCCATCATTTTTATATTCTGCTTTATTTTTTTTATCAGTGTCTTCTTTAGAAGCACTTAGTACTTCTTCGATTATAGTTATCGGTACATTTTTTAGTTCAGAAATTATTTCTGATCTGATTTCTTCTATACCTTTCTGCAGTTGTTTCTTTACTGCCAACGCTATTATTTCAGAGATATCTGGCGTGTGATTTCCAGTTTCATCTATGCTAGTGTCTTCTGCATTTGTACTGGGTGGACTCGGGACCTGAGACTATGTTTTGTTCCTTCTCTTTGTCAATTTGTATACCACTGTCTTCTGACCTTTGGTGTAGAGTTTAGATAGAGTTACTACCTTAGCACCAGGTCCAGATCTACGAAGTTCAGATTCCTCCAGGTGGGTGTTGCTTGGATCTGGCTGGGGTCTGGCTGCTGTGCTCCACTTCTTTCTGCAGCAGCCATTGGAGTTAAACCCATTGTGTCACTCTGGCAAGATGTTCTGCTTCTGAATCAGCTGGGTGGGTCTTGCCTCTAGCCTCTTTGCAGGGAGTTCTGCTGAAGGGTTCCTCACTGGGCCTGTGCTCTGGGTCTATTCAGGATCCTGTGGGCTCCGGGGTCGTCTCACTCACACGCTGGGTCTGTGCTCTGGGTCTATTCGGGATCCTGCATATTTTTCTTCTTCCAGAGTGGAACATAATTTTTTTTTTTTGGGGGGGGGGAAATGGGGATTGAACTCAGGCCCTTGCCCTTGCTAGGCAAGCACTTATTCTACTGAGCCATCTCCCCAGCCCCAAAAGCAGAAGGGTTTTTTGTTTGTTTGTTTGTTTGTTTTTTGCTCCGAATGCCTTCAGGGCAGGTTTGGCTGGCTTGAGTTTTGGGGATGGAACCACAGCAACCTGAGCCTGATTGCTTTGTTGAAGCAGCCACTTAAAGAACTGAGCTAAGGGGCAGGCCCCTAACATAAATTTATTGAATCAAGTATCTTTTACTTTGTTCTATGGCATTATAGTGTCTTTTTATACAACGAAGTTAATAAAATTGGAAAATATTGAGCAAAATACTGAGATGTGATTTTATGTGAATATTCAGTGGACAGAAATGAGTTACACACCATCAGTAAAAAATGTAGAATTTAAGAAACAGAACTTTTTTGAGTATATTTAATCACAACTGACCTTACGTAAAAGAAAAATATGGGTGCATTGAATGCTTAGAATTACTAGTTTGCTTGGATTGTCAGAGGTTTAGCATGAATAATTGTGCTGTGAAGGATTTATCTTATGTCATAACGTTGTGCCGTATTATCTGTGTGACCACTTACGGGTCTTGCTGAAGCCATGCCACCTTGTTTCTACTCCAGTGAATGATTGTAAAGGGTTTTATAAGAATGATTGGCTCTTCAAATATTTGGAGGTTTAACTTTGTGACCAGAAGATTGGTACTTGTGCGTATTATGAGTTTTCTTTTCTGTGCTAGGTAGTTTTCCCATTGCTGAGATATAATACCAGACACCCACAATGTAAAAGAGGAAAAATTTAATGTAATTGATGGATTCAGAAGGTACAGTACATGGTGGGCAGGCTCCAAGGTAAACCATCATGGCAGAAGGATGTGGCCAAGCAGTTACCTAGATCATGGCGACCGGGAAGCAGAGGAGGAGAACAGAGCCAGAGAGTAAAGGGCCGCTGACCCTATATAATATTCGAGGTCTAATTTTCATGATCTGCCCGGACACACCTAGGAGCAAATTGTACTAATCTGCTATATTTCTTAATTCAGTGAAATTGAAGTATCAGAATTAACAGTCACATTGACTAGGGCATTATATTACTACTTTGAACAAACCTTTCAATGGACATCATAAGGTGGGAGGGAAATACAGTAATTATAATATGTTGTTACCTTAAACATACATAAAGTGTTATGCCCTCAGAATAGTGCATGTATGTGTCATAGACATACAGCTGAGGCATCCTTTGGTGGGCACAGGCCTGTTCTCCATCCATATGACAATATGGTAGATATTCTGTGGGCCTTTCCTTCCTGTTGAGTTACATCCTGTCCAAGAGAAGGTTTAGTAACACACAAGGAACATTCAGAACACACTGAACTTGTTTAATGTGTATGATGCTTCAACTGGGATAAAAATGTGATGTGACATTTTAAAAAAAATTATAAATCCAGAATTCTCCTAGTTAATTTCAGATCCCCATTTAGACATAGCTTTTGTGAAAGGCTGTAAAAATGTCTGCATCTGCTCTCACGGAGAGTTTCCAAAGGAGAGAAGACTTCTTTCCTCCTTTCTGAGAGTCCTGAACGCTGCTGTCTGTTGTTCCCTTCATTAGCCAAGGACATGGCGCTTGCTTGGGGGTGTCTGCATTGTTTCAGAGCTACTCAGCGTGTAAGGACAGATCTGCAGATGTGTACATTAAAGGATTAAGGTGGGCATCTCAAAACTGATAGCAGTTTGTTACTTCAGTAGGACCCAGACACATGATTAGTGGGTTTGCCTCATGGAGTCCTGGCGTGGTGTGTGAGCTACAGACCAGTGAGCTCAACTGGACCTCATGACAACATATGATGTTTTAAGATTAGTTTTTTAAGCCCTAAAGGTTTTACATAGTCCAGAAGTCTGGAAACCCACTGATTTCTCAGAATATGATGTTAAGTTAAGCCTGATTTTGTAGGATAAAGTATTGGGACTGACTACTGATGAAGGATTCAGATGAATAAAAGGTAAAAAAAAATTCTGAGCCTGCCAAATTTGCTTTAAAATTATCTTCCATTCCCATGAACAAACCTTTTGTGAGACTGGCTGACTGTTACTAGGACAAAACGCACCAGTACTTTAGATCCACATTATCCCCCATGAGCGGCCTTGTTATCATTCAGTTTATATTAGTAAATTAACAAGCAGGAAGCAAGCCCATTTGTCCCATTAAAACTTTACTGATATACTAAGTTTGTTCAGGGTGTGTATGTAGGCATTTCATATGAGGAATACTGTTTCCCTTATACATTTTGTTTCCTTACAGTCATGAAAGAAAAAGTATGATAGATATAATAGCTGTTTTCTAAATTCATTGCCTGTGAACACACTTTCAGTGAATAATTTGTATGTCTTTAATTTTTCCTATATTATTGGCTTTGATTACATTTATTGAAGTATCATTTTATATTCATATAAGTACAAAAATTTGGGGAAATTGTGTTTATGTTTTTAACTATTTTTTTCTCTAATAATTCTTTAAAATTAAATTTTATAATACTATTCTTTGCTGCCCATTGTTTGTGAAGCACTGGAAAAAACATACCTGAAGTTAGTGAAACAAGCAGCCATTCTTTTTGAAGCTTTGAATTGCACTTTATTAGTACGTGTGTGCAGCACGCAATGTTTACATTCCTCATGGTAGGTTGGTACACGCACATAACAAATCCTAACTCCTTTTCTTATCCACTCCCCCACCCCATCTCTTGATCATTTTCTTTTTTTTTTTTTTATGTATTTGTGGTACATAATGTTTAACTTGCTTGTGTGCAGTTGGTATCTGTATGTAAAACGTCCCAATTTCTTTTGCTAAAATCTCTTCTGGCTTCCCTCCCTCTTTCTGTCCCTCGAGCACCTTTCTCTTTGAGAATGACCTATCTCCCTGCTTCCTTTTGTCTGTCTTTTTTTTTTTTGCTCTTTATTTTTATTTTGGGCTTCTCATGTAAGAGAAGCCATGTGGTATTTGTCCTCGTGTCTGATTTATTTCACTTAACATTATGGTCACTAGGTGCATCCATTTTCCTGCAAGTGGGTCATGGTTATCTTTGTTTAAGGCAGAGTAGCCATTTGTTTTATAAATGCATCTTACAAAGTCTTTTATCTCAGAACTTTCAGTGAATGCATATACCTTGTAGATTTTCCTATGAACCGTGTAGGGTTCCCCCATTTAAAAATTTTACTTTGTTTAAAGAACAGTGGATTATTTTCTTTCAAGTTATTTTGCCATCAGTTTTTTTTTAATACAGTAAGAATCTAAAATTTCTAATTTGCTCTTTCAAATGTTATGGTTTCCATGTGATAACTTTGATTTTCAAAACTCAGTATTATTTTGGAAACAATATTCTGCCTAATTTCAGAGAGATTGTTTTATAGGACATTTTATCTTTTTTTTTCTAGCATTGAATATGTGGTATTTTTGCATTATGTCAGCCCTGATTATAAATGCTCATCTTTTAATAGATTGTTGATCATCAATATTTTTCTTCTTGAGTGAATTGTTTTTTTTTTTAAAAAGCTGTGTGATAAAATTGATCAAAAGAGACAGCTCCTTGATATATGCTCAGTAGAATATTGTTTTACAAAAACTATCAGTAGTTTATTAAGTAATTTGGATTTTTAAGTGGTTTATAACAAACTTAGTCAATTGGTGACTTGGACCAAAGCATGGTTTACCTGTTTTCTAGGGTTGTGGTAAGAGTGCCATAAAATGTGTGGCCTACAACTGCAGACCTTTATTCTGACACTTTTGGAGGTCGTGTGTTCAGAATCAGGGTGCTGGCTGTACAAGAGCCTTCTTTGCCCCTTCCATCCTACGTGCCTCCAGGTGTTCCTGGTTAGTGGCTGCATTGCTCAAAGCTTGGTGTCAGTGTTGACAGGGTGCTTGTCTCTTCTCTGTTTCTTCTTTTCTGCCTAATGAGAAGAGTTGTCATTGGACTTAGGCACACCCAGGTAATCCAGGATGATCTGATGATCCTTTCATCTTAGGATTCTTAACATAATCACTTCTGAAAAGAGCCTTTTAAAAAATAAGACCACGATCACAGGTTCTGGGGGTAAGGCTTTTGATGTGTCATCTTGGGGACCCCTCACTCACCCGAGAACATATCTTTTTGTAGCTGTTGAGTGTCTCTGGAGTGTTAGCTGTAATGTGCTGTCATGGCTGCTTCAGGGCTGTAGTTTGTGGGAAAGTGAAGAGTAGTGAAGAGTGCCAGCAGTCAGCTGGACGGTTCCAGGCTTGTGCTCAGGGCCTAGAATCCTCCTAAGCCCTGTGGCCTGGGGCCTGTTACCTTCTCTGTACAATGACATCATGGTGGGGAGATGTAATACTCCTAAGAACTCTGACATGTCAGTGGGCCAGGAGTGATCACAGTCACAGTATTCCCTTGACAAAAGGTACACTTTAAAAACAAACCAACAAAAAACCAACATTTCAGAATCAGTTCCCCCATGAAATCAGTCACTGGACTCTGACTTTGCCAGTTATAGCACCTTCATGTCTTTTTAACTGTTCCAGGTTACTGCTAGGGCAAAAGAAACACTTAGTCATTTCATTCACTCCTTCATGAGCCCCAACTGACTAAATAAGTATTTATGTCCTGCCAACTTAATAGCAAGCAGTTTGAAAAATACTTTATTTTATTCTTATGTAAGTCCATTTCCTAAAGGGATGCGGGCACCTGCTGAGCACTGCGATGCTTCTCCAACCTAGGAATTAGAAGGGACACTGTCTCCCTTGATCCTGCCCCACACTGCTTTTTGCACACTGTAGCTTTTCATTATAGCAGCCACCAAAAAGCCAGCTTCACAGGGCTACTGTCATCATTAGAAATACAGCACGGTCTGGTTGAAAGTGAGATAACCGAGGATGGTTGTTCACATGATGTCCAGCAGGAGTTAAGGATGTTCTAATTGGATCATATAAAATTTACTTTCTAATTAGCAAACTTTCAAAGCCTGACTTTCCCTTGAAAAAATCCTGCTTCTCATTAGAGTGAACACTTTATATTTTATTCTATTTCTATAAATAGATATTTATACCTATAAATAGATACTGATATCTATTTCTCTTTCTAAATTTCCAAGCCCATTTTTTTAACATTTAAAATTTTATCTACAATTTTTGTATAATCTCCTAGTAGCTACTGTTGGTGTACATTATGTAAAAAAAAAAAAAAAAAAAGCCCCACATTTCATTCATGTAGATACAGAAATGAAACATTTAAGAGATACGATTTGCTGTGTGGTTTTGTTTTGTGGATGTCTGGTGGCTAACCAGACACTTCTATGAAACAAGAACAGTGCTGATTCTTTTATATAGGCCAGAGATGAGGATGATAAATTACAAAAAGAAATAAAAAGTTAGATCATCCTTATTTTGTCTTTTCATGAGTCAAGTTATTTGCTGGAGACAATGAGTAGACTGGATCATGATTCTGTGTTGCTGGAGGCTAAGTAATGCACAGTTGCTCATAATGTTCTTTCTTGCTCATTCCTTCTCCCTCTCTTCTGTTCTTTTATCTACTCAAGAGATGGTTCTTGAATGCCCCTGTACTTTCGCATGTGGGGTATACACTTACTAGGTGCCCTGGGCATGTGGTGATCAGCGAGATGGACCTCACATTATGTGCTGGAGTACTAAGCACTGTGCTAGCACATAGTGAGTCATCAGCACGCGGGAGACACAGTTGCTGTTGAGATTCCATATTCATGTCAAAAGCTCTACCAGTAGGAGTGCCAAGATGGAGCTTAGGTCAGCAGATTGTGTGTGTTTTCATCCCACACTTTGGCTAGAGGAAAAATTCTAACAGAATTTCTCTATGGCAAGAACCAGTTTTCTTGCTGATGTTTGTCACTTTGTCATGCCTGGAAACCTACTCTTACCCAGCAGTTACTAGACTGCACATGTGCTGAAGGATCTGTCCTCAGTCCATTAAAAATATGTATGGTCCTCAGGGGTACGTTGTGTGTCAGAAGTGTTTAAAACCCTCAAGGATTAGTAAGTAATTAGCCTTCATACCTAATGTGTAAGCAGCAGAGAGATCTTTGATTTTGGCTCAATCAATGTAATTTTAATGTTAAGAGCTCTGAGATCAGCAGCCAACAGTTAAGTAAACTTTGACACTGGGAGCAGACATGTCAACAAAGCCACAATCCAATTTATTATTGATTGATCAACCAGCCCATTTCCCTTTGGTGTAGACATTTATAAAACAGTTGTTTTACACATGTGTGATATGTACATGTGCAAAGTCTCTTGCTTAAAAAACCAACACAAAAGCCAGACAAAAATCTGGAGGGTGGTAGAACTGTCATGACTCACCCTGTGGAACCAGCTGGTGGTTAGCAGTCTGGGTCCCTTCTGGTACGAAAGGATCCTCAAGAAGCTTTGAGTCTCTGGGAGCTCAGATCTCAGGAGGTGGCAATTGTCCTTGCATTTTTGTAACTTGGAAACAAACCTTTAGACCTCAGGCTTCCCTTCGATTACATTCTTCTTTTTCTTAAAAAAGATATTTATTATATATTGTATTATTTCCATGAGTAAACTTGACTCTTTAGACACTCCAAAAAAGAGATTCAAAAGTGCTTTCTTTGGTAAAATTTGGGCCAACTACTGTTTCAACTTGAGAAAGCAAGTAGCAGTGAGAAACTTTGTAGTGTTGCAGGTTTTTATAAGTCCATAGGGAAGCATGGAGAAACAGACCCCATTTACAAGTATTTTCTTGATCATGTGGTTAAAAATGTTTCTAGTTATTTGATCTTTTTTTTTTTTTTTCAGTACTAGGGATTGAACTCAGGACCCTGTGCTTGCCAGGCAGGCACTTATTCTTCTGAGCTATCTCTCTAGCCCTAATTATTTGAAATCAAGTCTTGTAGACCTACAGTAAGAGGTCTGTCTTATTCTCCTAAACATATGTTATCACTTCATAAGGAAAAAAGGCCTTTACTTTATTATTGTTAAATAAGCTGCACTTTTTTATTGTAATATTGTTATTAGTTTATCTAACTACCAGGCGCTAAATTCCAACTCTTGCAGTAGTGAGCTTAAACTTAACTAGAAGAATGTTTGAGTTGCAGTCAGCATTCATAATAATAGTATAAAAGAAACCAAGATTCTAAATTTAATAATATTTATGATCCAGAGAAAAGTTGGAAGAGAATATTTATTTTTCATTAGTAAATATATTTCATCATTTAACTAGTATTAGTTGTTAAAATAAATTATTATGGGATAATGAACCTAACTTTGCAAAGTTGACCATCATGGATATTTCTTAATGAACAAGACCACTAGCTAATTGTTCAGTTGATAAATTTAGCAAGAGCAGTACCTTATTTTTCAAAATCTCTAGTATTTTAAATGCAAAGACCTTTTTGATGATCAAGGGACACTCTTGTATGTGGATTTATATAGTTTTCTTGATTAAAGCAGGCCTACGATGTATCACTTGTTTGCTAAGTTTAGTTTCTATAAAGAAGGATGAAAATGAATTAATTATTGAAGCTGAACGATAACTACTTGGGAGTTGAGGATACTGTTGAGACAACTTTTGGAAGTGTTTAAAAATTCAATGTTAATTTTTTTTTTGTAGAACCAGGGATTGAACTCAGGCCCTTGCACTTGCTAGGGAAACGCTTATTCTATTGAGCCATCTCCCCGGCCCCAATGTTAAAATATTTTTTAAAATACAGTGTGATCAAGAGTTTAAGACATCTGAAGACAAAAGGACATGCAAAACAATTCTTGAGTTTTTATGATTTAAAATATATTGGTTTTTTTTAGTCAAGGGGTGTCCTCCAGAGCATTGTGATGTTACAGATTTCAGGTTATCTAAAAATATCAGTTCCATCCTTGAGAAGCCTGTGGTGTGGTATAGAGAAGACAGACATGTAAAACTAGAAAAATGCATGGCAGTTTCATATGTGTTCTGAGTACATATAGAAAGAGAAGAAAATCTGTCTGTAAAGTTGGAGAACACTTAACAGAATGCTTGACAATCCCAAATCAGGATAATATAGTTATTTGCCAGCTCATCCCTGTTGCTCAGTAAACTTCTGGACATGTTGTGTAGAGCGAAGACAGAGGGTACATGTCTTGGAATACATGCTTTGGTCTAAACAGCATTGCTTAACTGAAATAGTCCATGTGTTACTGTGATGTTTGAGCCCTCCAAATTCTAGTAAGTAGCATACTGAAATACTGTGTTAATAATGCATTAGAGGGGGCAGGGAGATGGCTCAGTAGAATAAGTGCTTCCCTGGCAAGTGCAAGGGCCTGAGTTCAATCCCTGGTTCTGCCAAAAAATATATAAAATGAAATAAAAAATAATACATTAAAACTCATTGGGTACCTACTGAGCATGCATATAAAATATATAAGTGAAAAGGTCATTTAAGTATAAATTTACTGTTTGCATCTGAGCACCTGAAGATGTCAGCTAATAAATAATAAATTTATTCAAAAAATTATGGAATTTCCTTATTGTAAACTTTTCTTTTATTCACTGAGAAATATTTATATAAACTATCATGTCTGGGCCTAGTGCTCAATACCACATCAACAAAGCAGACAGACATAGTTGCAGGATGACATACAATAACTATTATAAGTTCTTTTATTATTAATATAAAGTAGCAAATGTTTGTGTACCATATTATTAATATAAAGTAGCAAATGTTTGTGTACCAATATTGTGTACCATATTAAATGTAATAGACAGATCAATGTCAAGATCATGAGAGTAATTAAATCTCGTCATGGAGACTTTGACACACATTATCTTCCCTTGAAAGGTTTCATTTTTTTAGTTATGACAAATTGCAACAATTGCTTTGTATTGGTAGCTACATGGATTTTTTAATGCACATCTCTTGTGTTTTAAAACATTTTCCAAAATGAGAGTGTGTGGGAGGATATCAGGTGCAGAATCTGGGCAGTGGAGGTGGAGGAGACGCAGATGTCATTTTAGCGTGAGGGCGCACTGAGCAGAGGGTTGTGATGATACACCCTACCCATTCATTGGTGAGAGAGCAAAAGCGAGGTGACTTACTAATTATTGACTAGAGTAGATTTGTTAAATTGGTAAAACAGTTAATAATTTTGTCCTGTAGACTTTATAGATTATTTTTGGGTTCCATCTGTTGTTAGAACAAAAGTTAGTAGTGTTCACTTCTTTGGTACTGGGTACGAGTCAGTATGCAGGCCTATAGACTGCAACTGAAAATGCAACCCATAGCATTTTTCCTGAGCAAGTTTTGTGAAAACAAAGAAGATTCTATTTTCTTAGGGAATTATAAATGTCATAAAGGGTTCAGGCAATCCATTTAACGTGGTATATAGAAAGTTATTTTATATTACTAAAGTCAAAGCACACCCGTTTAGTGAAGATTGAAGGATACTTGTAATTTAGGGTCTGACGAAGCCTTCTAGAAATGCCACTTGTCTTCATGCAGTGTGTTCTTTGAGCTTCAGTTTGTTTTTCTAGGTCCCATCATTTCCTCTCTTCTTGCTGAAAACTAGTCATCTCATCCTCCTTTAGAATAGATTTCTCTAAGCTCTTTAAAAACTTGAGTCCTAAAATGTTTAATGTTCCAAATCTGAATAAAACCAGTTTGAATGTAGAGCTCCTCTAGGACTACAGTTTTTAAAGTGGAACAATTTAAAATATTTTCTATGTAAATGGATGCTCTGGGTAAATGAATTTGGAAAGAATGCAGTAAGATTTCCTATGTATAACTGGTCTTGTTCTAAAAACAACTAAATATAAAATATTTGTAGAATTCAAAGCAAAAAAAATTAATTATTTCAGATGGCCTTTAAGTGTTTAATAAATAGCCATGTAGTATAATGGTTAAAACTCTGGACATTTTGGTCAGACTGACTTAATTTCAGGCTCTGAAGTCAGGATTTACTGGATTACTGTGTGACTTCAGGGAAATTGTGTACTTTTTTAGCCTCAGTTTTCTCAGTAGTTACTGTAGTAATACCTGATTTGGAGCTTGTTGTTTCAGTGATGATTGGGTGAGATTACGTGTGTGCAAAGTGCCAGATACATGGCAAGAATTTGATAATAACTAATATTTAATTGTTGGCTCCAGCATTTACTGGTATCTTAATTGTGTAGTTTGAGCGTGAGTCTGTCTTTTGCTTCTCATATGTAGCAAATACGAGAATGTTCATTCCAAAATATACCCTGTAGTGACTCGTTGGGTGTACACAGAACTCTTTCTTTAGGTGTTGCGTGCTTCTATTTGCCTATCGCTAAAAAAGCAAATAGTAGTACTACCTCATGGGATTGCTTTGAGGATTAAATCAAGTAATGGCTCAGTACCCAGTAAATGTGTGTACTCTAGTTTTTTAACTTGGCTTTGTCTTTTCAGTGCTTGGAATGTCTTCCTCCTTGTTTCTTTTTATAGGCTCATTTTTCATTGTTGTGTTTTTCTTGCTTGTCCCAAGCAGAGTATAATGTCCCAGTACCCTTTTGTAGGTACTTAGTGTTATTGTGGTTGGCCTATATTTTAATGTGTGTGTTACTAGCAGTTGAACCAAGGGCCTTCACACTGGTCTACATCCCCAGCCCATTTGTTTGTTTGTTTGTTTATTATTTTGAGCCAGGGTCTCACTAAATCTTTGTGTTACCTAAACTGGGCTCACACTTAATGATCCTCCTGCCTCAGCCTCCCAGAGTGCTGGGACAAAGTGTTCACTATGGCCACCACCATTCCTATCTACCCTATGGTGTCATAATTAGTTGGTTTTGGACATGTTTTGTGCTATCCTAAATTATTATAACAAGGCTTCATTGTAAAAACTCACTGAAGAATAAGTGGAGGGAAATGTTTAACACATACATGAAGACTGATTTCCTTTCAACACAAAGAAGCTCATAGATAGGGCATATGAGGTTGTACATTTACTATTTGTCCTTAACTCGTTGCATAGCTTTTTGAAATTGTTAGGTGGAGTATTTTCCAGTCTAGTTTCATGGTACTGTTAAGTCAACACAGTTTGGGGAATAATCACTAGGCAGGGATCCAGGTGCTCTTGAGGCTGTTGGTTTAGTGCCCATGTAGCCTCTGGATAAGCTATTAACTTATGAATGTTTTATTTTTAAGATTAAAATTATGAGGCTTAGTTTACTGAATTGCTGCTCTGATGGCTAGAAGAGGTACTGTCCCTGGTACTTAGTGGGAACTGAGGAGTGCTCTTGGGTCTTTGCTTTTCCTTGACCCTAAGTCATGCATTGCTGAAACAAGGATGCTGATTCTTAGACTTCATGGGAAAAATAGTGATCCACAAACATAAGCTCTATAGAGTAGTGATGGGAGTTTTATAACTCTTGAATGTTTCCATGAAGAAATTAGTTATTGGTGTCAAAATGAGAGAGTAAAGCAATGTTTGCAGCCACTAGGGAGGGACACAGGAAAGATACAAAGAGACAAAGTGAGAGAAGTGAGGCATCACAAGCGATCTCAAGTCACAGAAACGAAGGAGCCAAATTACTTGCCATGTACACAGGCAAAATTGAATCAATGGCAATACGAATTCCTGAGACATTGAAATTCAAATGTATTGATGTTCTTTCTAGTCTTTAATGTCAAAAAACTACCATGATGGTCCTAATATTCTGGGTTTGTGATTTGCTGAATGTTTTTTGTTTCAACGCCAGTGCATTTCAGATTTTCACAAGATATTTTTACATTGTTAACATATTTTTCCAATCACATACTTGTTTTTTTGGGCTAGTGGTCTTGTAAATGTAGAATCGCCAAATGTTCTTCATTGGCTATGCTTTCACGTGCGGCTGCTTCATTCTGGTGAGCATTTCTGCCCCTCATCTGGCCCGCTCACCTCACCCCACTTCTCCAGTTGTGTCCCCCCCGAGTTTAAGGTCTCCTACCACAGTTGATAATGTGAATTCAGAGTCATAAAGTTTTCATTTGGGTGTGTCCTCACCATTGCACAGCATTTGAATAATATTTGATTAATGTGCTAAGTAGATTACATTCTTATTAAATTATGTTGCTATTTTAGAGAAGAGTGCTATTTCAGAGAGGCTGAAATTCTTTGTTTTTGTTTCTCCCCTTAGATAAAGACACTGTTCACTCACTCACTCACTCACTCACTCACTCACTCACTCACTCATCTAGCACATGCTCCTTGAGACTGATGGTGTGGCTGGCTAAGGCCTAGCTGTAGAGGGTGATTGCAGGGCACCTCAGTGAGCATAGCTGAACTGGTGCCTGCCGCCACAGACCTGCTGTTCAGTGGAGGAGAATCAGATGTGCAGGAAACAGGAAAGGCCATTATCAAATCCTAGGCAGGATAGAGACAGCAGAGAGATGGCTGGTGTGGGGAGATATGGTCAGCCAGGGAAGACACAAGACTGGTGCTCCAGGAAGTCGCCAGAAGTCCTCATGAGGGGAGTGGTTAAGTCGGCTGAGTTGGTAAAATTCACCATGAGGTGAGGAGGTGGGAGGGCATGGAGCTACATGGCATGGGGGCAGGGGATGTAGCAGTATGCTGCAGCTCCAGACAAAAAGTGGGCTGCTCAGTGTCCTGGGAGAGCAGGCTGTGGCAAACCCAGGGCTGACTTCAGAAACTAGAGGAAGAGGTAGTCGTAGAGGAGGGCATGGCTGTCAAAGAGAAATCCTTGGGGCTGTTAGCTGGGGTCACAACAAAAATTTCATTGAGCCCATGCTGAACGGGTGTTAGGTCCCCAGAAGGGCAGAAGGGAGTGGGTGAAAGGCTTCAGTCCAGGGAATGCAGGGTGCTCCGGAGGCACTTT
Source organism: Octodon degus (assembly GCF_000260255.1). Lineage (NCBI taxonomy): Eukaryota > Metazoa > Chordata > Mammalia > Rodentia > Octodontidae > Octodon > Octodon degus. The sequence continues at coordinate 4,962,974 of NW_004524690.1, forward strand.
AGAAACCTGCGCTTCCTATAGAGTTCAGTAGAGACTGGGCACCAGGGAAGAGAAGACGAACTGACCGAAGAAAGGGAAATTGCCCTTGCTTCTTCTTCACAGGTGCGTTCATTCATGATTTAGAAGAAGATGGTCTCTTACCCAGTTTTTTGAAAGTAGGTGAGTAACTGTCTTCAGCATGCAGTGCTTTCCTAGGGCCCTTTTTAGTCTTCACACATTAAAGCAGTTTGGTTTTCTGTGGATAAACAACACTGGCATCCAGATTCTCTTTCTCAGAAAACTTGAGTACAGAGAGAATGTATTTATGAGTTTTCTCAAAAAGCAAGAAGTAAGTGAATGTAAAATAATCCACCATACATATTTCAAAACAGGACAACTATGGCAAAAACCCACACACTACCTTATTTTTTAACGAAATTGTTCTAACAGAAGTCTTATGATATAGATTGTCACATCTACATTAAAAACCTCCAGTGTATTGTACTCAGTTTCAACTATTACCATGATTCAGCATTCTTCTAAATAAAAGAGTGAAGAGTGTATTATGAGTTACTTTTGTTCTAAAATTCTTTCATTGGAGTTTTAAAATTCTTAGTTCTGAATTTTTTGAAACCAACTATGATCCTATTCAAAAGTGTATATAGAACTCATCAACACAATATATTTTAGGTTCTTCACCAAAGTAAATTAATGAAGAGATCTATCTCTCTCTCTCTCTCTCTCTCCCCCCCCCCCTTGCCAGGCAAGCACTTATTTTATTGAGCCATCTCTCTGGCCCTGAGAATTTTCTATTAAATGATACTTGTAAAAATTTGAAGGCTTTTAAAATTGTCAGAATAATTGGGAAACAAAAGGTAATATTTAAAAGGCGTGAAATGTGAGCAGCAAAATAAAAGTAAGGTCCATGGTCAAAGTAGTTTGGATTATTCTGTATTAAATCATTTTCTTCATTATGAGATAATTTCAAGCCTTAAATACGCCAGCATGGGTGGTGACTTCCCAAAAAGGCATACAGTGTGATGCAATTCCAGATTGATTTGCTCACAAAACTTTTTATTAAAGTAGTATTTTCTGGAACTAGTATTTTAGGGATTTATTTTGGAGTAATGAGATACTGGAAAATATCTCCTAGTGCCACACCCTGTTATTCTTGGTTTCAGATTGTAATTGCTTCTTTATTGAAATTTTCTCCCACCCCACTAGGGGATCTGGTGAACAATAGTTGTCTTTTAGTCATTTTTTTTATCTTAGTGGCAAGCTTTGGACCCATTGGGTAATGAGGGAGACAGAAGATGATTCCTTAACAAATGTTTATAGAATAAATGTAAACAGTGTGGGGCCAGTGAGATAGCTCAGTGGTCTAAAGTGCCTGCTTAGGCAAGCTTAGGCAAAGTACAGGAACCAAGGTTCGATTCCCGGCATCACATTCTGTGTCAGCCCCACCCCCAGGCCAGGCTGAGCTGGCCACAAAAATAAATAAATAAATAAATGTAAATAATCTAAATAAAATGAATGATTGAAATTTGTTATATTTTTGCATAACTAGGATTCTAGACCTTAGATCTGTGAAAGTAGTTTCATGTTTACAAATGTCCTCTATTACCATTCTGCTAACATTTTTAATGGTTTTTGATGAAAAACTTATTTTCATGATTAATAATTTTTTAATAAATGAAAAAGAAACTGAAAGAACATCCAGAACAACAGGGTAAATGACAGGGTAGAGTGCTTATTGTTAAGGGGCAGAACCCTTGGGAAGCCCTCAGTATAGATCTTTTCAGTGGAATTTTGATTCTTTTTTCATCTCTTCCCCCATCTCTTGATCTCCTTTCTTTTCTAGTATATATTTTCAGCACATAGTACTTACATTTCTTTTACAGAGTTAGTATATTTGCATAACAGGTTATATTCTAGAGCTGTTCCAGCTTTCTTTTGTCTAGTAGCTTTTATTTCTTGCAACATAAAAGTTACAAAGTAAACAGTGATACTGTTTACGGAGGTTTACTGCTTGTTAACTTTTTGCAACATTTGTTGACTCTGTCTGCGTGTCTGTCTGTCCATCCATCAGTCCATCCATCCATTTCTTCTGTATCATTTGATAGTAATTGCAAACACCATGATACTTAACCCCTAAATGTTTTAGGGCTACATTTTTTCCAGAACATGGACATGAACTTTACACAGTAAAACTAGGATTGTCAGATGCAGACAGAGAATATTGATATAATACTATTACCCTGGGTGCATTCCTGTTTAAACTTGTCTTATTATCACAATATCTTCTGCTTTTCTTAATTTTTAAAATTCCAAATGGTAAGGATCACATGCTGTATTTAGTTACATGTCTTCATTTTGTTTCAGTGTTTCACATTTTTCTAGCCCTTTCCTGTCTTATGACTTTGAACTTTTGAACAATGCATGCCAATTGTTCTGTAGAATGTTCTTCCCTTTGCAGATGTTTTGTAAATTCATGATTAGACTTCAATGAAATATTTTCATTTTTTAAGAATACTACATAGATTGTGTTGTGGGACTTTTTAGTGCATAGCATTAGGAGGTACAAAGTGGCTTTTCTGTTGTGGTAACTAAATTTGATCATTTGAGTGTAATTTTGTTGGTTTGGTTTTGCCATTTTCTTTCTATTTCTTGTAATTAAAAAGTAAGCTGTCTGGTGGTCTTTCAAGGCTACTAATAGCCTGCTTAACAACTTTTACTTTATGGTTTGTTTTATCATGCCTCACTAATTCTTGTGAGTCACTTATTATAAGTGTAGTTGCAAATATGAGATATTATAATTCTATCATTTATGAACTTATGAAAGTTATGAATTGACATTCATTAGTTTTTTTAAAGTACCATCTTTTTCTTCATATTTTATAATTTTCTGGCCTGGTGTCACAGTGAACTCATGGGATCTTTTTATTTCAATGCTTTTCATTTTTTTTTATGTATTTGGTACAGGATTTTACTGTGCAGCTCAGACTTGGTAGTGTTCCTCCTGTTCTTGGCCTCCCCAGTGCTGGAATTGCAGTGCCCCTCCCCCTCCGACTTGGTGCAGGCTCAGCGCACCTGGGGTGGTGTAGCATGTGGTGCTGGGGATCAAACCCTAGTCCTTGCACTTGCCTAAGCAGGAGCTAGTCTGCTGAGCTATCTCACTGGCCCTATATTTTTCATCTTTTATAGATCCATAATTTTGTGTTCACCTTGTTCCCAACGTGGCCACAAAAACAAAAACAACAACAGAAAATCATTCAGTTGGGTCCCCATGTCTTTTGAGGTATCCTTATTAGATTTTGAACCTTTTCTTGCTTTCTGGTTAAAAAAACAGGTAAACAGTTCCAGGTTCACTTATAGTTTTCTTGCCTTGGACCTAAATGGGAAACATTATTTTTCTAACAGACTCTTTTTCTTTTAATGGGGCCAGTATTTAGGACCCGCAGTTGTGAACACGCTACTGGAGTGCCATTGCTTCTTAGATAATGAACAGCTACACACACACACATACACACACACACACACACACACACACCCCGTATATAGTGGTATCACAGGACTCGCTCTTTTTTTCTCCAGTCTGAATGTGTATCTTCCTTTTCCCACGTATTTACTAATTGTTTTCAGGCTCATACACACAAACCTACTTCAGCATGACTACACCCACACCACCATCCTTGGTTGGCATTTCCTTCAGTATGTATATTTAAATTTCCTTTCCTCTTAATTCGGCTACTTCTCATCCATCTGGTTTTCCAGATTCCAAAGTTATTTGGTGGTTTCATGTTTCCATCTTTTCTCTTGTTTTTCTTTTCTTTAAAAAAGAATCTTCTTTAGTGTCATTTTAGTGGGAGTTGGGAGATTCTGTTTGCACTCTGCCATGGTTGACTGAGAGCTCTGCTGGGATGCTCCATCTGTTGGATACTTGGGGGAGAAGACAGGGAGGACAATTTCTGCCTTTGATGACCAGGACAGCCCTGCCTGTCATGTCTGCCTCACTTTCCCTGGCCTGCATCCCTTCCATATCCCTCACGGACAAAGTAGAAGTCATTGCAATGTGCTTCAAGTTTCTAACTACCTCAGTGGGTGGGGTTTCTCTCCACTGATATTTGACAGTAGGTCTGAAAATTCAGGAATGTGGGGGGTGCTGGACAGAATATCGCCAGCCTGCCTGATTATGTTTAATTTATTCTTGTGAATTAAATGCTATAAATCTGTAAGTTCTGGAGTATTTCACACTGAGAAAAATGAGCAGAAAAAAAAATGATCAACCTTGGAGGGAACAGAAATCAAGCCCCCTCTCCCAACTTGTTTTTGACATCTTGATTTTCCCATTTAATTGAAATTATTGGGCCAGCCTAATAGCTCAGTGGATTGAAGCACCTGCAAGCAGGCACAGGGGCTGGGGGTTCGATCCCCAGGCCTGGCATGCCAACCCCACCCCCGGGACACACTGAAACAGCAATTGAGATTGGGTGTGGTGGTGCGTGCCTATAATCCTACCTCTTGGGAGTCTGTAAACAGGATTACTACGAGTCTGATCTAGTAGTGAGACCCTGACCACCCTGTAGACCCTTCCCTAAAATACAAAAAAAAAAGAAAAAAAAATTATTTGAAATTATTGCAGATATTTCCAATTTGCTCAAACATTTGAACGCTCAAAACTTAATATTTGTCCTCTCTGCTTATTTAGAATGAACAGGATCTCAAATTATAATTTTCTTTCTACTCTATTAAATGTTATATGACAAACTGAAAGAACATGAATTAAGTAATGCCAATTCTAAGAATACCTTTGATTTCGACTCCAGTGATAAAGGTATAACTAAGGGTCAGAGGGGGACTTTTCAAAAAGGTGATATATATGAGCTGTCATCTCTGAAGCACTTTGGGAGGTTTGATTTCTTTTTCTGTGCCTTAGTAAACAAAGCTGGTGTTTCCTCTCCTTGATTTCTCAAATGTGAGGCTGCTGTTTCTGCCTCCCCCAGCCATGGTACATTTCAGTGGTCAAATGTAAAACGTGGCAGGTTCACACAATGCTTTTTGGCAGGGACCTCTGTGAGCACTTACCATGTTGGCAGTTTTTACTGGATCTTCTCTCTGTGCTTCATTTGTTTATTTATTTACTCTGCTTGCATTGTGGAATTATGAGTAAAACTGCTTTAACACTGAATCATGTTAAATAAAAATATTTCAAAGAGCGTTTTGGCCAAGAATAATGCAAATATTGCAACATAAATAGTCTGTGCCGAATTGGCTTATGGATTTCAAAACAGGAAGAACATCTTTAGTGATGTTCATGGTTTGGTTTTGCTTTGCTGCAGATTAGGTTTAGCGACAAATTCCATCTGGCTACAGCCTCATGCAGTCTTTCTATTGATTGGTTATATTGGGACTTCATGGGAGTGTCCTTCAAATAGCTTTTCCCAGCATTTTTTAAAGCTCCATTGAAAAAAAAAATGAGAGAGAGAGAAAGAGAGAAAAAAAATAAAAGAGAAAAAAGACCCTGCATTGTTTCAATTTGCATCTAACATGCAAAACATAGTTCTAAATTTTTAATTAGCTAAGTGAGTGATGAAAAGGAAAAGTAATATAACAAGCCTCGGTGAGCAGCTGGGATGTGTTGCCATGACGACAAGTTCAGCAGGCTGCCAGTGAGCATGTCAATGGGTAATATTGGGAGAGGGCTTTGAAACAGTGCCTGCTAGCCACAATGTGATTGGTCACGCCTCTGTTGTCTTTGTGTGAACCGGTGGATGCTGGGTAAGACCTAGAGTGAATGCTGAGCTTGTCTCAAGGCTGCAATGAGGTAATGCTTCTGAATCTTTGGGGATTATGAGCTCCTGCCTCCAAAAGACTGCAGTCTAGAGTGTTTTCATTCCTATCTGCATTAATTACGACTATAACATGTTAGGAAGTTTTACAGCTGCCTGTATTCATTCTTTTATATGTGCATGTGCATATTATAGATAACACGTGTACGTAGCATATAGAATCTCAGGCGTATTCTAAAAAAAGAGATAACCCTCCATATTAGTCATTCTGCATAGAGTCAACATTTCATTTGATTTCTGGCATCAGTGAAAATATCTATTGGTGGATAAATGATATATTAAAGTGGATTTGTGCTGGGTAAGCAAGCTTGTTCATTTCTAGAGAGTGTTTGGCATTGATTACTTTTTACATCTTCCATCTGATTAGTGTTTATAATAGGCATAAAGGGGGTTGTAAAGAGTGCCGGATTTGCTTTGTCAGTAGACTTAGTTCACTTTTGATTCCTTGTAAATGGCCAGATTATATCTTAATATTGATTTTGTAGAGTCTTTCATTAATTGAGCATATTATCTGACTGCTTCAGAATTATCTGCTGAATAATGCTTTGACAGTTTAAACTTGAAGCTGTAAAGGGAAGCTGTATTTTACAGATGCAGAGATATAGAAATGTGGATGGGTGGCTTGTGAGACAGATACATCAAGGTGCTGATGTGCCAGACACACGGGCCAAACCCCAAAGCCCTAACCTTGGCTCTCAGAGCTATAGCGACTTGGATTCTCTCCAGGGTTCTGTTGGGTGGGTAGAGAGTGTTTACCACATTCATAAAATAGTAACCTCGCGCCCTGAGCGGGGTAGGGCAGCATCTCCAAATGCGGTGTGGGGTAGGCTTGCTGATCTGGTTTATGGTGTCAGAATGGAAAGTACTGAGCTAGCTTTGGCACCGAGCTTCTGGAGCTGTCATAGTGCCACCCTGTTGTATTTACCTCACAAACAGTTCATAAAAATTTATAAGCCTTTAAATGTATAAACAAAGAATAAAAACACCTCAAAGAACAAGGAATGGCGTCTGCTGCTGCTGCTGCTGCACAGTGCATGAACCCTGCCAGTTATCTTGCTTTATTGGAGGTCAGGCCAAAGGCATGCCGTAGCATCTGGTTGATTATCCAGCCCTACCATCACCATTCATGAAATTCAAGGCTGCAAAGAAATCAGGAGTCGGTTTCGTTTCATACTACACTTTCTTTAGTCTTTTTAAAAAATTTAAGCTTGGTTTATCTTTACTCATGAATGTGACTTCTGTTTATATGTCTTTGTGAAGGAAAAAAAAAAAGGACCTTACCAAAGATAAGTAAATGTGATAGTATATCTAGTTTATAGCGAAATGTTGGCTCAGAATACTTGCATCAAGAGTAAGCTCTGGGTTTGTGACTTTCACCAACATGTTGATTCTGTAGAGTAGCACAGATGCCAGAGCCAAACAGCCTGTAATTAGACTCTAAGTGGAGAAGCCATTGAAATAGGCCAGAGTCCTTTGTCTAAAACAAAGCACGATGCAGTGCCCTCGTGAAGAAAAATCCACCTGTTGATAAGACAGGCACCTCTCCGCCACACACACTTTAATGCTCTGCTATTTTCCTTTCTCGGAGGAGAAATAATTGTGTAGTTTCAAATCTCAGCATGCTTTGCTAATTTAAACAAATTTTAGGTTCGTTCATTATGCAGAGCGTACATAAGATCAGAGCTTGTGTAATGCAGGCCAATTGTAGCAGGCGGGACTTACTTCCTTTTGTTAGCTAATAAGCCATCCTGCTTCCCTTACTTGAGAAGTCATATTTATTGGTTCAAAAGGAGGGATCTTTGTTTTGTGTACAGTGTCCTAACTTGTTTTTCATAGTTGGCAAAATTCTGATCTTTTATATATTTTATATATGATTTCATATGTCACAATTGATCAGATCTTTATTAAGTCTTCTTGGGGCATTTAGCACAGGCAAAACTAACATGTTATTGACTAAATTAAGTTAAAGAAAAGATAAATGTTCTGTTTCATGTACTGCACTTCACAGCTTTTCATTGTTTTGAAAGCCCTCATAAAGAGGAGCGCTTGCAAGTTCCAACTAGTATGAGTCATTATTTTCTATGACAGATTCCACACTAAATGACTTGCAATTGATGCAAAGCCTGATGCTTAGAGATGAGTGACAGATGCAGTTTTGCAGCGTTTGTCCTTCATCACTAGTGTCATCAAATGAAGCCCGTGGTTTAGCAAAGGGCCTTGCTCACAAATAATGTTTGCTGATACTGGCACAACGGAAAGTTTCAAAAACATGAGTCTTCAGAAGAGTCTAGTGAAAAATGTGCTTGTAGATAATTTGAGGGGTTCAAGAAATTAAAGCAGTGCTTTCCTTTAAAAACTGACCCTTGGAAACAAATTCACCTTGTTTGCAAAAGGGGATTTGGGGAGCAGCAAATACACAAGTTTTTGTGGGAAAAGCAAAATTTTACAAGGAGAGTAAAATGTAGGGAATCTTGAGTATTAAAACTTTGGAGTCAGAATCTTTATGCTACAGGTCTTTGGTGTCACTTTTGGTCCCTTATCTTTCTTAAGTTGTTATTTCTCCTACCAGCACTGGTCACAGAAGCCAGGGCCTCCCTGTGTGCATGCAAGAGACTTCTGTGTGTGTACACCAGGATCTTTGCTGTTGCGGAAGGTCCTTCATGTGGAAGCATGAGAAGAGAGTGCTATGACCTTCTTTAGGAAAAATAGGGATTTTATTCACCCACTGGACTCTGTGACATCAAAGTATGTCCTTTCTTTCTTTCTTTCTTTCTTTCTTTCTTTCTTTCTTTCTTTCTTTC
>NW_004524690.1:4971788-5037691 GCF_000260255.1 Octodon degus
TCTCTCTTTTCAGAACTGGGGATTGAACACAGGCTCTTGCACTTGCCAGGCAAGTGCTTATTCTACTGAGCTATCTCCCTGGCCCCTAAAGTATTTCATTTCTGAAACACTTAGATGTCACTGAAATAATTTTTTTTTTCTGATATGGGAATTGAACTTTTGGCCTCATACATGATAGATAAGTAAGTCTACCACTGAACCATATCCTGAAACCTTTTTATTTGTGTGTGTGTGTGTTTTTGCAAATTAACAATGATTAGTATATTGCATATTGTTATCTTCAAAGTAGTTGCTCAGATTGCCGCATATAAGCACTAACTATTCATTTTAGTGAAGTAATAGAAATTAGTAGTGCAAATTTTTTTTTTTTTTTTTCAGAACTGGGGATTGAACTCAGACCCTTGCGCTTGCCGGGGAAGTGCTTATTCTACTAAGCCATCTCCCCGGCCCCTGTAGTGCAATTTTTTACCTATCATGTATATATGTCTGTATATTCTGTCTTCCTTTTTTTCTTTTGGAGCAATTTCTTTCTCTTTCACAATCTACATTGTACCTTTTAGATCTTAATACTCTTTCAGTTTCTTACACTATAAGACAATACTGTTTCTTTATGTTGACAATACTCAATTCTATAAAAAATACCACCATCCTTTTAAAAAAAGTCTTTTGTTTATTTATTTGATACAGGGTCTTACTATGCAGCTTGGATTTGGACTGGCACTCTTACCTCAGTCTCACCAGCTCTGGGATTTTTGCATGCCCCATGCCCGATGTTGGGGACTGGCATGGCCCAGGCATGGAATGCAGTACCAGGGATCAAACATGGGTCCTTGTGCTTTCCAGCAGACACTTAGATCACTGAGCTATCCACCTAACCACATACTATATCTTTTTTATCTATTCCTCAGTTAATAGCATTCCCCCCCTAGAGTTTAGCTATTACAAATTGTGATGCTCTAGACATGGGTGCATATATATTGCTGTGGTATGATGTATTTACTTTTTCTGGAAAAATACACAGACAGGGAATAGCTGAATCTAATGAGACCTCTATTCCTAGTTTTTTGAGAAATTTCAACATTCATTTCCACATTGGTTTCACCAGCCCACACTTGCACCAACAGTGGGAAAGTGTTCCTTTTCCCCCCACCACCTCTCCAGCATTTGTTGTTGGTTGACTTCTTGATGCTGACCATTTCTTCTGGGGTGAGATGGAATCTCAGAGTTGTTTTAATTTGCATTTCTTGAATGACCAGTGATGTTGAATATTTTTTCATATATTTATTTGCTGTTTGTATTTCTTATCCTGAATAATATGTATTCATCTCAGATGCACATTTGTGGATTAGATCTTTGAATTTGGGGTCTAATTTTTAAAAAAATTCTTTGTATATTTTAGATATGAGTCCTTTGATCAACAGTTGGCTAAGCTTTTTTTTTTTTTTTTCCAATTCATGTTTTTTTTCCTCACTGTGTTGGTGACTTTTTTTTTTTCCCCTGTATTTTGGACAGGGTCGACATGCTCTCACTATGTAGATCAGACTCATAGTGATTCTCCTGTTTTCAGCCTCCCAAGTGCTAGGATTATAGGCATGTGCCACCATACCCCATCTCAATCACTGTCTCAGTGCTCCCCAGGGGTGGGGCCAGCATGGCACACTGGGGATCAAACCCCAGCTGCTTCGCTCTGCCTAAGCAGGTGCTTTAGTCCACTGAGCCCAAAAGTTTTTTTTTCTTTTTCTCCCCCACCCCATTTTATGTATTTGGTACAGGGTCTCACTATGCAGCTTAGACTCATAGTGATCCTCCTGTTTTCAGCCTCCCGAGCACTGGGATTACAAGTGTGTACCACCATGCACAAACTGGGTCAAGAGCTCAATGTGCTCCAGGGGCAGGGCTGGTGGTGCTTGCGGGATGAGATGGGGAGTGGGGGAGGGCGTGATTTCTTATCATGTGCAAAATCTTTTTAATAAGGTAAGATCCCAGTTGTTGATTTTTTGAAGTATTTCTTATGCAGTTTGGTTTTTGTTCATGAACTCTGTGAACTACCCTTATGACTTCAAGATTTCTACCTGTTTTCTCTTCCAGTAGATTTAGTGTTTCTGTTTTAATATTTATATCTTTGATCCATTTTGACTTTAGTTTAGTGCATGGTGATAGACATGGGTTTAGTTTTAGTTTTCAGCATATGGGAAACCATTTTTCTAGCACCATTTGTTAAAGAGGCTGTCTTTCTTCCAGTGAACATGGGTGGTGCCTTTCATAAATATAAGGTGGCTGACTGTGTTAGCAGTTCTGTCTGCATCTTCTAGTCTGTTCCATAAATTCCCAGGTCGGTTTCTTTTGCCAACTATGCTAATTTTATCACAATAACTTTGTAGCATAGTTTCAAGTCAGGGATTGTGATGCCTTTTACTTTGCCTTTGTTGCCCAGGAATGCCTTTGCTATCTTAGGTCTCTTCTGGTTCCAGATTAATTTTAGAAATGTTTACTCTACATCTATGGGATATGCTAATGGTATTTTGATCATGATTGCATTAAATCTGTATAATATTTTTGGGAGTGTGGACATTTTCACAATGTTAGTTCTTCCTATCCATAAGCAAGGAATATCTTTCCCTTTTCTGAAATTCTTTTTGATCTCTTTTTTTCAGAGTACTGAGTACTGTAATTATCAATTTGTAGATCTTTTACCTCCTTGTTGGATTGATTCCTAAACGTTTCATTTTTTGGATGCTCTTGTAAAGGTTGTGGTTTCCTTAATTTCTCTCTCAGTAAATTTGTTGCTTGTGTATAGGAATACGACTGATTTTTGAATGTTGAATTTTTATCCCACTACACTACTGAATTTGATTACTAAATCTAGAAGTAGTTTGGTGGAGTTTTAGGAGTCTTCTATGTAGGGCTTCATGTCATCTATGAATAATGATAATTTCAATTCTTCCTTTGTCATTATTCTTTTTATTTCTCTTGTCTAATTGCTCTGGCTAATGGTTGCAGAACTATATTGAATGGGAGTGGTGATAGTGGAAACCCTGTCTTGTTCCTGATTTTAGAATGAAAACTTTCAGTTTTTGTCCATTTAGTGTGATGTTGGCTGTTGGTTCGCCATAAATGGCTTTAAATGAAATTGAGCTAATACTCTCTATTCTGATATTCTGTAGGGTGTGTGTGTGTGTGTGTGTGTGTGTGTGTGTGTGTGTGTTTTAATCATGAATGAGTGCTGGAGTTTATCAAAAGCTTTTTATGCAGCTGTTGAGATAATCATGTGAATTTTATCTTTGTGTTTGACTCTGTTGATATGGCATATTACATTTATTGATTTGTGTATATTGAACCATCCCTGTATTCCTGGGATGAATCCCGCTTGGTCATGGTGTATAATCTTCTTGATGATTTGGTTCATTCTGTTTGCTAATACTTTATTGCAGGGTTTTGCATTTTTGTTCATTGGGGAGATTGGCCTGTAGTTCTCATTTATGATTTAGTTTTCTCTGTTTGTGTATCAGGGTAATACTTGCCTCCAGGAATGTGTTAGGGAGAATTGCTTCCTTTCAATTTCATTAAAGAGTTTGAGGAGTATTGGCATTAAATCTTCTCTAAATTTCTTGTAGAGTTCAGCTGTGAATCCATCAGGACCTGGGCTTTTCTTTGTTGGTAAGTTTTTAATTACATTTTCAATTTCACTGCCTGATACTGGGTTATTCAGAATTTTCATATCTTCTTGATTCAGCTTTGAGAATTCATTTGTTTCTAGGAATCTTCCCATTTCTTTTGTGTTTTCCATTCTATGCAAAACAAGATTTTCAAAGTAGGTGTTGATGATCTTCTGAATTTCCACATGGTGTATAATGATTTCACTCTTTCATTGCTTATTGCATGACTTTGCTTTATTGGTCTCTTTTATTTTGATAAGGTTGGATAGAAGTTTATTACTTTTTTTTTTTTAGTTTTTAAGAACTCTTAGTTTAATTTATTCTTTATATTGTTTTCTTAGTCTCCATTGTGTTAAGTTCTGCTCTGATCCTTATAATTTCCTCCCTTCTTTGGGCTTTGGGCTTTGGGCTTGACTTGCTCTTCTTTTTCTAGAGCTTGAGGTGCAGCAGTAGGTTGTTTATTTGTGCTCATTCTGTTTTCCCAATGTGAGAATTCACCGCTCTATATTTCCCTCTGAGGACTACTTTCTTTGCATCCCACATATCCTGGTAAGTTGTATTTTGCATTTTCTTTTGATTGTAGATATTATTTTATTTCTTCTTTGATTTCATCTGTGACTCATTGGTTGTTCAGGAGGGTGTTTTTTAATTTCCATGTGTTTATGTATATTTTGCAGTTTTGTCAATTTCTTTTGTCAATTAATTTCCAGTTTCATTTCTTTATTTCCAGATAATATGCATGGGTCAATTCCAATTCCTTTGCATTACGTATGCATGTTGTATGGGCCAGTATATGGTCTAGTTTGGAGTAACTGTACTGTGCAACTGGGAAGAATTTGTATTATGTTGTTGGGTGGAACACTCTGTAAAGGTCTACTAAGTCTATTTGTTCAGTTTGGATCAGTTGTATTATTTCTTCGCTGATTTTTTTTGTCTATTTGATCTGCCTCTGTGTGCCAATAGATCATTAAGGTCCCCTGTTACCATTGTGTTATTGCTTATTTGATTTTTCATTTGTACTAATATTTGTCTTATGTTATTGTATAATCTCAAATCTGTTGCATATACCTTTATGATTGTTAACTCTATCTTGAATTTGTCCCTCACAAGTATATACTGGCCCTCTTTATCTCTTTTGATCATTTTTGGCTTGAAGTTCATACTCTCTGAAAACAGAATAGTTACCCTTGTTTTTCTCGCCACCTGGAGTATAGTTTTCCATCCTTTAATTTTCAGCCTATGAGTTTCCTTTTGAGTCAAATGTGTTTGTTATATACAGCATATTGCTGAATTTTGTTTCTTGATCTACTTTGCCAGTCTTTCTTTTGATTGGTGAATTGAGACCATTTATAATAATTATAACTGATACATATTGGTTTATCTTTGTCATGTTATTTTCTGCTGTTGGTTCCTTACTTTTTTCATCTGTTTAATTGCTTACCTTGTTTGGGGATTTCTTTCTGTTGTTCTTGGACTTGTAATAAGTTTTAACTCTATGTAGAATATCCTTCAGTACCCTTTGTAGGGTTTGTTTGGTGGTCATGAAGTTCTTCAGTTGTTCTTTTCCTGGGAATATCTTATTTCTTCATTAATTTTGAAATATAGTTTTGCAGGCATGTCAATCTGGGTTGGAAGGTGTTTTCTTGAACTACTTCAATTTCTTCTTGACTTCATGGTTTGCATTGAGAAGTCTCCCATGGTTCTGATCGGCTTTCCTTTTTTGGTGATTTGTTCTTTCCTCTAAAAGTTTTTAATATTCTCTTCTTATGCTGAATTTCTGGACTCTTGATTATTGTATATCTTGGTGTAGATTCATTTTGGTTATAGCTAATTGGAATTGTATATACCTCACTTATCTGCATGTCAGATTCTTTCCCAATGCTTGGGAAATTTTCTGATATTAATTCTGCAATTATTCTTTTCATGTGGATTGTGTTGACTCTTGGTGTTTTTTTTCCACCTGTCTTATATTGCTTTTCTTTGCCTCTTCTTACAGGTATTAAATTTTTATTTTCTGCTTCCTTATTATTTGGAAGAGATCTTTCCTTTCATGATCTCTAGCTGCATTCCTGTATTTAAGGTCTTAAAGTCTATCTTAAGTTTCAGTTACATGGTTTTGCCAGCTTTCAGTGGGGGTTTTGATTTCCTGGATATCTCTTTGAATCCATTTCATACATTACAATTCTTTCTCACACTGTTCATTTTAGGGTTCTGTCATTTTTCTATGTCCACTATTATTTTCAATGTCTCTTCTAGCTATGCTGAGCCATTTTTCATTATGATTATCTTTTCTTTTTTCCTTTCTTTTTTTTTTTTTTTTTCCTGAGAGATTACTTCTGATCTGATTTCCTCTGTAGTCTCATGGAGTTCTTTTACTTCAGATACTATCATTTCAGGAATTTCAGGTGTGTGACTTTCAGTTTCTTCTATTTCTCTGTCTCCTAGGCTTGTTCTGGGTGGGTTGGATGTCTGTGATTGTATTTTGCTCATTTACCTTTACATTTTCTATTTCAAAATTTTGTTTTCTGCAAAGATCCTTGTGAGTTTTGGTACTAGGTATCTATACGATTTGTATCAGGCCTCTCTGGGAAAAGTCTGTTCTTCTGAGATACGTTCTGTATGTAGGAGATTCTTGGCTTATTTCTGTCTTGTGAGTCTACCTCCCCAGTTATTTGAGAGTGGGATGTTGGTTTCTCTCTGGCTGTGTTCCTGGTCTTTTGCTGTAAGACTGCGGTGATTTATTACCCCAGAGCGTCCCAGTATTGTTACACAAAGGTGAACAACTGATTACAATAGATATGACATCCTAGCTACTGTACTACAATTAGCAATAATGATAACATCAAGTAGAATTAAGAATTGACATACTGTGGTAACTGTTGATTTTGCACTTTAAACCAGAGAAACAATGTCTATAGTTATATAACATAACCAATCATAAATTAGAAATTTGTATGCAGTGTGTTTCCTCTTGTTAGAATGGATTTATCTTGAGTTTCTTCTGATGTGCCAGTTTCTGTGCCTCGTGTTTTTCCCATACTTTTTTCCTATCCAGTGGATGAGGGAGATGGGCCAGAGATCTGGAATGCTCTGGAGCCAGGTTCATGTGGCTGTGGAGAAGCAGTGGGCAGCATCTCTCTCCTCTTGCAGAGCTTCCAGAGGCTCCCTCAGGCTTTTTATTTTTAGCCAGTGTTGCTAATTTGCCCAGACTGGCCTTGAACTCCTGATCTTCATAGTCCACCTGCCAAGTAGGTAAATTATGCATTAGTCATCATACCCAGCTAAAATAATTTTCATGTGACACAAATGATTATAATAAGCAACTCAATGCTGAATATTTATTTCCTCCATGTTAAAATGCAATATTATTTCTAATAATAAAAACAAAATCTTATAGTATGCTAATTTGAATCTTAATGTATGGAGTTGTTTGAAATGTCTTTATTCTATTCTATTCTGTTTCATTTATTAGAAGATTTTCTGTTGGATTAATGACACTGGAAAGCACACAGCAAGAGTATCTGTTGTATAGAATACTCTGTAAACTTTGCAGATCATGTCAGTTATTCAAATCAGCTTCTAATTAATACCCCAGTGCTATGTTGGGAAAGGACTGATTTAAGATCTTGGTGACCTAGGATCTCTTCTTAATGCAGTGTATTTTTAACAGTTTTGTGGGCTTTAGTATATGTGTCCTTTTGCATTTGGGTCTGACTTTAATTAGATTGGATATAGTGAAAGTTTGTATAAAATACAAATGCCATGATGCTGAAGTAGCAGATGCTGTTGTTGTCAGTTGTACATGTTTATGTGAGCTTCCCTGTGTTGAAGATTTGTTACTTGTAACAAAATGAAACATGCTGTGTCCCTGTCTTCCTTTTTTGTGTGTTAAAAAATGGTTGGTGTGTACCTAGGAAAGTTATGAAAAGTTACTCCTGATCTCAGACAGGAAACAGAGCATCTGTTGAATTTTCTTATCACTAATGTGACTCAACCTTTACCCGTTTTCATTCTTTCACAATATAGAAGTGTTCAGTGTTAAAACTTGAAATTTCAATATAAAAGGAAATGCTGTGGTTGAATTTAAATCAAAACCATTAGGGTAGGTATTGGAATACTTTAACCACTCACTCCACCTGTTTGTCTACTTTGTGCTTGGTGAGATGGGATATGGAGTGGTGACACTCAGTAGCTTTGGGACAGTGGATAAAACCCATTTGAATTCTATGTGTACCTGTTAGGAGACGTGAAGCAAATTAGCCTTAATTCTTTTTCCTAGAATAAACCTATATCATAGGGATAATATTAATTTAGTTTATAAAATTTCTGACCATGCAGTAGAGTCTCAGTAAATTTTAGTACCTGTTTGCTTTTAATTGTTAAAATGACCAAATTCATTTAGCCTTAGGGGTATATGTTTCCTCATGAAATAGGAGAAACATTATTTGTTCTTCAACTGTGATAAGTTGCTCTAGAAGATTTTTCTTATATGATTAGAAAATTTTATCACCTATACTTATATAATATCCTTGGTGTTAGCAGCTTAAAAATAAGCGTGCAATTGATCCCAGCATAAGTACAGCATTAGGGGATTGTCAGTGGAAATTTCTCCAGCAGACTTAAGGAAAGAGCCTGGTCTAAGAAATTCATTCTTGAAGTTTTGCTTGGGGCAAAAACCAGCAGATAGCTTTTCTGGGAGTTCAGATAAAAATTTAAATGGGCAGTGATGTAGCCAACAGTACAGAAAAAAAAAAGGCATATAATAAGTAGACTGACTTTACTGACTACTTAGCTTATATTGGGAGTCAGTGAAGAAGAGATAGGTCCCGTGACTGCCTTGACTGTGGTGCCACAGTCCAGAGGAGCAGCTAGGAGGGAACAGGATTTGGCTTTGGATATGCTGAGTTTGAGGCACTGGGACATGAAGGGCCTGAGTGTGGAGAAAGACAGAAAAAAGATAAAAGAGTTTTGGGATGAGAAGGAAAGCTTTGGTGCCCATCCATGCTGTGTAGTTGCAGTTTGAGGCATAGGACTGGGCTTTTGGATGGGGGAGCTCCCTATGGACAGAGCTGGCTCAGGGAGGACACTGAGTTTGAAGGCCTTTTGATAATTCCTTTCTAAAGGCAAAACAAGGAATCAGTTGTAGAAATAAGACGTTCAGACTCAAGATATGAGATTAGAATCCAGATTTCTTTTTAATAATTTATACACCATGGGCTTCCCCACCAAAATGGATAAGCACATTGGAAGGGAAAAGCCAACTCTGGAGAGAACTACCATCCCATATCTTGGTTCTTCTGCATTTGATTGGCAGGTGGGTAGGACTCCAAGTCCTCCGAGCCCTGTTGACTTGCTCACACTCACCTTCCAGGAATGCTGCCTCCACAGCTGTCCCCATGGTGTCAGGCTGTTTCTGCCAAACCACACTTGTTCCCTCACCCTTCACTATACCTAAATATACAGACAGCTGGAGGAAGTAAAAGAAGATGGAACACTCCAAACAGTGCTGAAATGAAAAGTAACTTTTACTTATCTTCAACTTGAGTGTTAAAAATGCTTAAAAAGAAGAAATGACGGGACATGTAGAAATTGTGACTTGGTCTTTTAAGTACTTGTAAGAACTATCAGTATAAACAGATTATTTTTTCAGTCAAATTTCCTTTTTGCTTGATATAACTCAATGTTTTATGCAACTACTATAATCATTTGTCCTTAAAACTGTTCTTTAATTGTGACTTGGACAAGTTACCTAACTTTCCTAGATTTCATCCATAATATGAAGATAATAGTATCTATTTCATAAGGTTCTTGGGGAAAACAAATGACATAGGATAGGAACAACACTCAGACAAAGCCTGGTTTACAGCCACACTAAATAAAGGACAGTAATTGTTATTAATAGGAGCAAAAGGAGAACTATACTGAGAATCTATATAGGTATCAGGAGTGAAAGTGGTCAAAGAGATGGTGAGAGATGATGACAATGATTGCATTTTTTTTTTTTTCCCTCGCGGAACCGGGGATTGAACTCAGACCCTTGTGCTTACCAGGGAAGCGCTTATCCTACTGAGCCATCTCCTGGGCTCCCCCGCCCCCATGATGCCATTATTATCAGAATGTATTTGGTGTTCTTAAGGAGAAAGGGAGGAAGGGGGAGGAGACGGAACATGCACTGGCCATGTGACTGCGGTGCTCATACTGGACAGTGAGCTGTGTGGGAACAAAGCGTTCCTTGCTGTAGGTAAACTGCTCATTGCTTTGTGCTCCAGTAGCTTTGTGTTGATTTAGTTTTCTGAAATCAAAAAGAATTGAGATTGTGGGTTGTGACAAGATGGTAATACTAGGAAAGAAAATAGAGCTCTAAATTGGATTTTAAAAGATTATCTGTTTTGGATTATAAAAAATATATCACTAAAACTTTATGGAAACGTTAAAATTTAAACCAGTTGCATAATAATGCTGAATTTGGAGAATGAGTTATGAAGATACACTTTTTTAAGAGCAGGAGAAGATGAAAGGGGGTTATAAAGCATAAGAAAGAATAAAGAGGGATCTAGTTAAAAATAAATTGGCATATATTTTTTAAAAGTTGAATATTGATGGAAATTAAAAAGTGAATGTTAATGCTTTTTATCATTGAAAGGATATTCAAGTTGGTAACATTTTGCCTTCAGAACTCTATATACTACACATAAGGTAGATGGAGTAGGGTTTCAGGATGCCCTTGGAGAATATAAAGACCTATACCTTCTACCTGACTGAAATCTGATCCAGTGGTCCTCAGACTTTTGGGCTGTCACATTCCAAGAACATTCCAGTATTCTTTCTGTAACAGTGCAGGATTACAACTTACAGTTCTGGCAATAAGTCCTTAAGTAAAACTCATCATCTACTATCATCATTAATACACTAAAAGAACATTTAACACACAAGCTCACACAAAGGGCAAAAGAGCGTAAGAAGGGATAAATTTTAATTTAGGAAAGTTATCTTTATGAAAATTATTTATATTGTCCTCATATTTCCTTTTATTCCATGTGGACTGCTAAAATAATTGTTCATATAAGCACAAATCTACCCACAAGAATTTGGAAAAGTCCTGGTCCAACTCTCAGGTGATCAGCTCAGGACAGCTCAGGAGACAGAAATCCTGCCACCTCCACTGCTACAAACCCAGTGCTGAAAAGACCAATCCTTTCTCTGGACCACTGTGTGGCCCTAAGCCAGTTTATCAAAAGGATCTTTGTTGCTAATGGATTTTCCCCCTTCTTAGAGAGTAGGTTGGTTGTGGAAGGAGTAGGGACGAAAGGATGAAAGGTAAATAGTATAACACAAGAAGGCGAAACTTTAAATACTTACAGTGATTAAGTACGGGTGACTTTAAGCTGTGTAGGCAAGGATATTCTATACTCTAGCATAAAATAATAGGATATAGTATCACAAAGGGAGTAATGTCTTTATCAGCTGTTTGGTCTTTAAGCAAGCCATTTATGTGATGTGGAACTTAAAAAAGGCCAGTTCTGCTATTCCTATGAGAATTGACTACATTATTATAAAATAGGAATGTGGTAGACATGCTGAATTTTGGAAAGGTAACAAAATTTACTAATCTCAAAAGGTCATTAAGAATACAGTCTCTTTCATCAATGTATATGATACCTGAAAAGGCATTAAGAATTGCTATGGCTGTGACTCAGTGAAAAAAGGCATAGAAAGATAAAATGCACAAGAAAAAAAAATGCAGTGTGGGTCTTTTATTCTAAAGGGGCTTACAGACAAGTTCTGTTGCTAATTTATAAATTTGAAATTATATTAACAGTGTAATATTCAGAAACATTTACTTTGAAACTTAGTTTGCTTTGTACTTATTCCTAATATATTAATGCTAGGCTTTCAATTTACAAGTTTTGTAGGTCTTAGATGATAAATTGTCATATGTGATATTGGGGGTATTATGGATCTAGGGACACAGTTCCAATCAAACCAATGTAAAAAAGAACTGATTGATGACCCATTCACCTGTCCATATAGGCTGAACCCCATTCACTTACCTTAGCCCAGGGAGAAGAAAAGACTTTATTTTGTTAGCTTTCACTCACCCCATACTTTCTCATGGTTTCAGTCAGTGTGGCACTTCAGACTTCTACAGCAGCCTTTGCCCTCTAAGTCTCCATCAGAGATGTGCACACCAAGGAGTCAGTGCAAGTGATGACTCGGCCACAGGACAGACAGCAGGTGACGCTTTCTCGGTTTGGTGGGGTGCTCCTGGTGGGGCCCTGCTGTGTTGGGCAGCCCAGGAACAGTTTGTCGCTCATGACAAGACCCTGGTGACCCCCTTCTCTCACACAGCCCAGTTGCCCATCACATGGTTCTTGCCTGAAGGTGCCCTTAGGTGTCATGGAGAAATCACACAGAAGGGCAGCCGCCATATTCACAATGGAAACTGGGTGAGCCCAGGTAAGAGTAGGCGCCATCTGCAGGAAGCAGCGTAAACACAGTGGCCACATTCCCTGTCTTACTGTCCGCCCCTGAATTGCTGCTGCCAGTTCCCAGAAAGGAAGGTCCTCCTTTGGTGTGAGTAGGAATATGTCTTCACTATATATAAACCTTTGCTGGTAAATCCATTCATATATGACTTTTAGGCTTTACTCTCTCACAAAGTAGAATTATAGATATAGCCTTGCCTATTTGTCATGCTGACTGCTGAAGAGACCTGTTCAGCAGGTGCTTTCAGTACTATTATGGATAAACTGCCCTAGAGGTAGATATCAACATTGTCCTCATAGAGATCTTTAAGACACCCACTGGGTCTTGTGCCCAGTGAAAAGGCCGTTAGACTTTTGAGGTTAAGTTACTTATGCCCAAGAGTGTAATTATTATTATTATTATTATTATTATTATTATTATTATTATTATTAGTGGCACCGGTGATTGAACTCAGGCCCTTGTGCTTGCCAGGGAAGCACTTATTCCACTGAGCCATCTCCCCGGCCCCTCAAGAGTGTAATTATTAAGATGCAACATTTGGGAGTTCTGGTTTTGGTGGAGTTTTTTGAGTTGATAGAACATAGAAACAAGTCATGTTCATACATGGAACATATTTGAGTAATATTCCTCTGGGACTCAAAAATAGGAACAATTTGAAGGAAAAGTAGTAAGAATGAACCTTCTTGGAAAAAAATCCAGATACTGCTCTTTTCCTGTTTATCAGTTATGATGACCCCAACCAAAGACAAGGAGGGAATCTCTGAAAGCTCCGGTCACTTCTCACAATGTGGCATCTGCAAAGGAGAAAGGGTCAAACAGGGAAGCAGTGGACTCCCTAGTTTATTTGACGCTAAGGACCTGGTATAAAAGTGATGTGGGTGTCTCATGGGTGCAGGCCCTTGGAACGTGAGAGATGAAGCTCAGCAGCGCTTGTAATGGAGCATGGGCCTGGGGAGAGAGAGAGAGCAACGCTCCTGTCAGCTCATCAAGCATTGCAGTGTCTTTCTAAAGAACATGCCATGCCAGGGAGGCCAGGGTCACAGGAAGGAGGTGAGGCACGCAGGTCTGCCATCGTCACAGATGGGGGCGATTGGAAATACTTGAGGACAAATAACGTGGGAAGTTGATACACTCCATTTCAGTTCATCTTTTTGAGGTTGACATGAAACTTAAAAAACCTCCTCTCTATCAGCGCTAAAATGAAAAATGTGTCTATAAAAGGGAAACAAAAACCAGAATGACCACATTTGCTTCTTTTTTTGAGAAATATATTTTTTATTATTTTAAAGTGTATATATGCTACAAGAGGATGTATTTTTAAATTAACAAATGAAAATCATATGTATTTATTGTATTAAACATGTTTTGAAATTTGTACATATTGTAGAATAGCTAAACTGAGCTAATTAACATATTTATTACTTCATATACTTAGTTTTTTCTGATGAGTCTTTTTTTAATTAATTTTATTGAGAAACAAATAGCAGTGAGACAGTTTCAAAACAGGCTAGTAGGACAATTTCAATAATTAATACATTGCATATTGTTGTCTTTGTAGTGGTTATTCATAGTATAAGATGCAGACATGATAGCCTGTCCAAACACTATTAGTACAAATCTTTCTTCTCATTCAGTTAAGAGAAAGTAGCTGTATATCTGTCCTATTTTGTAAAGACAGATACAAAATGGTCCTTCATTTGTATCCCCTTTTTTTGTTTAGTTTTTTGGAGATGGGTATTCCATTGCTATTTAAATATTGTAGGTGCATGAATTCAGCAAAATAATCTAATATAGTCTAGTAGTCCCTAATAGTAGTGGGTTATCTGTAGGACTGACAACGTCAGAAGTTGTTGACTTGAGCCTTTTATAGTTCAGCATATTAATATGGTTTTACTTTTCATATTTGCTTCTTTGATTAGCAGCGCTATTTTATTTATTTATTTAGTATTTTAGGGAAGGGTCTACAGGGTGTTCAATCTCACTACTAGACTTGGACTTGTAGTGATTCGCCTGTTTACAGCCTCCCAAGAGCTGGGATTACAGGCACGTACCACCACACCCAGTCTCAATTGCCCATCTCAGCATGCCGTGGGGGCAGGGCCAGCGTGGCAGGCCCAGGGATTGAACCCCCAGCCCCTGTGCCAGCTTGCAGGTGCTTTAATCCACTGAGCTATTTGACTGGCCCTAGCAGTACTATTTTAAATAGTGAGAAGTAATTATGAATTCTGCTTTTTGCAAGATGCAACAAGCACATTTCACCCTGCCCCTCCTACAGACTGCCACTGTAAAACTGTACAGAATGCATGCAGGACCTATCTGATGATTGACAAGTAGATAGACGATAGTGAGTGCATTGAGGAAGGAGGTCAGAATTTGAAGCACCACAAAACTACCATCAATCTCTGGAGTGCCCTTTCTTCTCACCCAGAGTAAACTCAAAAGTAGCCCACAACCCACTTGACACACTGGTGTGGACAGAAAGATCTTCAAGAGAAGCCCTCACTTTCTAAGCTTAGGTGCATGTCCAGAGGAAGTAGAGGAAGTCACTGTTTTCTTACTTTGTTCTCTGCTTCCCCATCCCTAAATGAGTCCTGCGGGGTGTAGTAGCAGTAGGGGTTAGGCAGGCTCCTGAGAGGGAGTGTTCTAATGAGAGCAGTTACAGTCCCAGGAGATGAGTTCACATCGCTTTTTTTCCTCCCTGTCCTCCCACCACTTGGCACTAGACTGAGATGCCATTGCTGGAAGTTCGTGGCTCAGAAGGAAACTGAAGCCTCAGCCTTCTGGCAGAAGGACCATGAAAAAGGTCTCCTGGGAACTGGAAAGCCTTGCGATCACAGACCGGATCAAGAGCACTGTTGCATAAAATACTGTATGAGCGTCTGGGCTCGCTTCTGAGCTGTTCATGTTTGGATCTGACTGTAGCAGCATGTGAAGGACTTTGAGAGGCGAGAGGCGACGTGTGAGCTAGACCACCACACAGGTCCCAGACTGACCACCAAATGGTCTACCTGAATAGCACTGTGAAGGGTGTTACGTTGACATTCAAATCATACTTAATGGAGGTGGCCTGAAAATTACAGCCAGAAGCTAGGTGGCTTTAAAAACAAGCAGTTAATATTTTCTTTAGGATTCAAAAACTCTTAATATAATAGTGAACATTACTCAAAATTACCCAGAACATGATGAACTAGGACAATCTCAATTTTTAGGAGGAAAGATAATTAACAGTGCAAATACTGAGGTGACACAGATGCTAGAATTTTTCAAAAACTTTAACTATTGTAATCATGGTCCCAGAAGTATGGAAATAGAAGATATAATTCAGAACCAACTAGAGATTTTAGAACAAATATATAACAAAGAGAAAAATTTGTGTGTGGCCTCTGAAACAAAATGGAGATAACAGAATAGTCAGTGGACTTGAGGATAGATCAATAGAAATGATCCAATATCAGCAACAGAGAAAGACTCAAAAAGTAAGTAAACAGTGTCACAGGGATATGTGGCACAGCATCCAGCCCAAGCCTGCCATGTGAGTGAGACCTTCCTCCGTGCTCTAGGGACCCACCACAACTCCAGAGCCAGTCTAGGCCCCTGAGTGAGTGACACTTTCCATCACACTCTCGGGACCCCTTCACCCCTCCAGAGCCAGGCCAAACCCAGGCCTGGTAGGTGTGTGGGAGAGCTCCCATGATCCCCTGCACCCCCTGGACCTCTCCGGATTCAGCCCAGGCCCGCCACGTGAGACTTTCCGTCATGCTCTCGGGACCCCTCCACCCCTTCGGAGCCAGCCCAAGCCCAGGCGCTGCGAGTGTGTGGGAGAGCTTCTGTGCTCCCCAAGCCCCCTGGACCTCTCTGGATCTTGCCAGAGGGGCACAACAAGTTCACTCCCAAGGTCTACATCAAGAAGGAGCTGAGCACAATAGCCAGACCCAAGCCCTGCACAACTGGATGAATTCAAACTTTGTAGATCTGCACCCAAATAGCAGTAGGCGTTAAGGTTATAACTGCACCAAAGCTCTACGCCAAAGGTCAGAGGACAGTGCTATACAAAATGACCAAGAGAAGGAGCAAAATGCCATCTCAGACCCCAAGAACACCCAGAACAAGTGCAGAGGACACTAGCACAGAAGAAATTGGGAATCACATAGCTGAAATGTCTGAATCAATAGCGTCTGAAGGAAAGAAACAACAGCAGAAAGGTATAGAGGAACTCAGATCAGAAATAACCTCAAATAAAAAAAGAAATCTCTGAATTAATAGCATCTCAAGTAAAGAATCAAGTACAGAAACATATGGAGGAAATCAGATCAGAAATAATCTCTGTATTAAAAGAATAACTGCTTCTAAAGCAGACATGGATAAAAAAAAATAGAGATTAGAACAATGATGGATTCCTTGAATGAGCAATACAGGAAAGAAATAGATCCCATGAAGTAGAGTCAAAGAGATATAGGCGAACTTAAAGTCTATCACAAGCTTGCAAAACTGTTTGCATCAAAGTGAAGACAGAGTTTCAGATCTTAAAGACGCCGTCGCAGCTAGTGAAAAGGTAAGAAAAGATCTCTTAAAAACATAGAGTGCGGGAAAAAGTAATTCATCACCTGCAAGGAGGTGCAAAGATGAACAGTGTGAGACTAATAGACATTAATGAGAAAGAAGGAGTCAATATGTGGCACAGTAAAAAGAAAAAAGGTTCAACATTTGTGTCATCAAAGTTTCAGGAAGACTATGGTTTGAAGAAAAAATTCCCCCCAAATGAATTCATTAAGAGACATAAGCTTTCATTTAGATCTGGAGGTACATACTTCTGAAACTGTGAGAGGCTAAGGCAAGAGAATCACAAGTTTGAGCACAGCCTGGGCTCCTTAGTGATTAGTAAGGTCCTGTATGAAAATAAAAGGAGAGAAGAGGGGAACTGAG
This sequence comes from Octodon degus, assembly GCF_000260255.1. NCBI lineage: Eukaryota > Metazoa > Chordata > Mammalia > Rodentia > Octodontidae > Octodon > Octodon degus. The sequence goes on from NW_004524690.1 coordinate 4,988,855, forward strand.
AGGAGGAGAGAGAAAAGAAAGGAAAGAGGGTTGTGGTTGTAATTCAGTGCAAAGGCCCTGCATTCTGTTAATAGTACTGAAGGGGAAAAATACATTTTTAGATCTGAGAAGCTGAAACAAATCTGTACAAACAAAACAAAACACCCAAATATGTACAAGATAAACTGAAGGAAATTCATACTAGATACACCATGAACTATTCAAAACAAATAAGAGAGAATATAACATCTAAGTAGAATGTGAAAAATATATATATGTATATATGTATATATATATATATATATATGGTGAAATGTCTACTGCAATAAATATAACTACCATACATAGAAATATAGTACAGATTTAGTAGAATAATACAAATATTCAGATGTTTCAACTAAAAGTAGGAAAGGAAAAAATAGAGGTACAAAATGAGGAAGGAAACAAATCATAAATGATCTAAATCACAACACGGAAATAATCACATTAAATATAAATGGTTTAAATATATCAATTAAACAACATGATCAGAATAGATTTTTTTAAAAAAATGACTGAAGAATATGCTAATTATAAGTAATACACTTTAAATATATTAATAGGTTAAAAACAAAACTTAAAAATGCCACATAAACACTAACCAAACTAAACATTATGTGACCATAAGAAGGAACATTAGTTAAAGAAAAAAGGGTACACTCACCATGATGGAACAAGCATTTTTTTAAAAAAGCATATGTACCTAACAACAGAACTTCAAAGTACATACTGGGGAAAACAAACAAAAGAAAAAAGGACTAGTGTAGTTGGGAATATAAATGTGGCTTCCTCAGTAAGTGCAAGAACAAGTAGATAAAAAGGCACTAAGGATATAGAAAAATTGAACAATACTGCCAAACAACTTGATCTAATTAACATTTCTAAAACTTTCCTAGAGCAGTTTGAATTCCTTTCTTGCGGAAAAATTAGAAAGAGAGATAATGACTTTGAGAACTAAAACAAACCTAAGAATAGCAAATAGAATTAAAATAATCCATTGTAGTTCTTTTAACATAATAGGATTTAACTAAAAATCAATAACAGAAAGATGATTGCTGAATGCCCTAGTAAATTAAATTATTTGCTAGTAAATTAAACAGTATGCAAAGTATTTCATGAGTCAAAGAGGAAATCTCAGAGAAATATGAAAATATTTTAACATGAACAAAAATGAAGATATAGTAATATCATAATTTGTGTGAAATGACTAAAGGCTTAAGAAATATATATAGGGTAAATTCTCATGATAGAAAAGAAGAAAAGGTATAGAATGAGCAATCTAAGCTTTAACCTAAAGGAACTAAACAAAAAAGCAAAGTAAATTCAAAAGAGTTAAAAGGAAGGAAACAATAAAGTTAATATATATCACAATGCACTTGCAAACAGAAATCATGAAGAAAACCAGTGAAATCAAAAGCTAGGTCTTTGAAAGTATCAATAAAGTTAATAAAACTCTAGACTGGTCAATAAGTAATACAAGTTACCAGGTTAAAGAGAAAACAGTGCTTAACACTACAATATTCACAATCGTTGAAAACATAATAAACAAATACCTCAAAAATTCTATGTGCTCAAATTCAGCAGTTTAGATGAAGTGGGCCAAATTCTGGTCAGAACAAGCTACCAACAGCTCACTCAAGAAGAAACACTGTCTTCTCAATAGAGTTCATATATAGTTAAAACTGTTCACAAAAATTAAGCAAAACCCACAAAATATTCCAATTCCAGATGTGTTCATGGGAGAATTCTCAAAGAAGCAACGCCCATTCTACATTATTTCTTTGAAAAAGTAGAAGAGGAGGCAACCTTCCTAACTCATTTATGAAATCAGCAATATCCTGATGCCCAAACCAGACAAAGATTGTAGTGCAGAAAAAAGTTGAAGACCAGCGTGTCACATTCACATAGGCGTAAATAAAATCCTTTTTAAAATATGAGCAAATTGAGTCTAGCAAAACATAGACAAACAATAAATAACCCTTGATTAAGCCTTAGGATTTAGGCTAATCGGCCTTTGACAGTCAGTTAATATCATCTACTATATTAATGGACAAAAGAAGAAAAATCATGTGATAGTTGATTCAGAAAAAGCAATTGACAAAACATTCATAATGAAAGCTCTTACTAACCTGTGAATAGAAGGTGACTTTGCAGGAAAGACTGAATAATTTTCCTTTAAGATTGGAAACAGCACCAAAATGTCTCCTTTCAAGATTCCTATTTAACATTGTGTTAGAATTTTTATCATTTGCAATAAGGCAAGAAAATGAAACAACATGTTTGCAAGTTGTAACAGAACAGTCCCACTTTTCAAACAACTTGATCCATTGTATAGAAAATTTCAAGATACTTACAAAAAAAAAAAAAAGTACCTAGTACTGCAGTGCTAGTTGTACTATAAAATACTGGTCTGGAATATAGGTCAGTAGTTTCTTACAAAGTTAAGTATGTGCATACTGTAAGGCTAAATAATCCCATTCTCATTTCAGTATGTAGTAACATGGACTAATTTCAACATTATACTCAGGAAAAGAGGCCAGTTTCAGAAGGTTATGTGCTGCATAGGTAGATTCTCTTAGGTAGTATTCTAGAAAGGCAAAATGATAGGGACAAAGAACATATCAGTGGGGCTGGGGAGATAGCCTGCCTAGCAAGTACAAGGACCAGAGTTCAATCTCCGGTACCACATGCTACGCCGGCCCTGCCCCAGGCATGCTGTACCTGCCACTGAAACTGGGCATGGTGGCACATGACTGTAAGCCCAGTCCTGGGAAGGCTAAGACAGGAGGATCACTATGACTTGGAGCTGTGTAGCAAGACCGTGTACCAAATAAATAAATAAATATTTTTTTTAAAGTTAAAAAGCAAACCTATCAGTGGTTCCTAGGGAGTGGGAGTGTGTAAGGAAGTTTATGAGGGAGGTTTGGGATAGTGATGGAACCCTTTATAGCTAATGTATCTTGAGAGTGATGTTTATGAATTATTTGTTTCATGCATTAATTAAAAAATTATTTTTGAAAAAATTTATGTTTTCAATGTAAAAAGAATAATACACCATTGCTGAATAATACATCAATCACTTATTGATCAGCTAGATCATTATTGACCAATAGAAGTTTCTAAGATGATGGAAATAGTCTATATTGTCTTGGGCCAGTAACTATTAGCCCATGTATTATTGAGCACCTTAATAGAGGAGCTGCTATTTTAATTTTATTTAAGTTAAATTAACTTTTAATAGCCACATGTCTGGTAATTTGTACACAAATTTGAAGACAACAATATGCAATATAGCAACCATTGTTGAATTCCTTTCACTTTTTTTAGTGAAATTCTTTATTATTCTGTTTTTTAAACCATTTTTTGTTCTCTTTTAAAAAAGAAAAAGAAAAAATAGGCATATGTAGCCAGTAGCTAATCTGTGAGATTGTGCAAATATAGATGAATATATATATTTGCATACCACATTTTCTTTATCCATCTGTTCATTGATGTACATCTAGACTGATTCCATAGTGTCATGAGAAGTACGGGTAGGTGGGTATCTCTATGGTACACTGACTTTGGTTTCTTCAGGTACACATTGAGGAGTGATATCGCTGCTTCATTTGGTAGTTCTAGTTTTAGTTTTTTGAAGAACCTTCATGATAGCTGTATTAATTTATATTTCTACCAACAGCGTATAAAGGTTTCTTTTTTTCCATATTTTTGCCAGCACTTATTCTTTTTTAGTTTCTTTTTTAAAAATGTATTTAGTGAGGGTCTTACTACCAGATTGGACTCGTAGTGATCCTCCTGTTTTCAGCCTCCCAAGCACTACTTTTCTAGTCTCTTGAGGATAGCCACACAGAGTATAGTGAATGAATCTCTGTGTATCTTTGATTTACTTTTTCCTGATGGCTAAAAGTGTGAAACATTTCTTTCATATAATTGTTGGTCATTTGTACTTTTGATAGGTACACTTTTATTGATTGATTCTCTTGATTTTTTTGGTGTTAACTATTTTGAATTTTTAAATATAGTTAGAATATTAATCTCCTGTCAGAAGAATAGCTGGCAGTGATTTTTGCCCATTCTGTAGGCTGTTCACTTTGTTGTTTCCTTTGCTATGCAGAAATTTTAATTTAATGCAATCTTATATGTGCTGTTATTTTTTAAGGTATATATTATTTTCAGTAAATTGTTGCCTCTTCCTCTATTTTGTAGCATTTTCTCTGCTTAAGAAAGACACTTTTCTGTGACATATATAAATTACAAGTGTCACTACTCTTGTTCTTTAGGCCCATTACTAAGTGAAATATGGCTACGCAAGCATGCCACACTGGAACACTCAATCTGTTAATAGAGACTGCCACTAAATGCTTACTGGGCAGGCAGTGTATACAGAGAGGGTACACTGGATGAAGAGCTGGCGTACATTCGGAGCAGAACAGAGGGAGCCAGCATGAGCTGTCATCACGTTACACATAACAACGTGCAGTGTAAAACTTACTAATTGTTTATTTCAGGAATTTCCACTGAATATTTTCAGGTTGTGGTTGACCATGGATAACTGAAATTTAAAATGAAACCACAGGTAAGAGGAAATACTATTTCTGACTGTTACTAGGTTTTCAAGAAGTTGGTAAAAATGCAGTGGTGCACGCAACACTACTAGATCGTTACTGACCAAGAGAAGTTTTCTCATTCTAGATAGTAGGATGAAAAACAGAGCTTGCATGAGGTGTCAGCACCAAGATCTACTGAGATGCCAGGAAAGCAGCACACATGAGAGGCACCTTGAAGCGTACTGAGGCGTGTGCTGCATGGCGACTCGTTCTTTCTATTGGGGCTGTAAGAAGTATGAATTCAACCCAGACAAGCCATGCTCACCTTTGGCATGAAAATGTTTGGCCAGTATTTCTTTACACTCTGTCTAGGCTTAGGTGGCTATAGCTCCCTGCCCCCATTCATAGTTTTGTGGGAGTTTTAGTAAGTATTGTGATACCTTCTGATGTGTGTCAACTTTCATTCCTCAGTAATTAGAAGCAACTTGAAGTCTGAAGTTAGTTCTATACCTACTCTTCTTTCTTGACAAATGACAGGCTTTGTGGTCTTCATATTTTCCTCTCTGATTCCATCTTCCAGAGAAGGAATGCAACTCACAGAGAAGAAGCTTGGCTGTAGTTACATAAGCCAGGGATAAAGTAATTCAGTTTCTCAGCTCTTGGACCTTATAACTATTTCTAGCTAAAAGACCTTCAGGACTCAATGAGGTATATCTTTAAAGCAATACAACTATTGGTGACAGTTTTAAAAACTAATTAGGAAATACCATTTTCAGATGCAGTCATTGCTTTCCACGTCAAAGCCATCTTTGTCCTCAGGGACTGGGACTATACACTGACATGTTCATTATACAACCTCAAGGTGGACATGGGCAGTCTCCCTAAGTTGGATAAGTTCCCCTGAAATTTTGAAAAGTAATGTTGTATGGTTATTACAGTAGACAAATTTTAAAAATGTTTTTCTATTAAGGCAATCAGAGGTTTATTAAGGAGGAGAATGAGTAGCTTGCATGAATTTCAAGGAGACTCCAAAGTGGAATCTTATTTTCGTTTCACATAGTGTAGGGTTCTTTGGGCATGCCAGCAGTCTCTCTTCTTTGTGGTTAAGACTGCTAGGCAGAAGCATCTGAGGTTTCCCCAGGTGTGTTTAACTCAGTAGTGTGGAAATGAATGTTCTATGAGTCCAAAAGCTGTTATAATAATATGATAGAAAGAAAGGTAGTCTTCTACTTTTTAAGCTTTTCTCTTTTTAAAAAAAATTAAAATTTTATTTATTCATTTATTTATTTGGTACATGGTCTCACTATGCAGCTACAAGTCATAGTGATCCTCCTGTTTCAGCCTCCCCAGGGCTGGAGTGATAGGCATGTGCTACCACACCCAGTTTCAGTGGCTGGCACAGCACCCCTAGGGTTTTGGGGCCCGCACAGCAGACAGTACCGGGGTTTAAACCTGGGTCCCTGAGCTTGCCCGGCAGGCACTTAGACCACTGAGCTATCTCCTTAGCACTTCCTGTTGTTTTCTTATAACTTAATATTAAAATAAATTTAGAATTTGACCTTTTAGCTAAAATCATATAGCTCCTCAGTCTTTCTCATTTGATTTTCATTTTCATTTCTTACCTTTTTGGACATTAATTAGAAGACCTGAGGGCAGGAAAAATACCTTCCACCATTACCATAATATGGAAAATTGAGTATCTGCATACTTTTTAATTCTTATCCAAAGAACATTTGGAAAAGCACTGGGACTCACTCAGTCTTGTTAATATATCTTACCAGGTGTTTGTGGAGCAAAAGAGATGTCTGCATAGAGAATCAAGGGCCCATTTCTGGCTTTGTCCCATGACTGAGAGCAAGTCAATTCCCTCTTAGGATTCCAGGATTATTTTCTGTCAAATGATAGTGTGCTAGCTCCAGAGCACCATTGTCATATGTTCTGAATCTTATGAGAATTTATCTGATTGAAAGACTTTAAAGAATTCAGACTAAGTTCCTCACTTCATGTTTTTATCTGTGTTCCCTATTTCTTGGAGGGATACCAAGAATTGCTCTTTAAATATTTAATTTCCTTGCCTATCCTGTGTTGTATCTAATCCAACTTTAATTGAAGTTGTTTCTTACCTCATTACAAAAAAATGCACCTAATTCAGAAAATCCTGCTTTATATAGGCCTTGGAAATTTTGGAAATTTGTGTTTTTGAAATGGCGTTTCACCAGATTTTTGTGTCTTTTCATCAGTTTTTGTGCAACTGGAAAAATCTAATCTGTTCTTGGTGCCTAGGGATTTGTTTCACAGGAGTTCTCATCTTTGAAAAAACTTTCTCAGTTCTAACTGATGTTATATCTGGGAGCTCCTGCAAATGTCAGGCTACTATGGCCAGTGTTGTGGGCTAGTGTTCAGATGGATGTAATACACTTAGAAATGTATTCTTGATAGTACTCTGATATTCAGACTTGAAATTTTGAGTACTTTCATGAAATGGAGAATAGTCTCTTACATCCTCTGTTTCTGTCTTCCATGGTCAAAGATTGCTGCTTGTTCAGTCTCTTAAAATGGGCTCATGTCTTCACTCAGTAATCGTCTCCCTTTGGGTGCATCCTGTATGTTGTTGCCAGAATAGCTGAAACTTTCAGCATCAGTAACATCAGCTCCTTATAAAAACCTATAATGCCATTCTCCAACCATTTAATTTTCTTCAAAAGCTCAGCCCAGCAAGACTGTGTGTGTTTCTCATTGCCTGTCTCCTTCATACAAATCCTTCCATCCCAGCCAAGCTAGATAGACCACCAGTCAGTCTCCAAAATACCTTGCACTCTAACCACATTATCTCTGTCCATTCACGTTTGCTACCTAGAAAGATGTCTTCATCTTTTCTGTTTCCACTTACCCATTCTGTACCTAAGATACCTTCCCCTTCCCAGAACACCTCCCAGTTTCCTTACTGTGCTTCTTTGATGACTCCTTTTCATATCAGAAGTAACCATCTTTCTTTTTTCGTGTTTCCTCATTGGCTTGAGTGAATCAGAGGTTGCTGCTGAACTGTGAGTAGACAGGCTGAGTCTCATTCATCTTCATACTGACCTCAGCAAAAAGCATCATGTCTTTACATGTTATATTTAATAAATGTTCATTGACTTGAATTAGGATAGTTTTTTTATATTGTTATTATAAACTAGTATTTTTTTCTCCCCTATTGGCCCAGTCTTACAAGGGGAAGAGAGTCTGGCATCACATACTTCGATGTAGTAACTGGAGGAGAAGTAAGACCTTTCAGAAGCTACATCTGACCTTATCGTCACAGACCTTCCCTCCAGCCAGTAGTCAATAGTTATTTTAGAAAATGTGGGGTTCACAGATGCAATACTTCTTCAAGAGGAGAATCAGTAATGGATATAACAAGTGCCAAATGAAACTTACTGCAAATGTATAGTGGTTCTTAACACAGTCTTGGAGCATTCCTCTTACTTCCTCTCCCTTTCCATCCCAGTATGAATTCTCAGCCCCAGGCAAGCATTATAATTCTCCATTTCTCTTCCATTGATAACTCCCTAGCATGGATCATACTACCTCTCCCAGACATTCCTTCCTTCAGCACACATTTACTTACTGTGTCCTGCTGCCTAGGCCCTTTTCAGGAATACATCTGTAAACAGCACGTGCAGAAATCCCCCCACTCCATGGAGATTATGGTCTAACATATGGGATGTCCTTTCTCTTTTCTTTCACCTGTCCAGATTCTAGGACAAGTTTGCACTTCCCTTGAAGCCATTCCTGTCTGCTCCAACCCAGGTTCTTTTCTCCTGAATTCTCTGGGGCACCTGTTACCTGTTCCGTCCCTGTGACAGACTCTGCCTTGTATTCTTTGCACTTGTGATGTGTGAGTATCTTATCTTGTTGGGTGCATTTTAAGGAAGAGGCAATGTGATTTGTGCATGAAAATGTTCGTGTGCCAGTGCACATACCAGTGTGTATTTTATATATTTTGAATATTAAAAATCCCCCAAGTTACTGTAGATCATTTCAGTTAGGCACTCAATCAATATTTTTAATTGATTTAAGAGTATTTATTGCTTCTGCTTTATCAAATGCAGCAGCTCTAAGACTGTGCTAGACCATTAGTCATCCAAGTGTTCATTAAGATTCTGCATGACTATTTCACTAAGTGTTACTACTATTTAATCTTCTGCCAAGGAACCAGTCAAATGCCAAGCACAATCTCTGCCCACACCTCATCAACTGAGCAAATCACCTTTGGGATAGTCTGTATGATGTTTGTAAATCTTTACTGTAATAATGAAGCTGTTATTAAGAGAAGCAGGAGGAGAAGGGGGAGAAGGAGGACTGCTAATTGTGGCTGGAGTTGGTTTGAAGCTTCCCTCTCTGCTAAACCCTGGTATCTAAAGCTTTAGAGTGCCTTTCTTGCCTGTATATGTGAGTGGAAGCTACTTGATGTCCACCATAAAACCCAGGTTTTGTAGAGCAGTATGAAAAGCTTGTGTCTACAGTTTTTTAGTGCTCCTGTGTACTTTTCCTGTGGTTCTTGAGGAAAAATCTGCTGCTGACTGAGGCTGGAGGGCAGTCAGTTGGTTAGAACTTCTAGAACTGGGCTAAGGCAGAAGCACTCAAGGGAACCAACTTACAACCTTAACCTCATTGGTCCAGTGTGCTAAATGAGCAGTTGGCTTCAATTTAAATTTAACAATTGAGGTATAAGTTTCTTAATTTTGTTGTTTTCAGTAGTCATATTATAATTGAAAAGCACTATGTATAATGATTAAAGGCACAGATTCTGGAGCCAGTTTTGTTAAGTTCAGGTCCTAGCTCTGACAGTTCGTCTTTCAAAATGGGAGCTGCACTCGTACCTGCTTAGTACTGTGTCCTCCTAACAATTAGATGTTTCTATAAATGAGCATTTTAGTAGGCTCACATGGAGATGCAAACACATATGTTTGGATATTAGAAAATTTGAATACATTTTTGTAATCTTCCATTCCTATTCTATGATTATCTAGTATCTCTTTTTCTTTATCTTATTTAATCTTTTATATGTATTAGAAGACTTGGTCTAAGTCTTAAATTGCCAGGGTCAATGATACCTCTGTTTACTCTTAATATCTTATAATGACATCAGTGAATTCTTCAGCTTCAGGTGCTCCTTAGGCTTCTTATATAATAAGACTTCAACTGAAAGAGGCATGCCAAATTTGGTGAATTTTGGTGGATTTATAACTAAGGACAAAGCCAAACTCAAAGAGAATTGGTAAACTCTCAGCTGTTTTGGGAAGAGGCCCTGGTGAGGTCCCAAGGCTCAGGGTGACCCATTAGCTTTGGGTACGACCTGGATGAGAGAAGAATGAATATATTGGAAGGGGAAATCAAAGTCGAACCATATTTGATAAAGCCTAACTGACAAAGATTTAAAAAATGCCTGAAGCCTGGCTTCATTGTACTAGGATAGAGTTAATAGTAAGATGCAATAGCCAAAAGCCAACCATGGACTTAGACCACGTGAATATAGTGTGCAGAACACAGGCGGGGACAGTGCCACACAGAGATCACATCTGGAGTCCATAGCACTGTAGGAGGGACACTGACAGGCCAGGTCAGTAATGAAGGAACTCAAGAAGGGAGAAATTTTTGAAAAGCACCAGATGGTAAAAGTACTGAAAAGATTTTATATAATAACATTCAAATTGAATGTATTAATCAACCACTGAATCAATATGGCACATAGTCTACATGTTCACTAGGCATCTCAACGTGGAGGGAACTAGAGAAGAGATGATCTGGAATATGGGGATCAGACGACCATTTGTAGCTACTGGATGAGTTAACAGACAAAAGCAGGTTATACATTTTCCAGCTTGTGAAGGGCAGAACCAGTGTGTGGGGTGACAGGAGAAACTGATATGGACTCCCCAGAAAGTGTGGCTGGCGTGCAATATGACTTGAGCTCCTTGGGCTGACGTGCTTGAGGACCAACTGGGGCACCAGAGTTAAGAGACAGACTCTAGTCTTGCTTCTGGGGACCCATGTGGAACCCTTTCATTCACTTACAAAGGCTTCCTGGTGTTTTTGTACTTCCTGAGTTCCACTGTATCTTCACTTGGTGCTCTTTGCAACTTAGCTGCTTGTGGTTGAAACTCCTGTACAAACATCATCTGCCCAAGTCTATTTCAGTTCAGAGTGTAAGGTAATTAGTGGTATTTGGCTCAAGAGCTGAGACAGTGAAGAGGAGAGTTTGGGAGTTTGGTCAGTGTTATTGCTAACACAATAGAATTTCTTTCTTAAATATTCTTTATCACTGTGACTTCATTTTTCTCTGGTTTTTATGTGATTGCTGATGTTCCTGTAATTCTGCCCTCTTTTTTTCCTCTTGAAATATTTATGTGTTATTTCTTGTACTGTAAATAAAAGACCAAATGTTTTCTCTGTGCTTCTGTTGAAATAAAGGCTCTGTGTGTGTGTTTGTGTGCACAATATGTGCACATATGTACGTATCACGGTGTGTGTTAACAAAGTGCATGTACAAAAGGTGCAGCATAAAGGACATTTAATGCAGATATAAAATTGATTTTTCTTGCCTTAATGATTTTAGGCACAGGATTAAAAAAACTAAACAAAACAAATGAAGCAGCGACATAAAAAATTCTGACTTCTGCCAGTCGTGTCATAAGCTCGGGAGCACCTCATGCTGAGAGCATGTGCCTGACACAGTGACCTCATTCCGGACGCTGCCTTTATCAGCAGCAGCAGCAGAGCTGCCTGGCTGCCGACGTTAGCGGCACTGGCTGCCCAGGCTGCAGGCTCGACAGGGATGTGTGGGGAGTGAGGAGACTGGGCTTGCAAAGACTTGCAGGGCAACTGGAATTCATGACAAATAGCTCGCTGCAGCTACACTTTGATCCAGTATACTGTAGAACCGCCTGTTACACACAGGAGGGAGACATTCTTCATCATGAGGAAAAGTCAGCTTTAAAAAAATTTAGGAAGATCAGTGTCAGATCAGTGATTACGGACTGGTGAGTATATGATGCCAGATCCATTTAATGTGTGTGTTCTTCTCCAAGCGTCTGGAGGTATGTGCCCTTTTTACTGTTATGGTGATTAAAATATATGAGTCAGTGCTGATACACGTGAGGACACCTGTGCCCCTTGGACAGGATCCTGCAGCCTGCTCAGCCCTGTGCCTGGGCTCCATTCCCGCCCCGGAGTCTCCACACTGCACAGACAAAGGAGCCTGCACAGACACACACAGGCTGTAGCTTTTCTTGGAGCGATGACTCATATCAGCTCACAAAGGATTCTGGGCAGGGTAGTGAGAAGTCAGGTTGGCTCATCCATCCCTATGACTTCACTTTGCAGAGAACGGGCAGAAGAGGAGTGACACTGCAGATTCCCGAGGTACTGCAGTGGGATGTTGGCTCAGTGTGAGCGGCTGTGATATATGGGGTAGGCACGGAACAGGATTCCAGCTGTTCCATGCAAATAGGATAAAGGAATGGTAAAGACGATTCCTTTTTGCCTTCCTAAAAAATGTTACCAGCAAAATACATTCACAAAGCCTTTTTAAGGTGGTTTTTGCCAGATTTTGTACTGAATTTGTGCCAGTATCTCAAGCCCTGAATTGTAAGAAGAGCTGAGAGTTCTGGAGTTCATTTTTAAAAGTAGATCTACCAAGGTAAAGTACCATATTCCTCTTGTGTTCCCTGGTCCTCCATAGCCAATCTGAAATGCTCATTTAGGGTACTATGACTCGACAGTTTACTTTTTCTTCTTATTACAGATTCTAGGACGTCCGTTTCTGTTACTGGCTCCTTCTTATGCTTGGATGCCACCCCCTAGCATGCACCAGGCGTTAGTGTCACAGGTACCTGGGGGATGGAGCCAGTCCAGAACGGGTCAGGTAGGTTTCCCCTGCTTTTCTTTCAAGAGTGGTTGTGTGCAAAGAAATATGATAAAATACCTACACCATCTGTGATGAGAGCAGGCTGTACTCTGGAAAGTGGTCTTGCTGTTAGAGTCTTCCTGTGGCCTCCATCGTGGGCAGTTTGAGTATTTCATAGAGGCTGCCCACCTCATGCGACATCACCGGCATGAGTCATCATCTCATCACAGCTGCAAAGTCAACAGCTGTAGGATTTGCGGATGGGAAATAATTAAGGTGCCTCACATTTCCATCACCTCTGTATCTCTTTCCTTTTCCTGAGAGAGAATTTCAGTAAATATTATTTGAAATTTTTACCCTGTCAATTAAAGTACAGTCCCTGAAATGCTGCATGCTGCTTGGCCTGCAAGTCTATTTGCAATACAGTATAGTCCAAGCAAGCCTGATTTATGTGCTTAGGGACTGTTTCCCAGACCAACCTCAGATTGAGGCTGCTGTGGACTGTGAGGAAGTAAGTGTATTTCATTATGTCTGTTTTAGGATTCCAGTGATGACAAAATTGTTTTCTTATAGCATCCATGGGCTTTTCATACGCAAACTTTTTAAGGAAAATAATTGTGAAATGTTAAATGCTGTCCTCATGAGTACATTATATGCTGTATTTTCATATGAAATGTAGCATATCAAAAAACCTGGTCTTACTACCTCATGAAATACATAGTTTTAACACTGTTGTTTTTAAAGATCTTTTGGGAATATTGAATCCTTGGGGTCATTTCCAGGCCTAATTAGTACATTTTAAAATAATGCCAAGTCTATACTAGATGGGCTGCTTATACGTCTCTTTTCTCTTTTTACAGTCACAGCCATCCTCAAATCTCATCCTTTCCTTTCTTAGTTGTCCAAGTTGTCTCTGTATACAGCACTGTGAATTTTTAGAATAAAGTTGAAGATGCTGGGTCAATTTCAAAGAGCATTTGATCAGAAGAAATATAAGCATAGCATGTGGAGAGTGAAACTGTATAATGTATCTCATTAATTCTACTCATACTTAAAGACCCTAGTCAAAATTTCTTTCCCACATAAGTTCCCCCAGTGACGCCACAGGAGGCCATTTCTTAGTCTTGGAGCTCCCATAGTAGAATCAGTTTGCAAGTCAATTTTACATTTTTCATTATAGCTCTTCAAGGGATGCTTTGCATGCTAATGTAAATATTTCATAATTGCTTATATTTTGTTTTGCCACCTAAATTGTAAGCTTGATGAAGGTATAGATCAAGGTATTTCTTTGTAATATGCATCATCTAGAAATTCCCTACATATAGTAACCACTCAGTAAATAATTGGTTAAGAAGGGGGGTGTTTGAAAAGCATTAATTTGTTGTAGAGGGTTAGAACTATTTCTTTTGTTAATTTTTTATGGAACTGTAGAACATCATGTTCAGTGAAATAAGCCAGAAAAAGAAAGACAAACACCACATGTTCTCATTCATTTGTAGATGCTTACAAAGTGCTTCATAAAGGAAAAGAGGATGCTTGAGACTGGGAGGGGAACAGGGAGGAGGGCTAGAGAGAGACTAGATAATGGGTACCAAAATAGAATTAACAGGAGGAATTAACTCTGATGTTCTGTCTCACCATGGGGTTAACTATAATCTGAAACAATATATGATGTATTTCTTTTTTTTTTTTCAAAATTTTATTGATAAATATATGATGTATTTCAAACTAACTAGTTGAATCTAAAGTTCCCAGCACCTAGAAATGGTAAAATTTCAGGAGATAGAAATGCTAATTACTGTCCTTTGATCATTATATCTTGTAAACCAAATTATCATATTGTGATAAGTTACCCAGATATGCGCAAAAATATGTGTCCATTTGAAAAATTAAAAAAGAATTTTCATAGTTTATGTTAATGCTAAGATAAACCACAGGAGTTAGGCACATTTCTCCAGAAACTGATTGTTCTTATCTTGAGGTGTACTTGTAACCAAGAAAGCTTGCGCTGTTCCTAAAGGGCTGTCAGGCTGTCTGTAGCAGGTATTCAGTAAAAGTTTGTTGTAATTTGTGGAATAGAGTTCATTTATACATGAATTGTATTTAAGTAGATTTTGTTGTTCAATTACCATTGTGTTTTATAGAAATCAGTCCTAGTAAAGTTGTGGTACCTAAACTGATAAAACAGAAAATACAAAGGTTGAGACATAGCTATGGGGATTCTACTTTACAAAGTGGGAGAAAAATAGCCCTTAAGATGTTAAGCTGCTTTCACTAAACTGTGATTGAGATATATCATCAGTGCAAATTGAAGCACCTCTACTGTGAGGCTAGGTTCTACTAGATTATAAAGTTGAAAGAGAAGTAAATGATGGTTTACCATAGAAATTGCTTGAAGCATTGACTGTAAGGAGAAGGGAGATGCCATATCATAGAACTGTTTTTTATCCAGGTGCCTTAGAGAATTCTGTGACATCTGAGAGATCTTAATAGTTGGTGTCATCTAGGACTAGTATTTTATTATGATTTTTAATCCTAGGTGTAAATGGCTTTAACTAATTCTGGGTGAGGGTCTACAGAGCAACATAATGGTTGGTGTCACAAACATCTTGGCAGATAGCTGGGCCATGCCTTGTCTTGTCTTTAAGAATGGGGCCCTTTCAATCAACAAAGCTGAGTGCCTGTGTATAAATAGCACTCTGCTAGGTTTTGTTCCATAGTGCCTCAGATCACACTTGGAGGAGTTGTTGGGTTATAATATGGAGCTTTAGCAAAAGTTGGAGGCACAGAAGCATGTAATTGTTCTATAGCTCATATTTCCACCCTAACTTTTCAGTTGCAAGTCTGTTGGAAACAGCTTAGTGGTCCAAAGCATGAGATGCTTGCTATAAGAGATGTCATCAGTGATCATCTCTAAGGATGGGAAGGGGAACCCCTTAGCCAGGGGGTTCTAGCCAGCAATCATCACTCTCTGTGGATTGCTCTTCTATACCTCTGATCTGTTTACCTCTTCTTATTCCATGACAATGTTTCCTCAGTACTCAGATCTCAGGAGCAGAGCAATAGCTGCTGTGACTAATGAGAGACTATACACTGAAAGATGATAGGCTTCTTCTATAAACCAAAGTGTTGATTGATTTGTTTTTTCACTTGGTTGAATCTCTACATTTGACCAGACTAATAAACAGAAAGATTTCTGAAACAGGGGCTGTCAACACAAATTGGCATGTGTCATAAGTCTCCAGGATTATTCTTAACTCTCTTTAGAAATTTCTTAGTAACTCATAGCTGATGGACACAATTAATTTGAATTTTATTGATCATGCCTCCCATTTATTATTTTTAAGTATTTTATTCAAACTAAACCTTAGAAATTGGACATTCTTGGCCAGGAAGATAGCCCAGCCATCTAATCACCCGCCTGGCAAGCACAAGGACCCAGGTTTGATCCATGGTACTGCAGGTTATGTGGGTCCCAGAACCACCTTGCCAGCCAACGAAACTGGGTGTGGTGATGCATGCCTGTAATCCCAACATCAGGGAGGCTGAGATAGGAGGATCACTATGAGTCTAAGCTGTATAGCAAGACCTTGTACCAAATAAATTATAAATAAATAAATAAATAAATAAATAAATAAATAAAATTGGTCCTTCTTTAAGAAACCCATCAAGTGTTGAAATAAAACATTACAGAACCTTCTAAAAGCAGTTACAGCCTTTCTAAACATTCTAAAATTCTTTTTTAATGTCATTTCCTTCCATTAACTTTTGCAATAAAGACTCACTTTAAAGTTTGGAAACCAGTGGCATTTAAAACAAACCTGTAGTAAACTGGTAACAGTGCCTTTTTCAATGTCAAGTTTTCTTTCACATGTCAAATACAAACATTTGAAAGTGAAGTCTAGTAATCTGGTTTCAAAGGAAGCAGAGTACCCTGTGAGCTAATGGGAGCCATATGCTCTGCCCCCTCTGTGGAGGCGCTGTGGTCTTCAAGCGAGTGCATAGGAAAGGAATATGTGTTTTCTTTTCAAAATAGCTTTTTAAAAAATATTGTAGTAGACTTTCTGTTGAAGGAACCAAACAGCACTTATACATAAAATTAAAGTTAACACATTGAATTAAATTGTAAAACATAAGATTTATTTGATACTGTGCATGAGAGAAGTCGTCTACTTAGCTGTTAATGTCAGAGAGCGGATGATTGCCCCAAGCCCAGAGGCCTTTAGGATAAGACTTGGCAAGTTCACAGTTCTGTGAATAAGTTGTTGAAAGAAATAAAGTTGTGCTGTCCTAGTGGCCACTGCACATTTTATAGACATATATGACTATTTTTATGAGGAATCTTAGTTATCTGCTACATGGGTAATTTTATTGACATTCATAATTTTAACTTTAGTGTTAATTTTGGCAGAACAAAGCTGAGCAAGACTTTGAATTCGAATAAATTAGAAAGCCTTTATTATAAGGAGAAAAAGTAATAACAAACATATTTAGCCATTTCCTTAAAAATTAAAACCTACTTTTCAGATCAGATGAGCACCAAAATAGTTTTCTTAACATATGCGTATTATTATGATTCTGCCAGAATTTTGCTGCATTGATAAAGGAGCACAGAATTTTTTAGGTTGAAGGATTTGAAGTAATTTCTTCCAAAGCCTCATTTTATACATGAGAAAGACAGATGGATGAATGTATTTTGTTTTAAGAAACTGGGTTCTTATCAACATATCTCCTGAATACTTTCTTATGTTGGGAATTTTCCACTTATAATCAGTATAGTTGCATTTGTTTTGGTACATGAATTTCATTGGGTCTGAGATAATTGTTCAACCCAAGGTATAGATTAAATTAATATTCACAGTAGGAAAAAAAAGTACTTAAAAATAAACAGGAGAACAGGATCACTGATTACTTAATACAGGTTTAGAGGGGTAAACTGAGATTTGAAACAAGCTAAAATGTAGCATTTATTCTAGTTGGCTTGCTTTTAAGGTTGTCATTTATTATGATGCAGTTCACTTAGAAAAATTCTGACTTTTCATGTACAGTCATATGAAGATGGGTATTTTAAGACAACATTGAGTAGGCTTATATTTACTTCTTAGTCTTTTTTTTTTTTTTGAAAGATATAAGTATCATGTCATAGGGCATGAATATGAGTTGTCATGAATGTCACAACTTAAGAGTTGTGTTGTCTTTCCTTGTATATGAAGATTGGAAGTACAAAGAACCTGAATTAATGACTGAAAAGGATAAAATGACATCCATAGAGACAAGGCTTTATTACAATACTATCTTTTTTATGGCCCACAAATAGAACCAAGATAGGAACAATTTCAGACCTCGAGTGCTTAACAGCATTTGATATATAATAGGCATTCAGATGTTTCTTTTAAGGATAAATTATGTGACTGAGAATTGTTTTGAAAATAATTCTAGGGGCCGGGGAGATGGCTCAGTAGGATAAGTGCTTGACTGGCAAACACAAGGATCTGAGTTCAATCCCCGGTTCCGCCAAAAAAAAAAAAAAAAAAAAAAAAAAAAAAAAGAAAAGAATTCTAGCCAGTCACTGGCTGAAAGTCCGAAGGGAGGAGAGGTGGATTGAAATAGTGAAAGTCTGTGTCCTGGGTAATGATGTTTGCTGAAGCAGAAGTGACAAGCTCTAGACAGTGAGACTGCGCAGGCTGGCACCTGCAGAATTCCTACTTGTTCCCTCAGCACCCCCAGCCCCCATCAGTGTATGTGATGGTGTTGGCCACGAGCTCATTTGCCAGTTACAGAGGGATGATTTTTTTAAACATACCATGTGCGCCATAGCCATTGAGAATAAGATATAAGTCTTCTGTCCCCCGAGATCTGGCCTTCCCTTTTTTCTCCCCTCACCACTAGCCTTCTCTAGCTGAGTGAGTACACATCTAGCTCTTGCAGGCTCTGTATGCTGTTTCCTGGGCTTCCAGCTTGCTACTTTCTCCTGCTTTCGTCTAAGGGGCCCATTTTCCATGTAGCATCTACCCCACTATTTTATTTTTCCCTTCATACTGATCAACTGGCAAAGTACTTTGTATGAAACCAGTGTCTAGATTTTCACTGACCTGCTTTAAATGTTAAATGTTCTTAAAATGGAAGTTCATGTGCCATTGTAATTTTTTTTTCACATTTTAAGTTCATGTAACAGAAATTTGTTAAATGCTTAACAGAGTTAAGCTGTTGTGCTTGCTATTATCTGAATAGTCCTAGATTTGACAAATATTTACTGAAGATTGCTTAAGTGGTAAAAATATAAAGTTGAAACCTATTTCCTTTTTTCGTACAATAGGACAGAATGGTAGCAGTTTTGAATTAATTCATTAGTCCACATCTACCATGAACTTATAGTTGAGTTGTCATGAATATATGTAGAACTCATTTTGACAAATGAAACATCTATAAGTTGTAGACAATTAGGTTATAATTCATAATTTATGGAAAATATGGTATCTGTAGGTTATATAGATTATGGTGATCAATAATATTTTAGCAATATTTGTATTTTCATATTTTCTTCTTTGGAGAAGTAAATGTGGATTAGTTGATAGAAGAATTTTCTAGTAGCATATTTTAGGAATGACTGGTTGGCTTATTAAGCAGGTTGAAATAAGATCCACAGAAAGCTGTGGTAAACCTGAATTACATGTTGCATTATTGAGAGATTATCACGATTCTATTAATACAGTTCTTAAAAACATGTTCTAAATCTCAATTTATGTATAATTATTTTATGAGGTAATTACTATGTTTTCAGGGAACTATTGTTGATAAAATTAATCAGAGAATGTCTTCAAATAGATCATTAAATGTATTTGGTCTGTGTTTGTTTGCTTCATAGTTTTAGCCCTGAATGCAAGATCACAAAACTTTAAAATGTCCTGAGAAATTCATTGTCTTATAATGTTATAAATGGATATTCATTCATTGAACAGGCATGGCATGTACTGGGTTTATTCTGAAAACTATTATTTTAGGTACTAAGGATGTGGAGTTCATGCTTCCTTTTGTCATGGAGTTTATGTTCTAGTGAATGAGACAGACAGTAAACCAGGAAACACAAACACACACAGAGTGAAGACAGAGAAATTATGTTATGTTGGGACAGTATTAGACTGAGAGGTCAGGGTAAGGCTCCCTGGGGACATGACCTTTCACTTGAGAACTAAGGTATGAGAAACAAGCAGTTCTAAAACGGTTCAGTCAAGGAGCATCCCAGGCCAAGCCCACAAAAAATACCAAGATCTTGCCTGAGTTCAGAAGAAGCCTGGCATGTTCACAAGTCAGAAGAGGTTGTGAGGGTGGAGTAGGAAGGGAGCTGGTGGGCAGGGTCAGCCTCAGAGGCAGGCGGACTGGGCCAAGCGCTGCCGTCCTCGTGGGCCGTGCAGACTCAGACTTCCTTCTATGTTCAGTAGGCAGCCACTGAAGAGTTTTACGCAAGGAAGCGTTTTCTGTTTTCCTATGGGGATCTTGACCGCTCTGTGGAGATGGGGTCTCAGGAGCAGGGAGAAGGACTGAATATCAAGTCATCATAATGGTGAGAAACATGGAAGCTCGCAGAGGAGCTGGGCCGGGGCAGGAGTGCAGCAGAGAGCACTGGAGTTGGCAGTCAGAAGAGCAGA
The DNA here is from genome assembly GCF_000260255.1 of Octodon degus. Classification (NCBI taxonomy): domain Eukaryota; kingdom Metazoa; phylum Chordata; class Mammalia; order Rodentia; family Octodontidae; genus Octodon; species Octodon degus. The sequence goes on from NW_004524690.1 coordinate 5,008,957, forward strand.
TCGACCCAACATTTGGATGTGCACAAAATTTCTGATAATAGTTGGGAGTGGAGAACAATTTTTCTTAGTGAAGTCTAAGAACAGGATGGTGTGGAGGTAGCTACTTAGAGCATCCAGATTCCATTTTTGCTGTGTATCTTGAGTTAAGAGTTCCCGCACATATTCTTTATTATAGTGAAACAGCTTTTTCAGAGCACTTGCAGTTCAGATACACTTAAAACATGTCACCACTTACAGTTGGCTGCAGTGAATGAAAGGGAAGTAGGAAGATGGCAGCAAAACTGAGCAAATCATTTCATCTGAAAACATAAAGCATGACCCAAGGCAGTTTATTTTGCTCGTAGTCATTTCTTTTTTGGAGAGAAGATTCCTCTTATAAGTAACCTACACAAAAACCTGAACTTTTCCAAATCATATTTTCATGTTTTTAGTCCTCTGGGAAGTTCCTAACTATGATGTATAAATGTCAAAAGGTGTTAGCCTTCCAAATGACGTATAAATCAAACGGTCCTGGAATCTTCTTTGAATTCCTCCTCTGACAAGCTGGTCCCCATTCTTTCTTTCATCTGACTTTTAAAACCATCCCAGGTTGGGCTGGTGAGATGGCTCAGTGGTCTAAAGCACCTACTTAGAACAAGCTTAGCAAAGCACGGGTGACCACGGTTCAATCCCCCCGCACCACATGCCAGTCAGCCCCGCCCCCTGGTGGGTTGAGCTGGCCACACACACACACACACACACACACACACAAACACACACACACACACACACACACACAAATCCCAGGTGACTTTGGGTCCCCATGGCTAACGCTGACCTAGTGAATCTGCAAGAAGGTTGGGCTCAGTGCCCTTGGCCTCTACTGTGGAGGTACAGGGGGCAAGATGGAGCCACAGAGCAGTTACGAGTTACTGAGGGGCTGGGGCCAAGCTGCAGAGCTTCCTGGAGGATAGGGTTGAACAGATGTGGCTCCTGGTCCCCACCTCAGCTGCAGCTGAAAACCAGCATTTGTTTGTTACACATTGATTTGGAGAACACGATTTGGCTTGAATAAAGAGCACAGTTCTTTAAAAAGATTTAAATGCACTGTTTGAGGCTATTGCAAACTTGCTTCCTCAAATGGTCCCAGCCCACAAACTCTTTTTTTAATTAAGGTCTCAAATGTGAATTGACTTTCCCCAGCCAGTAAATGAAACTCCCATTCCCAGTAATAGCCTCAAATTCCATGGGTTAGAATCTACCTACTGCTGACCCCCTAGCTACTATAGGAATTTTTCAGAGTCTTTCTCCCTTTCCCTTTTGTGCTGACCTCCATCCCCACACTCCAGGCAGGGTCTTGCTAACTCGCTAAGTTGCCTAGGCCAATCTTGAACTTGTGATCCTCCTGCCTTTACCTCCCAGAGTGCTGGACTGGTAGGCCTGCATCACCACCCATGGCCCAGATAGCTTCACTTTATGACACTTACATCTCATGGACCCCCAAAGTCTGTGGATTCTAAATTAGATTAGTTGCTAGTTTGGGTTGATTTTTAATATCCTTGGACTTCTCCTTTTCTAAATTTGGGTATTTCTCTTTCTTCTGGGCATTGGAGCAATGGCTTACTCCTTTCATCTCCATCTCATCCATCTTGCACAGACGAGAGCCACAGTAGGGATGATGGAGCCTCATGTGGTGCAGCAGGAAGAGAGCTCTGAGCTCTGCTGGGCATGGAGAGAAGGGTTCAGGCCTCTAACTTGGACACTGAAGTCCTACTCCTTAATACAGGATTCAGACTATGCAGCCTTGGAAAACCATGCACCATACTGGTTTTGAGTCCCACCGCATCCTTAGGTGATGGGACACCCTCCCCTCTTTCTCAAGCTTATTGTTTTGGGGTTTTTTGTGTGTGCATTTGTCCCACTGCACAGTGATCTTTGATGAACTTCTCTATTTCCTTCATTTAAATAGAAACTCTTGGAGGGCAGAAATGTTTGCAGGAGGGGAGCTTGCTCATTTTCTGTCTATAGCTCCCAGTCCCCTGGCAAATGCCTGACACATAACACACTCCACATTTGAATGAATGAATCATCAAGTTACCACAGATGCATTTGTTGACATGTGAATGGCAGTTATTAAATAAACCAACCCCGAGTTAATAAAAACAGAAATCATTTGTCAAAGTTTCATTGTTGCAGAACTTTTAGTACGCTATTTAAATGAGACCTCAGGGTTCAAAGGGAAGTTTTTATTTGTCAGAGCAGTAGAGGCATCCACCTTGTGTGGAGGGCTTTTCACCTGTGTGGGATTGGCTGTGGCTATCACCAATTTCAGAATTCAGATTTTTGTGTTCCTAATCCAAGGGAGAAGGGACTGTCAGCGTGTGTGTGTGTGTGTGTGTGTGTGTGTGTGCGCGAGCGCGCACACGTGTGTGCGCAAAGGGGTATGTGTGCGTGTGACAAATGACTGGGAGTTTTAATGAAAGGCTCGCTTTATTTTTCTGCAGGTGATGTATCACCAATCAGTATGTCTCCCATCAGTCAGTCTCAATTCATTCCATTGGGGGAAATCCTTTGCTTGGCCATCTCAGCAATGAACTCAGCAAGGAAACCTGTCACCCAGGAAGCACTGATGGAACACCTGACAACGTGTTTCCCAGGTAATGAGAAAAGAACAGGGTCTTTTCTGAAGGCAGGTGTACTCTCTGCCTCGAGAACTTCAAATGGACTGTTCTGGAAGCTTTGATTCCCCCCCCCCCCCCGCACTGGGGATTGAAACCAGGGCTTTCACACTCAGCTATATACCCCTCACCCTATCTTTGTTTTATTTTTATTTTTTATTTTTTTATTTTAGAACAAAGTCTCGTTAATTTGCCTGGGCTGGGCTCAAACTTGTAATCCTCCACACTCACCCTTTCACAGTGCTAGAATTATAGACGAGTGCCTGGCATTCTTCAAAACTGACCAGAAACTTTTCTTTTGTTCTTAAAAATCAAAGCACCTGTGTTATGTCAAAAGTAATCTTATTGCTTGAGGTGCAGTACTTTTTAAATTGGCACTAAGCCAAATAGAGAATTTGACAAAAATCACCAGGACTCAGTTCAACTTTTGCAATCCACCCTTCCTCAAATATGTGAAAATGACACTAGTCAGAAACAGCTAACTGAAAATCTTAGTCCATAGGGATTAAACTACAGAAAAAATAATGTCAAAAACATCTTGCATGTTTGTGGCATGGATTGATGAACTTTTAGAGAATATGACTTGATAAGTTAGTTATAATTTCATTTTAAAAATAAAATACATTTCTGCTTTCCTTTAAAAATATAAAAAGAAGGTACCAGCCCAGCTGTCTGTGGTGAAGGGAGGCCCTTATTCCTGCTTTATGCTTCGGATGTCAAACTCAGAAGCTTTAAAAATCCTTTTATTTTTCTATAGCTTCATGAAAGATCATATAGCCTTTTCAGAATTAGTTGTCTACCACCCACTAGGGAGCTATAAAATAAAGAATGGGAAGAATGCACAGACAGTATGTGACAGTGAGACACGTGTCACTGTGAGGCAGCTGATAGCAATATTCCTGTTGGAATACTTTGTTGGGAAGTCCATATATCACTCATACTTCAAAGCATAACTGGCTTGCTAGCTTTGGCGCAAGTGAACTTTAACCCCAAGGCCTTGGTCGTAGAGGAAATGAGCGGACCTGACTGGAGCTTCGTCATGAGTGTGGTGCTGGCGACCCCACAAGTTTGCAAAGAGACTGCACAAAACTGAGTCTGGGGCAAGTGTTTATGGACTGTGGCCCAGTGTGGGCCACCACTTGTTTTTGTAAACAAAGATTTTTGGAACACATCTATGTCTGAATAGATTCTCTTTAGATCATTATGCTGCACTGACAGAGTAGGGTGTGCACACCGGATACAGTAGGCCTCACCGGGCCTACGCTGTTTACTGTTCTGTCACCCCTAGTCAGAGATGTAGTGGTAATTATTTACAATTTTGCTCAGCAGTAGTAGCTCCAGATTTAAATTAGCATTTTGTACCAAGTCATACTTGTTTCTGGTCTGCTTTCATTTCTTTTTTTTTTATTAATTTACTAATACGGAGATGCCTTCCGGCTTATCTCTTTCCTTCCTTTCTTCTCTTCTGTTCCTTTCATTATTTTCACCTTTCATCACTTAAGCTATATCAGAACAAAAACACTTTTGAAATATTAGTGCTTTCGATTCTATTTTGAAAAATGTGCTTTCAGTGACAGTGGTAATACTCTGGAGGGGCTTAAATATCATATTTGTATGTTTTTAAGTGTAAGAGTATTTACATTAAAAAATCTATTTGATAATAAAATTTTGGATTCATAAGTATTATTAAAATATATTCTCATTTATATAAATAAAAAAATAGTGTAGAATTTGGCTCCTGTTTGGTTTTGGACATCCACATCTTGACGAGATTTTAACAACTAGTTTTCTACTAAAAATGTTTCATCCACTAAAACAAAACTTAATTATCACCTTATGTAACTGGAGTTCTTTTCAGATTAACTCAGTGGCTTTTATTTATCAGATTCCTGTACAAAAACAAGAATATTTTTTAAAAGGTTTAAAAAGAATAAATACTTGCCTTTCCTGTTTCTAAAGAACTATTCATTCATCCAGAATGAGTGGAGGTTTAAGTTGGGCTAAGACTTGTTATGTTCTTGGAGCTGGAGCATCCTGGGAGGAAGGCTGATCTTAGGGAGATACAGTTAGAGCCTAAGTCTGGGTGTAGGGTTGAGTTAACTTTAGAATTTAGTGGAGCTTGTTAATGTAACTACACCATGTTCTATTTCCGTTTCATCCTACTACACTTTACCTCATCCAGTGTTCATAAACACGAAGAATAATCTAAAGAAGCCCACTAAATGTGTTTACAGCTGGGTGCAGTGGTACACTCCTGCACTCCCAGCTACTTGAAAGACTGAGGTAGGAGAATTGTTTGAATCTAAGAATTCTAGGCCAGTATTAGCAATGTAGGGACCACGTCCCCCAAAATCAAAACAAACCATTTTCAGCCAGAAATGTTTAACATGTAGAACAAGTGCGAGTGCTCTCTGTTTTCACAGCTGATCAGATTTGAGAAGCTAAAGCAATTTGTAGGTCTAAGGAACATCACATTGCGGTGCAGTCTTTTAAGAAATATTTTTACCTTGGAAAATGGAAAGGTATGGAAAAGGAGTGAGGTCAGATTTCAGTCTTGTTAGAATGTAAAACTTACCTTTGTTCTTTAAGCATGAGTTCAAAAATTGAATTCATGGGCCAGCAAGATAGCTCAGCAGTGCCTGATTTGGCAAGCACAGGAACCTGGATATGATCCCCAGCACCACATGCTGCACCAGCCCCACCCCTGGGCATGCTGAACTGGCCACAGAGACCTGGTGTGGTGGTGTTCACCTGTAATTCCAGTGCTGGGGAGGCTAAGACAGGAGGATCACTAGGAGTCTGAGCTGCATGGTGAGACCCTGCACCAAATACACTAAAAAAAAAGAGCACATGATGACCATGAATATGCAAATATCCATTACTTCTTCAGGTCAGCCCCACAGTTTTCTGGTAGAGCTCAGGATTTTGTCTATCATTGAAAGTATGAGTCATTATTCCAGGGCTTAATAATAAAATAATAACCATAAATATCAGCAATTTCCAGTTAAGTCTTTGAAAACTCAAGATAAAAGTATGGGGAGAAAAGAATGCTTATGGGTTCTTTCTTTCAGAATAAACATTATTTGAGTGATAGCCACTCACTTTTGAGTGAAAATCCAAGATTTTTTTAAAAGGCATAGATCAAATCTCGTGGAAGTTCTTATCCTTTCATTTGAGATCAACCAAAGGCACTGGCCTTAGTGGTGAGTAAGGTAATGGCACTGTAGTCATAATTCTGTACAGTTTGATGTGTTTAAAGTTATTCATGGCAAGTCTACAGTCAGCAAATTATATCATACACTGTAAGTGTTGCCTTAAAGTCATGGCTTTGAGTTAAGCCTCAGCTTTTCTTTGGGGCAACCATGCAAATTATGTGATCCTAAATTCTTATAAATGTATCTTTAGGATATGGTCGGTTTTACACCTGGGTTTGTGAATCTTAATTGCTATGCTAACACCTACATGATCCATGGACTACAATGTGGGAAGTGAGTCTTCCTCTCTGGGGTCTTTATCTACATGAATGGTGTCTTCTCTTAGTCACCAGGAGGCCTGATTGTTAGTGGGATGTCAGAGGTCCTTAAAGTTGCTTATCTTATGTGTAAGCATTTTTTTTGTTTGTTTAATATTGGTACCTAAGCATGGCATATGTACAGCTTGGTTTAGATCGCTACTAAATCAAAATACTTGGATATTTCTATATTATACAGAAAGCACCTCAAAGCTAGAGAAAATTTTGTTATACCGGCCTTAAAATTATTTGCACAAGAATGCATTTATCAACAGTAAGCATTACACTTAAGAAAATTAGGCAACTCAAAAGTTAAATAATTACATTAAGGAGTTCATCAAGCATGAGCAACCTTACTTGTTCTGCCTTGCTCACTAATGTGCTTTCTAAAGTTGGTAACACAAGTGGACACCTTTGTGTATGTCAGTAACACAAGTATATGTCATGTCATATTCATGGAGCTTCTATCCTTGAGAATTTAGGCTATTTCTAATTCCTTGATAGTCTCCTTTTGTAGTTTTGGAAGGGCTGGGGGAACCTAAACTTTTCTGCTCACCCAGCTCTCCTGGTTTGCTAGGAGATTCTCAACATTCTCTGAAGGTGGATTTGCATGGCTTCTTAGCTGTATGGGTTACTGTTTTCTCCTTGCTAGACGAAGTACCCAATACCCAATATTAAGGAAGAAAAGGTTTATTTAGCTCATAGTTTATGGTGTTTGTAATCCATAATCAGCTGGCTCCAAGGCAGGGTGGCATGGCACAAGAGCAATAGTTCAAGGTGGTAGACAACAAAAACAGGGCGAATGAGCCTCTTTTCCTCCCTTATATTGGATTCAGGCTCTCCACTGAAGGGTAGGTCCTTTGCACCCACGCTGTCTCCCTGCCCTCCTCTTGCACCCGCTCAGGATATTTACAAAGAGAGGACCCTGCCCCCTGCTGACTCACTTAGTCAAGTACCTAGCCTTCTCAATGTATCAGCCATTACATCCCCCAAAGTTGACACTAATAGTGTTTAATGACCACTCACTTTATGTCAGGTATTGTTCACTTGCATTGAACTCTTTTAAACTCTTTTTTTAAAATTTTTATTTATTTGAGAGAGAGAGAGAGAGAGAGAGAGAGAGAGAGGTGTGTGTGTGTGTGTGTGTGTGTGGCCAGCTCAGCCCACCAGGAGGCGGGGCTGGCTGGCATGTGGTGCTGGGGGATTGAACCGCGGTCCCTGATGCCTTGCCAAGCTTGTTCCAAGTAGGTGCTTTAGACCACTGAGCCATCTCTCCAGCCCCTCTTTTAAACTCTTAATAACGTTATGAGGCTAGGTACCATCTTTACCCACATTTTCATATCAACAAGCAGAGGTTTAGAGAAACTGAGTTACCGCTTCATTTCTTTGTTAGGGCTGCTGTTCCAAAGTGCAGATAACTTAACAGAAATTTATCATCTTACAGTTCTGAAGACCAGAAGGCCCAACCCAAAATGTCAAGAAAGTTTGGTTGATCCCTTCTGATGACTGTAAGGAAAGAGTTAGTTCTAGCCTCTCTGTCAACATCTCTGTATGTAAATTAACATTAATCATACTGGATTAGGACCCACCTAAGAATCTCATTTTACTTGGCTACAGCTATAAAGATCTGATTTCTGAATCAGGTAATCTCAGGAGGGGATACTGAAGAGTTTGGATTTCAGCATATGAATGTGGGAGAGTGGTGCTAGTCAGTTTCTCATTACTGTAGCAAATACCTGAGATAATCAACTATAAAGAGAAAGAATTTATTTTGGCTCCCAGTTTTAGGGCTTTGAGCCCCTGTGTTCAATTGGCTGCATTCCTTTTGAGCCTGTGGCAAGATAGCACAACATGGTTAGAGCACATAGTGGAGCAATAACACACACCTTAAGTCAGAAAGCAAAAGAGAGAGAAGGCTGAGATCATAGTCTCCTCCAAGGTACACTCCTAGTGACCTAGAAAACCTCTACTTGCACAAGTTTCAACACCTCTCTGAAGGGTCAAGATGGGAACCAACCCTTTAATTCATAGATGTGTGGGAGGTGTCCCAAACCAAATTATAATGGGAGTGGGAGCGTAGGAGAATGAGTGACTCTACCAATAGCGCTAGCCAGCAGGGGTGAACCCCGGCTTTCTACCTGGCAACTGGCCTCCAAATCTTGGGCTTTCACATTCCACATCAGACTGCTTTCTTCAGTTTGGGTTGATCCATGTGAAATCACCTTTTTGTGGCTCAGTCATGGCTGAACACTGGAAGTATTTGTGATTTGACCTGACATCAATTTCCAAATTTGTCATTCAGATCAATTTTATTGAGTATAAAGAATGTAAAATACCCAATAAATAAAGTGTATGGGCTGTAACCTAGAAAATTTATACTCTCTTAAGAATATACTCTTAGTTCTGTTTTTTCAGGTAGAGAAGACATAAAAATGCACACAAAACCTTTTGAAAATAGTATTAGTCATTGCACAAAGAAATATGTGTCATTTTTTCCTCAGTGTTTCTATTCTAGCAAATATAGGAGTTATGGACATAACACCAATAATTATGAACAGAGTATCTTTTCTTTTATGGATGTGCTTATTAGAACTTGCTCATTACAAACTAGCAAAACCACTTCTATCTGCTAGACTTACACCAAAATGGAGAATGATCTTTCCTGATTTTAATTGGTACAATAGTGAGTTTCAAACTTGAAGGTGATGATGATTTCAGAACTAGAAGGCACATCATAGGCAATGGTCAAGCCTACTTGCCCTTTTATATACATTAATTTATAAACTTAGGTAATTACCATTAAAAAAACCCCAAGCATTTAGAAGAGTTCTAATGTGGTAGCTTCACATTAGAATTGTTTGCAATTGAAGATGCTTTTTTTTTTTTTAAAGATGCCTTTTTTTAACCATGGTTTCTTAATTGCTCTTGTTAAAAAGACTTTCCTCTAAATTTCTATCCTATTTTCATTTTCTTTTTTGATACCAGGGATTGAACTCACAACCTTGCTCTTTCCAGGCAGGCACTTAAGCATTAAGCTATCTCCCCAGCACTCATTTTCATTTTTATCTTACTTAAAAATGATCTTCACAATTTAGGTTAGTGTAACAACAGTAGCAGTCTAACTCCACCAACTTCCATATCTTCCTTTCAAACTATTTTTTATACAGTACTGGAAATTTGAACCCAGGCCTTCATAAGTGCTAGGCAAGATCTCTATCCTTGCGCTATTGCCCCAGCCCAATTTCAGTTTTTATACTTTTTCATTCTATAGGCAATCATATTTATAGAAGTTATAAGAGAAAACTAGGATTCACACTCAATAAATACCTTGGTGTGGACACTGAGTTTGTATCATGAGGTAGACTTTGGAGCTTGGCAGTATTAATAGGATTCTAAACATCAGGAATCAACAGCATGTTCCCACTAAGTTCTCATAAGTATGTTTCTTTTTGATTTTAGGTGTTCCAACCCCAAGTCAAGAAATCTTGCGGCACACGCTGAACACGCTGGTACGGGAAAGGAAAATCTATCCAACTCCTGATGGCTATTTCATCGTGACCCCACAGACATATTTCATAACTCCTTCCCTCATAAGAACTAGCAGTAAATGGTACCATTTGGATGAGAGGATACCTGACAGGCCTCAGTGTACCTCTCCACAACCTGGAACCATAACACCCTCTGCCTCAGGCTGTGTCAGGGAACGGACATTGCCCAGAAACCACTGCGACTCTTGCCACTGCTGCCGAGAAGACGTGCACAGCATGCATGCATCGACTCTGCAGAGGAAACCCGCCAAGGACTGCAAAGACCCTTACTGCCCTCCTTCACTATGCCAGGTGCCACCCACTGAAAAGAGCAAAAGTACTGTAAATTTTTCTTATAAGACAGAAACTCTCTCAAAACCTAAAGATAGTGAAAAGCAGTCAAAAAAATTTGGGCTCAAGTTATTCCGGCTAAGTTTTAAGAAAGACAAGACCAAACAATTAGCCAATTTTTCTGCCCAGTTTCCTCCTGAGGAGTGGCCTCTGCGAGATGAGGACACACCAACGACTATCCCTCGGGAAGTAGAGATGGAGATCATTCGACGTATTAACCCCGACTTGACTGTGGAAAATGTCATGAGGCACACGGCGCTGATGAAGAAACTTGAAGAAGAAAAAGCACATAGGAGTAAAGCCGGATCCTCTGCTCACCACAGCGGAAGAAGTAAAAAGAGTAGGACTCATCGCAAGTCCCATGGGAAATCTCGGTCACACAGCAAGACAAGAGTATCTAAAGGAGACCCTTCAGATGCCTCACATCTGGAAATCCCTGGTGAAAGAGAGTATGATTTTTGTGACCCTCTGACCAGGGCACCCAGAGAGGGCTGCTTCATCATTGAACACAAAGGAGATAACTTCATCATGCACAGCAACACAAACGTGATTGAGTCCCACTTTCCTATGACACCAGAATGGGATGTATCTGGTGAATTGGCCAAAAGGAGAACTGAGATGCCTTTTCCAGAACCTTCCAGGGGAAGCTCCCACTCAAAAGTCCACCGAAGTCACAGCCATACCCAGGACCGAAGGTCCAGGAATGAGCGATCCAACAAAGCCAAGGAGCGATCTAGATCAATGGATAACTCCAAGGGCCCCCTGGGTGCTTCTTCTCTCGGCACGCCTGAAGACCTAGCTGAAGGATGTAGCCAAGATGATCAGACCCCTAGCCAGTCCTATATTGATGACAGTACTTTAAGGCCTGCACAGGCTATTGGCCACCCAAGGGCTCACATTTCATCCACAAGCTATAAAGAGGTATGTATTCCAGAAGTAGTCAGTAGTGGCAAAGAACCTTCCAGTGCTTGTAGCCTTTTGGACCCAGGCAAGCCCCCTGAGAGTTTGCCATCCTATGGTGAACTCAACTCTTGCCCAACAAAAGCAGCCACAGATGACTACTTCCAGTGCAACACCTCTAGTGAGACAGTGCTCACGGCGCCATCACCTCTAGGGAAGAATAAGGAGGACCATGACACGCTGACCCTGGTGGAAGGGGTAAAAAAGCTGTCTCCATCTGACAGACAGGTCCCCCATTCTTCCAGGGAGCCTGTTGGGCACAAGGAGGAATCCCCAAAAGGACCAGGCGTGGGCCCTGCCACTTCGGGTGGAGTGGCTGAAGGGATTGCCAATGGACGCCTGGTCCAGCACCATGGCGCTGAGCCCAGCAGCCTGGATAAGAGGAAAGAGATATTCAGCAAAGACACACTGTTCAAACCTCTTCACAGCACCTTGTCTGTAAACAGCTATCACAAATCAAGCCTGTCCCTCCTCAAATCTCACCCGAAGACACCTACTGACACAATGTCCGGCCGATGTGAGAAACTGGAACCTTCCCTGGGGACCTCGGCTGCACAAGCCATGCCCGCCTCCCAGCGTCAGCAAGAGTCAGGCGGGAACCAGGAAGCTTCTTTCGACTATTACAATGTCTCCGATGATGATGACTCTGAGGAAGGGGCGAACAAAAACACGGAGGAGGAGAAAAATAGAGATGATGTAGGCACCATGCAGTGGCTACTCGAGAGGGAGAAGGAAAGAGACTTGCAGAGGAAGTTTGAGAAGAACCTCAACCTCCTTGCCCCAAAAGAGACTGACAGCAGCAGCAACCAGAGAGCCACTCACTCAGCCCGGCTGGACAGCATGGACAGCAGCAGCATCACTGTGGACAGTGGATTCAACTCCCCACGGTAGGGAGAGGTGTCTTTCTGCGCACGCACGCGCGCACACGCATCAGGGCTGGGGGCTTCATGCAAATAACTTGGAAAGCTTCTCGCAGTCTCAGTTTTGTGAATAAGGGTTAAGAGTTGTCTGATTTATATTGTTAACAACCTGTTTCTGACTTCTTTTTCAGGAATTGAAAAAAAAAATGTTTCTGCAGCTGTAGAGATCACCAATCTGGACTGGTGGGTTGGCTCCTTCCCTCAAACTTGCATCAGTATAGACCAAAAAGACTAATATTTCCCAGTGTTTTAAAATTTCTCCTTGTATTGCCACCATGCTGAGAGAGGGGATTTTTTAAGCCCTTCACATTTCAAACTTTTTAAATAGAGTGAACAGTCAGCAGGAGATGGGGGTTGGGCACTTGGAGTGGTACTAGGGCGCAGTTCTCTAGTGACAGTGTAACTGCCAGTTCCGAAGCCTAGAGGAGCTAGGAGCTTGCTACCTTTTTAACCTCTCCTTTGTGTGCCTGCCTCTCTTGCTTGTGTACCTTCCTCCGTCACCCACACCCCTGTCCTCAGGGAAATGGAAACTTGTTCCTCTCTCAGAAAAGCTAGAGGCCTGTGCTTTGTTAGATCCAAACAGGTGCCAGCTTTTCTTTCTCCTCCTGTAGTGCTCATACAGCCAGTTAGATGTCATCATCACAGTTATCTCTTTTCTATAAGTCAGCAGCCAATGGCAATTGAGCTGATAGAATGGCTGATGGGCCCAAAGGACAGACATTGTTCAAGGGTCACATAAACAAATTGTGTCTCTGAAACTTCCTTGTTTCTTCTTAACTCTTCTTAAAGGGCAGTTTGGGTCTTAAACCTTCTTCTAAATTATACTCCAGATTGGTGACTCTGAGATGCAGAAATACTACTGAGAGATTGGTATTCTTAACAGTGATGCCGAAGATCTTAACAACAATAATGATTTTTACAAGTAGGATTATGTGCATTATGTATTTATTTTTAATTATCAATTAAATTTGTTACGATCATTTTATCATATCTTTGGATTATTTGTGGACAGAGCATCCCAAGTCAGAATTGAGACTCATTAATATGTCCCATGTTATGCCTTTATTAGCTCATAAAGGCCTAGTTCTCAATGATGATGACTCTGATGATTACCTGCTCATGGAAACTTTTTTCCATGTTAATGCATTTCCCAGGCATCCCACGTCTCTTTGACTTGTCCCTTGAGGAATTTCTGAGAGACCTCAGGGAGCCACAGAATCCAGTCAAAAAAACCACTGGTCTATTTAATGACCTACCTCTCTAAGAAATTGTTTTGTTAAATAATGTTTTAATCCCAAATCAAGTCTTAATTTGTTTTCCAAATTATTTTCTCTATCCTTTTCCTCTTCTGTACTTTTTCCCTCTTGTCATCCTAGTGGTGGATACCAGATAGCATAATTGAAGGTCTGTAGTCCATGATAAAACTTCAAAGCCATCCTTTATAGAAGATGTGGTTCATTTCCCTATATCTTTATATTCTACTATTCCTTATTATCTAGACTCTATTGCCTAATGCTTTTCAAACAGTTATTTCTAACCTTTCATGTCCCCCTCTTGCTTTCTGGATTTCCCCAGGCAGAAGCTATAAAACTCTAGACAGTGTTACTAAAGAGATGCTAGGACTAGTTAAGTGGACTCTACCTCAAAACCTGCTACATTGAAAGTGTTTATGTATGGATAAATGGAACTATTCATGAAATAGGTGAACCAGTATATCCACAGAATATATTATCTGAAAACTTGGAGTATAGCATATAGAACTTACGACTAGGATTATTTCTTGAAGTAAGTTTATTTTTATTTTTAAGATAATGTACTTAAATGATTTTCATGGGAGAATGTAAATTTTCTTCCAACAGACAAATTTCATGCATTTGCCATATCTGTCCACTGATTCAAGGAAGAGATTTTTTTCTCCAGGAATATGTAAATCACCCATAAATTTTATGCAGTTAGAGAATTTAAAACTACTTACTGATTTTACTGCTGTCATATATAATATCCTTTGGTTAGAAGCTAGATGGAAAACTTTTTTCTCTATACCTTAATAAAGTAAGCTGCCTTTCAGGCTGAGGGTGGAGCTCAGTGGTAGAGTTCTTGTCTTGCATGCACAAGGCCCTGGGTTCGATTTCCAGAGCCACACTCAGAAAGTTAGTTGCCTTGCCAATATTTGAAGTTCTATGAAAGAAAATATTTGACTTGGAGTTTTCAAAATGAGTAGTATTTTAGCTAAATGACCTTACCATACTAGCCCTTCCACTCCTATGAGACTTGGGAATCTTAAGGGGGGTGTTTATTTCTTAAGGGGTGTGTTTGTTTCTAAGATATACAAATATCTTAGAAATAATTTACTAAGCAATTAAGAATCAAACAAAAAAAACGATTGAAACCCAAAGATTACAGTGGTGACCCAGATGTTTTGTTCAACCACATTTCCAAAATTCTTTAGTCCCTTTTGTTCAAAAATAGAGGATACTAAAAAAGTTAGATGCTAAAACTTGAACTATCCTGGAAGAACTCATAAGGAAAATAAAGTCTTGTTATGAGAAATCTGTTACTCCAACACTAAGGCAATAACTGGTTAAACAATACAATATGAAAATCAGAGAACATAGGCTTCCAGCACAGCCTGTATACACTCTGTGGAAGCCTGGGGCCCACTGAAACCATGCGGGCTGAAGGATGAACAACAGAGCTACCTGGTTCATTTCTCCTGCCTATAAAAGCCTGAAACCTTGTTTTTAAAGTTGTATTCCTTTAAGTCTCATTCAGAAAAATTAAATATCTGGAATATTTGTACTGAATTAAATTTCAAGAGTATTTAAAAATCCATCTCCATTAACCTTTCCATCAGCATGTTCAGAACTTTCAATATGTCACAGACTATACTCATTATTACAGCAGAAATGAAATATTCTTTGAAGAAATTGGAATAGTGTGTGAACTTAGCACTATTAATGTACTAGAAATGGTCAAAGCTACTTAAAGTCATTGCACTGCAGCTACAACTCCCAACTTAAGTGATCTGTTGCCATGATATATGTGTATAATACCTGGGACCCTACCTGGAATACAGCATGTATTCAATGAATGTTAAGCCTATTCCTCAAAAGTCAGTTTAAAATTATACCATTTGGACCTTAAACATGCTTTTTCCTATACAGAAGATGTCATTAGTAAGTATTGATTTCCAAGCCAAGCCTCCCTGGCTATGTAAGTATGCTAGATGTGTAACAGGAATAATTTGCATTTTTCTAGCTTTGCATGGGACAACTTCTTTGTTGCTGTATATGTTCTTGTGGTCACTCTGTGAGGAGTACGTTACATGGTAACTCTCCCCATTGCAGATGTGAGGAAGTCAAGTAGTGCTAAAGTTACTGTCATGACTGAGAATGGCACTGAAGAAATATACTGTGAAATCTTGGGGTGGTACATGTCCATTGCTTGTGAGAAAGGGATGCAGAATAGAGGATTCAGACAGAATTTATATTTGTTTAGGATGTCTCCACTACAGTGGAGAATTCATCTGTTGACTAGCTGTAACACCCTTAAATTAGATATGGGGACTAAATGTTTTCTAAAGTTTGAATCTACTCACTGAGGTGGTTATGGAAAATTATTATGGCTTCTTCAGTCTCTGTGGAAGTTAAGTTTCTTGTAGCCGCTTTTGGGGATCTGAAAGAAATTTATTCAGCTCCCCCAGTGGGGTTAGGCAATCTTAGTTCCATTATTGCCCTACATCTTTGAAATGTTAAATGTTTTAAATCTCTTAAAAATAGATTTAAATATTTCTTATTCTTAAAAGTTAGGGGCTGGGAAAATAGCTCAGTGGTTTAAGGACCTGCCTGGGAAGGACAAAGACCCAAATTCAATTTCCCAATATCTCATGCCCAGCTGGCCCTGGAACAGGGCATGGTGGCACACACCTGTAATGCCAGGAATGGGGAGGCTGAGACAGGAGGATCACTATGAGTCCAAGCTGTGTAGCAAGACCTTGTACCAAAAACAAACAAACAAACAAACAAACAAACACTAAAAGTAGAAGAGAAATTGAAATGATAAAAGCTTTTAAATTAGTTCCATTTTATATGAAGTGTTTAAAATGAAAAATAGTTCTGTCAATGAAAGTGAGAAATAAATAGAAAAAAATCTAAGGTCCTTTTTCTTAAAATGCTGTATTTTAATTGACATGTTAAAATTTGAAACAAGCCAGGATGTAGCTCAGTGGCATAAGTAACTGCCTGGCAGGCACAAGGTCCTGAGTTCAATCCCCAGTACAAAAAAAAAAAGTAAATTAAAGTGAAAATAAATTTAAAATAAAATTTGAAACAGAGGTATCAAGTGTTTCAAAAGATTTTGTCATTAATGTGCCAACTTAGCTGGTGGCGTGCTTGGAGTCCACCAAAGTCAGAATGTGCTAATCAAAGACATAAATGGAATCAAGTCAAATTATTCACTTTGTCAAGGAGCAGTTATGCCCACATATTTCCAGCCTGAAATGAAATCATTCCATGGGTGAGTATTCATTTTAAAAATAGTGTAATAGTTATCTACCATATCAAACTTTGAAGTAGTTTCTGTAAATGTGAAAAGAAAGGAGAGCCATTTCCAAGCACATTTGGCAGCGCCGAAACCCTTTATTCATTCACTGTGCTGCTGATTGCAACATGTGTCCACGGAGCTCCTGGAGCCCTGGCTGGAAGAGCATATGCTAATAATCAGTAGAGACGAAGCCACAGAGGAAATCCATTAACTACATCATTTGCTCTTCCTCTGGGGCTCAGTATATAATTATTTATATTCAAAGCAAAACAAAACCAACCCTTTTTACTCTTTTAGTACTCGAGAGAGCCTGGCTTCCAACACATCAAGCATTGTTGAAAGTAACCGTCGTCAGAATCCTGCTTTGAGTCCAGCCCACGGTGGAGCTGGTCCAGCCTTCAACTTCCGTGCAAATACAGATCCCCCGACCAGTGAAGCTGAGAAGCTACAGAAACCATCCAACTGCTTGCAAGCTTCTGTTACTAGCGTGTGATAGTCCTTCTGCCTCAGATCTTCTGTCTCACTCGATACAGCAAAGTTTACGACACTGGGACTGATGTTTACATCTTCAGAAAGACAAGCATCTCAGGCACAGTTTTGGGATCTACTTAAACTGTGCTGCTAAATAGGCTAGGGCAAAAAAAAAGTCTTTATTTCAGAGTATTGCTTTTCACATTTATGGCTCTGTAGCAACTGAATAGCAGTAGGGGTGATATGTATACTTTTGCTTCACTAATTGTATCTGAGCACACATAGGAAAGTCTCGACACTGTAAGTGGAGTATGCATTTTCAATGTCATGCAGTTACCAATTCCATTTTAAAATGCCACAGATACGTGTTGCTCCAGTCTGTGGTTAAATGGGGCCACAGAACTGATCCTTGACACTTTTAAAAATAATAATAATAATAATAATAGAAACCCCAAGCCACCACAAAATGTCAAATTCGAGGGTCCACCTTGAAGGAAATCAATGCCAAACTGACCAGAAGGGACCCAGCCCTTTGTGTGTGAATTGTTTATGCACCAGTCATTTTTCACTGTGAGTTTTTGTGACACTATTTTCCAGGCTCCCATGGAAGTGTGTCAGAAGGGTTGCAATGGAAATACTGGGAGTATTTTCAGATTTTCCCTTTTCAGTGTAACAGATGCTTGTCTTGATTTTTAACCTTCCATAATCACAAACAGGAATATAGGCCTTTGAATCTGAAGTGGACAAAGGAAGGGAATTGCCAGTCTGGCTGGGGCACAACAGTAAGTGATGGAAGAGGTAATGTGGACTTTTAAAAGGTATTAATCAAATATTTAAGGAGGATGATTTCCTCCTTGTGAAACTTATGACCATCTTATCTTACTATAATAGATATAAGAATTAGTTTGTTTAAAAGCAAAATGTTCTTTGTGATACAAATGAAGAGTATGGCCTGAGGATGTTATTCTTTCTAATGGAAGGACATAAATCTATTTTATGTAGTTTTAAATAGAATGCCTAAATTAGGCTATGGAAGATAATTTTTAGTGGTAATAGGAAAGAGCAAATTTAGGGAGAGTTGAACTTCAGGCCTTTTATTCCTGGGAAGATATCTATAAAGAAAAACTTTTAAAGTAATTTTTGATTAGAAATATACATGTGCCCATGTAATAAACAACAGAATGTGCTCATTCTGCTAATGTGGTATAATCATAATTTGTACTCCCCAAAAATCTATTGTAATGACAGTTATGCATACATGAACTATGCCAGAGTAATGTTTACAGATACTTTGTAACCAATTTCAGGAGGCTTTTTTAGGTGGATATATAGTAATTAGCCCAACTTATTTCAAAATGGTTTAACATTTTGCTTTATTTTACAATGTCAAGTTCAATACAAAGAAGGTTCAACAGCAAAGATCCAGATTTCCAACATTTAAGTTCTAGGCTTATAGGAAAGAGACATCCCTATGTTTTACTTTCTGAGGATAGTTGAATACATCTGTAGATGATGGAAAAACAATTTACAAAAGGATTACATCTGATGCAAGGAAATGGTCTGACATAAAGTTGTATTTAGTTTTGAGAAGCATGTGCTGTTTGGAGCTATACATTGTAATATACATGGACATAGAGTTTTGTCACTTCAAATTTTAAAAATTGTCATAAAATTTATATGATACTTTTCCTTCCATATTAGGTTTAATCATTAGCAATCTGTTTAAGGAAGGCAGATAAGTAGTGAGACAAATTCTTAAACCATATGAATACTCTTTCGTGTTTTGTCAGCTACTTGAAAATTGCATTGGGTCCAATTGGGTTCCTCTAGTTTGGTTTGACTTCTTTTGGGGAGCCTATTGTAGTAAAATTCAAGCATGCTTCTTTGTAAATTGCCCCATCATTGAAATGCTTAAGTCAGTCAGTTTTCAATCTCATGCCTTATTCCTCTAAGGCATGTCTCAGTTGTTCAGCAATGCATTATTTCATTGCTTAAATATGCCCAGAAAGAATGAAAATGTAACTAGTAGACCACATTGTCTATTTCCTTGGGGAGCTGTATACCATATGGTTACTAAATTTTTCTGTCTTCATTCAGGTTTTCAAAAACCCTGCTCTCAAATTTTTATCATACTCAGCTAATAAATAATATAACCATTCGTATAAGACATGAGCCTCCAGTTGACTATCTGAAAGTAGCCATTGAAATAATCAAGTACTATGTGAGCAGGAAAGAAATCATTACATTTAAGAGAAGCTTTAAGATATGAATTTCACAAGAAATAGGTTTACAGAAGACGTTCAAATAAAATATGTATGCTATTTGCTTGATGCTAGGGGTACATGATTTTTTTTTTTTTAAATGAAAACTCCCTTAGACCAGCAGCCATTAGTGTAGAAATGGTGGACTTTAAAGATGGTATACCATATAAGCAGATGTCCCAAATAGAAATACTCTGGTCTGAATCTAATCTGGATTCTTGAATGGAGGAGAAGTAGTGGGAGGAAGCACATGACAAATGTGATTTGTGACATGTGACAAAGGCATGTGTCCAAGATGGTCTCACCCGATTGGTGAGGCTTTTGATGTCCACATCCTTGGGCCCTCTCCAAGCTTTGCCAGTGTTCCTCCAGCAAAACCATAGCTTTGTGTTACATGACTGCTTATCTAGTCTTAGAATTTATCAACTGAAAGGTTTACAAAACTGAATCTGGTTGAATCTCTGTGAGGTGTTCAACTTTAAGGGGTCAACACATCTGTCGGCATTTTGCACACTTATGTATTATTATGATACAGCATATTACTTTATGGTAATTTTTATTTTTACATATAACTACCTCCATGAATTTGATTATATGGCAGCAGTGTGTTAAAGTGTATTGTTCAGAAAAGCAACGTTTTAAACTTTCTTCAACACGAGGCCATGGGATTATGTGTGTGTGTCAGTGGTGGCCTGTGTGGACTCATGACCCTTTCATTGTCATGGTTTTCTTTCACAGCATTCTTTGGCTTTCAGCTGTAATTCTGTATTCTCTCTTCCCCATGAAAGCGCACTTGATTTTGTCATAAATGAAAGTTTAAAAATTTTTGTCTTCCCTCTTCTCCATTCCTACTAAAAGCTCTCTCTGGCAAAGAACCAATTGGTAAACATAATTTGGCAAGTTGTTTATTCCTATAGAAATCTGATTTGATTGCTAGGTTTTCAATAACAGAAGACAGAACAAAAAAAATTGGGACTGCCAACCCTGAAGCACTTTGGTCCTCTCTGCCTTGACCGCATGCTACCCTACCGAGCCCAACTTCTCTTTCATTAAAAGAGCTGTGCCATGCATTCCACAATTTCTGTTCAATAACTCATATTCCATTTGATATGTTTTGCACATCTCAGGGGACCTTAATGAGCATATGAAAAGAGGGGTGCATCCAGTAGAGAAAACAAGTAGAAGAGCCAAAAGGGGACTAGTTGGATAAAAATAACAGATGACTGCTTCCCTGATATTGGGGAGCTAAAGTTCAAGAAGCATAAATTGAAAGTTAATCTGGAGTAACACTGATCTGAACGCCAGCTGTTCTCCAATCTCTCTTTTTCATAACCCAGCCAGCATTTCTACAATGTAAATTTAAATTCTATTCCAGTCACCATCAAGAGGAGAACCCTGTACCATGAGAATGGAGGTACCGCTCCCATGTTAGGTTGGCACAGCTTTATACAGTTCTACCCAGGATAAACCACTTATCACCACCAAGTGTACTTGAACATCAAGTTTTTAACTTACATGAGAGGCTTATTTCTCACAATAAAATAGCGATCATTTTTGGAAAAGTCTCACCATTTGTAACATGGGTAGAATTCAGAGCTTGATTTAAAACCCAGCAACAACCTAGAATGATGTTGTACAGTCCACTTTGGGATTTCAAAGTACTTCCAAAGTATTAGATTCACAAACAACTAACAAAGCAGGTCATATTTGTGATACCCATGCTTAAAATGATTAAACAAAAGGAGTGACTTAAATTATCAACAAATACAGTGGCAGCTATCATTGATCTATTTTCTGTTTAATAGACCATCATGAGAAATCACTACAATGCTATTTTTTCTGTTGTGTGCTAATAAAGTCAAAGAAAATAAATACAGTTTTACACCTTTGTCCATTTTCATTCAGAAACTTCAGGGTGTTTGGGATCTTACACCTCAGTATACCTTACTGATACTGAATTACAAAGTGGGAGATTAGCAGATTAATAAGCCCACCGTGCCCTTGTAATCCAAGGCAAACCCAGCAATCCACCCTTACTTACAGTTTCACATTGGGTTTCTGTAATCCTCATACTTAAATACCATCTTCAGGAACATGACTTCTCCAGGCAGTGGAAGGTGCTGAAAGAGAAAATTTAATTACAGACTTTATCAGGTACTCTTTACAGTGCTCCACAGCACTGTGGAAATTCAGTGCAGTATATCGTCCTACTTGATAGGGTCTGGGTTTCCATGGAGCCAATCCAGTTCTAAGCATGTTCTCAAATTAGGAGATGTGAGATCGTCAACAGGGATCTTTTCCATTACCGCAGACCAATCCAAACCAGCTAGCAATGTGCTGTCAGACTAGAGTGGCCCAAGAAGTGATCACTTCCCCTTCCATCTCCCTATGTTAGTGCCATCCTGCCCACTGCCAACGCTGCCAATACTCTTCTGTTAATGAGGAACCCTTTGTCATACTTTTAGGACTAGAACACAGGAAGAATGAATGCAAAAGTCAAGGGAGACTTTGCTTTGGATTTGTAAAATATGGGCAGGAAAGAGATTGCCATCAGTCTGAGCTTTGCTAAGTAAGATAAAAGAATCAGCTGTTCCCCCATCCCTCTTACAGAAGGCTTTATAGTATTAAGGATACATCTAATATTTTCCTATAGATTTTTATTTAGGAGACATGTCATAAATTATATATATGAAAAACATTATTAAATTTCCTTGTGTGTTTGAAAAACAATGGCATTTCCCTGATTGAGTTAATCTTTGCATCTTTCCCAGCAGCATCCTGGAGATTCCCTCCAGTGATTGCTCCTTTAAGATATAATCCTATGTTTTTACAGTTGTTCTATGTCTTATACTTGATGATTCAGAATTTGACAAAGCTCAAGGGGAACTAACTACTTACGATTGTATGTTATCAGTTATAGGCTTTAATTGCTGATTGTTGGCTTCACATGTGAATTTACACCCTGCCAACCTGGTGTTTCTAAATGAGGCAGCAATAGTTCTGGCAAAGTGACAGTAATGCAAGTTTAGAAGCTTGACTGGTTCATGTGCAGCTGCCTACCTCCCTGTCCAAAGGCTGACCTGGGTACCCTCATTCCCTTACTCCCATCAAAACAAAATGGTACCTGGGCTCTCTTATGATAGTATTCTTCTGCATTTCTGGGAAGTCAATAAGCAGTACGTGCTCAGAAACCCTTCCTCAGAGCTCCCTGCCTGCTGCCTCCCAGCCCCCCACCTAGATCTGACCACACCATGGTTTCCACATTGGAAGGGCACAACAGTCCTGTGCAGCCCTGTGCACATACACTGGTTAGGAATAGAACTGCCCTGCAGTCACCTTCATGTTAAATATTGACGGCTACAAATTAAAGTCCTTAGAGCATTTGACATAGATACTACTTTCTGGAAGAATCAAATTTAAATGTCAAGTTTAAAGGGATCATAATTCTGCAGGTATCTTTCTCTGAGTGACTGAATGTGACTATTACATTAGGGTAAATGAATTAAGAAGTGCAAGTGGGATTTACTGTATGTTAGAAAGGAGTTTTGCAGCCAAGACTGCCTTGAATAAAATGTGTTTGCACTGAAAAAAAAATTAAATTACTTGGTCTCTGGTTGCTGTAAAGGTCATCCAAGATGGATGTTCTGTTTATATTGTATAGTATTTCATATGAAATAATTACAGTTCATGAAATGTCTTCCCTAATGTTACTGATTTATAACAGCACATTTGTAACATGGTTTTTATCGTGTCAGTGTACCATATTGTAAATGATGATTACTTGTCATGCTTAGTATAATAACTTAAAAGAAAAAAAAGGACAGGGATTTTTGTAAGTCTATATTTGAAAGTCCCTCCATATGGTAATATTGTGTTCATGTTGTTTATGTAGTGTTGTGTGAAATATCCATTTTGGATTGTGTTACTTTTTAAGATATTAAATAACATTTGGTTATATGTCTAAGTGGATTTTTTTGATACTTGAGAGAAAATATTTTAGAGATCAGTATATTTCTTCAATTAACGTGAATTCATAACAAATTGCTGTTGTGTTTGAGTTAAGTAAGAGTGAAATTTCTGATCAAAATTCTTTTACCAGGAATGTTGAAAAGTCATCTTTTTATGAATTTAAGTTATGAGAGTAGAGAAGCATATAATTAGGTTTTCTATATGAAATTATAAAGTAATATGGTTAGTTTGGGGGGTTCTTTTTGTTAGTCCTTGTGTTACAACTTTTATCCCCAGTTAAATGTGATTTTCTCCCAGGTTGACACTAGGAAGTTGGTATATTCCAGTGAGGCACTCGCTTGATGTTAGGATGCCTCTGCTTAATTGCCTTCAAAATCTATTATAGCATCAGCTCTCTGCATACATGGGTTCCGGATTCTAGCTGAGATCAAACAGCATGGATCATTTTTTAAATCTATATGTCCTGAATATGTAAAGACATTTTCCTTGTCTTTTTTCCCTAAGTGGCCAAAATAATGACTATTTACTCTACATTTACATTGCGTTGCTTTGTGTCGTGATTTAAAGCAAATCATCTTTAACTGTACATAGGTTATATGTAAATACTATGCCACCTGTGTAAATGCTTTGAGCATTAGCAGTTTATGGTGTCCTTTAGCATCGTAGAACCAGTGCCCTGAAGGGAGGAGGGACTGTATGTATTTTTTAATCCTTAGTGGTAGCAAATTTTTATCTTTGGAGAATGGACTCCACTTTTCAAACCAATAGTGATTTGTTACCAAGTAAGTGATTTAAGAAAT
The DNA here is from genome assembly GCF_000260255.1 of Octodon degus. Taxonomy (NCBI): domain Eukaryota; kingdom Metazoa; phylum Chordata; class Mammalia; order Rodentia; family Octodontidae; genus Octodon; species Octodon degus. The sequence continues at coordinate 5,032,926 of NW_004524690.1, forward strand.
GACACTTTCAATCAAAAACTATACAGTCAATAACTGTATATGGAGTTATATAATTGAGCCTGACTTTCTTGTAAAGGCAATACCCAGGACAGATTTCCAAAAATTGTTTTGAAGAATGACTGTGTCTCTTGAGTAAGTGTGGAAATCCCAAGTGACAGCTTTGAAGAACAAGCTTTATTTTCATTGTATAAGTTGGTCTCTGTATGTCAAATTCGCTCAGTATAGGCACTTCTGTTTTCAGGGATGAAGTCAGCAAGAACAAGTATATTGTGAGTTTTGCTCTAGAACCACAGCTGTTGTGGTGCCGGGCAGGTCATCATACGTTCCCTTTCAGAATGAGCCAGTGAGCTGACTCGTGGAGGAAATGCGGAGACTGAAGAAGATGGAAAGCAGGTTTCTGGCTCCTTTGAGAGAATGGTCACACTTCATAAAAATCTTTTCTTTCCAAAGGAAATGGTATGGCTTTAACTTATTTTTAAGTGTGCAGAGTGGTGGGATTGTTTTTTCTCCCTTCATAAAGAAAATCCAAGTGGAGTACTCAATTCTCGTTTCCTATCCTGTTTGCTGCTATGGAATCAAGAACTGCTGAATAATAAAAAGGTGTTATTCACCTGACGTCCATAATTTATTTATCTGTAAAATCCTATGTTTAGAGTGGCAATACTTGGATTTACTCATAGTGCCCCATCTTTGGGCTCTGGGACTCCAGAATTTTCAGTCTAACAAATAGTTTATCGTGTAACACCTCAAACAAGTGTGTGATGAATATATGTAAGAAAGCCTGGATAGAGTTTTGTTGATGAGTCTTTTAAAAAGAAGTGTTCTGGGATTAGATGTTAAAAGTGAGAGGGAGATATTACATGTTAGAAGGGAAGCTAAATAAATCAGTTTATTTAAGTAAAATAAATAAGACCTTGGTACAGGGTCTACAGGGCCTTACTATGTAATTCAGACTTGTAGTGATTCTCCTGTTTTCAGCCTCCCAAGCTCTGGGATTTCAGGCGTGTGCCACCACGCCCAATGTTAGTCGAGTCTCAGCACACCCCGGCGGCGGGACAGGCACGGCACACTGGGGATTGAACATCAGCCGCTGCTCTCTGCCTAAGCAGGTGCTTTAGTATGCTGAGCTATCTGGCCGGCCCCTAGAAGTCAGTTTAGAATTCAAAAGCAAAATAGGATTACTGATGTTCAATGAAAAGCAATTTATTTTCTTTCTTGGTTAGATCTAAGGTTTGGAGTTGGTGTCTGCTGTTCATTTGAAATCAACATGCTACCTAGCTTGTGCTTGACTATAGGTGGATTTTTAAAAAAAATTTATTTTGAAGAGAGAAAAAAAACAGAGTTTCAAAACAAGATAATAGGAAATTTATTATTTTGCATACTGTTTTCTTCAAAGTAGTTGTGAAATTACAAGATACATGCATGCAAAACTGATCAAACAATATAAGCTCAGGGTTGGGAAGCTAGCTCAGTGGTATAAATGCCTGCCTGGCAAGCACAAGGACCCAGGTTCAATCCCCAATACTGCATGCCATGTGAGCCCTGCACTATGCCAACCACTGAAACTGGGCATGGTGGTTCAGGCATGTAACCCCAGTGCTGGGGAGGCTGAGACAGGAGGTTCACTATGAGTGTGAGCTGCATAGTAAGACCCTGTACAAAATAAATTAAATAAATAAATAATAAAAACAATATAAGCTCAAACCATTCCTTTCAATGAACTAATAAAAGTTAGTATAATTATCCTAGCTATCTTGTATATGTGTGTGTGTGTCTTTTTTTCCCTTTTCTCCTTTCCCTATCCATTATTCTTTCCTTCGGAGCAGTTTCTTCTTCTTTTATGATAGCTATTGTACATTTTGGATTTTATTTAGTCTTTTAGTTTCTTACATCAGAGAGACAATATGATATTTACAAATGTGAGTCTGATGTATTTCACTTATGAATATAGTCTCTAGTTTTGTCTGTTTACATAAAAAGCCTCAGGTTTATCCTTTATAGCTGAGTAGTATTCCCTTGTATAAAAATACCACATCTTTTTTTTCTATCCCTTGATTGATGGGTATTTGTTTTCTTTCCAAGATTCCAAGATTTAGCTATCACAAATTGTGCTGTTGTAAATATGGGTCTATGTGCACTTTTGAGGTATAATTTTTTAATTCCTCAGAAATACTCAGGAGCGGGATGGCTGGGTTCAATAGGACCTCTACTCTAGTTTGTTGTGGAATCTCTACACTGACTTCCACAGTAAATGTACCAGTCTAAATTCCCACCAAAAGTGTCAAAGGATTCCAGTTTCACCCACAGCCATGCCAACACTTGTTTTGGTTGATTTCTTTTTTTGTTTCTTTTTATGTATTTTAGTGCAGGAACTACAGGGTCTCACTACACAGACAGATAGGACTGGTAGTGATCCTCCTGTTTTCAGCCTCTCAAGTGCTGGGATTACAGGCACATGCCACTGCTCCCAGTCTCAATCACCATCTCAGTGTGGGGCTGGCATAGCATGTGGGGGATCAAACCCTGGTCCCTGTGCCGGTTTAAGCAGGCACTTTAGTCCGCTGAGGTATTTGACTGGCCCTTTGGTTGATTTGTTGATGATAATGATTCTTTCTGGGGTGAGATTGGAGTCTCGGTGTTGTTTTAATTCAGGTTTCTCAAATGACCAGTGATGTTGGAACATTTTTTCATATATTGATTTTCTATTTGTATTTCTTCATCTGAGAAGTGTGTATTCATCTCAGATGTGCATTATTGGATTTGGCTGTTGAATTTGGGGGGCCTGATTTATTTCAGTTCTTTATATGCTCTAGATAGAAATCTTTGTCTGAGGGACAGTTGGCTAAATTTTTTTTACAACCTGTGGATTTTCTCTTAACTCTAGTGGTGATTTCTTTTGATGTGCAAATTTTTTTTTTTTAGTAAGATGAGCTTCCATTTGTTGGTTCTTGGAAGTACTTCCCATGCAGTTCAGTTTTTGTTCATGAACTCTCTGCCTACCCCTGTTTTCAAGATTTCTACCTACTTTCTCTTCCAGTATATTTGGTGTTTCTGTTTTAATATTTAGATCTTTGAGTCATCTTGTGTTTAGTCTAGTGCATGGTTGTAGACATGAGTCTAGTTTTAGTGTTTGACATGTGGAAAGCCAGTTGCACCATCATCATTTATTAACGATGCTATCTTTTTTTTTTTAAAGCATTCACTTTATTTTTTTTAAATGTTATATAGTTTCTCTTTTTTTTCTTTTCAAAGTTTTATTGATAAACATATAGCAATGAGACAGTTTCAAATCAAATCGAAAGTACAGTTTCAACAAATAATACACTGCATATATTCTTAGTGGTTAATTGCTGTACAAGATGCAGACTTGTGATCCTACTTACAAACACCATTAGAAAAAATCATTCTATTCATTAAGAGAATGCAACTATATATCTATCCCAACCACTTTGAATACACAGATACAAAATGGACATTCATAGTTATACCCGATGCTATCTTTCTTCAAGTGAACATGTTTGGCCCCTTTATTAAAGATAAGTGATTGTGTTTGTTGTTGTGTCTGCCTCTTCTAATCTGTTCCTAAGTTCTGGTTTCTTGCCAGAAGCAGGTTGATTTTATCACAATAGCTTTGTAGTATAATTTCAAATCAGAGATTATAATATCTCCTGCCCTGCCTTTGTTGTTCAGGATTATCTTTGCTATTTCGTGTGTCTTCTTTTTATTTTAGGCCTGTTTCTCTAGATCTGTTAGGTATGCTGAAGGTATTTTGATTGGGATTGCATTTAATTGGTATTACGGTGTTGGGAATGTGGCCATTTTCATGTTTGTTCTTCTTATCCATGAGCAAGGGATATCTTTCTATTTTTTGAAGTCCTCTTCAATATCTTTTTTCAGAGTACCCTAATTTTCAATGCAGAGATCATTTACTTCCTTTGTTAGATTGATTCCTAAGTATTTTTGATGCTATTGTGAGTAGTGTTATTTCCCTAGGGTTTCTCTAAGTAAGTTCATTGTTTAATTACAGGAATGCTGTTGTTTTTGGAGGGTTGTTTTTTATTCAGGTATGCTACTGAATTTGCTTATTAAATTTAGAAATTTTTTTGTCAAATTTTTGGGGTCTTCTGTGTAAAGTGCCAATAATGTCATCTGCCAGTAATTATAATTTAACTTCTTCCTTTCCTTTATTTATCTCTTGTCTAATTGCCCTGGCTAGTATTTCCAGAGCTGTATTGAATGGGAGTGGTGATAGTGAACATCCTTGTCTTGTTCCTGATTTCATTTTTTGTCTATTCAGTATGATGTTCGCTGTTGCTTTGCCATGGATGTCTTTTATCAGATTTGGGTGAATACCACCTATTCTGATTTTCTTTATGATTTTTATCATGGATGAGTGTTGGACTTTATCAAAAGCTTTTGCTGCAACTATTGAGATGATTGTTTGGTTTTTTTTTTTTTTTTTTTTTTTTGACTTTGTTGATGTGGTGTATTACATTTATTGATTTGCATGTGTTGAACCATTCCTACATTCCTGGAATGAATTTCACTCGGTCATGGTGTATAATTTTCTTGACAGTGTGCTGCATTCTGTTTGCTGGTATTTTATTGAAGATTTGTGAATCTATGTTAATTTCAGAAATTGGCCTATAATTCATATTTTTGGTTAAGATTTTCTCTGGTTTTGGTATCAAGATAATATTTGCCTCCAGGAATGAGTTAGGGAGAACTACTTACCTTTCACCTTTTTTTTTTTTTTTTTTTTTTTT
>NW_004524690.1:5037791-5055525 GCF_000260255.1 Octodon degus
TTTTTTTGCAGAACTGGGGATTGAACTCAGGCCCTTGTGCTTGCCAGGCAACCGCTTATTCTACCGAGCTATTTCCCTGGCCCCTTCCCTTTCAATTTCGTTATAGAATTTGAATAGTATTGACATTTAATGTTTTCTAAATTTCTTGTAACATTCAGCCATGAATCCATCAGGGCCTTGACTTCTCTCTGTTGGTAAATTTTTAATCAAGTTTTTTGTTTCATTAAATGATGTTGTCTTATTCAGAATTTTTATATTCTTGATTCAGTTTTAATAATTCATGTGTTTCTATAAATCTTTCCATTTCTTCTGTTTTCTATCCTATTAAAGATTTTCAAGGTAGGTATTGATGATTTTCTGAATTTCCATATGATCTGCAGTGATTTTAATCATTTTTGTTTCTCCTTGCAGGACCTTGAGTTTTTCCTCTCCTTTGTTTAAATAAGATTTAATAAGGTTTATCAATTTTATCTATTTTTTCAAAGAACCACCTTTTCAATTCATTAGTTCATTATATTATTGTCTTAGTCTCAATTGTATTAATAATATCCTGTAATAGTTTACTAAATTCATTTGTTTACTAGTTTGGATCTGTTGTGTTACTTCTCTCTCTCTCTCTTTTTTTTTTTTTTTGGTTTTGGTTTTTGTTGTTTATATTTTAGGGAAGGGTCTACAGGGTGTTCAGGGTCTCACTACCAGATCAGACTTATTGTGATCCACCTGTTTACAGCCTCTCAAGAGCTAGGGTTACAGGTGTGCCACCACGCCCAGTCTCAATTGCTATCTCAGCGTGCCCCCCGGGAGGGAGGGGCAGCATGGCAGGTGTGGAGATTGAACCCCGGCCTCTGCACGTGCTTGCAGGCGCTTTAATCCACTGAACTATTTGGCTGGCCCTATGTTGTGTTATTTCTTTGCTGATTTTTCATCTGTTTGATCTCTCTGTATGTGACAATATGTTGTTAGGTTCATTGTTACCATTGTGTTATTGCTTATTTGATCATTCATGTCTATTAATGTTTGTCTTTTATAATCAAGTCTTCCTATACTTGGTGCCTATATATTTATGATTGTTAACACTTCCTTTGATTTTTTTTCCTAACAAGTATGTAGTGGCCTTCTTTATCTTTTTTGATCATTCTTTGTTTGAAGTTCATATTGTCTGTAAAGAGTGTAGCTACTCATGCTTTTTTCTGTGTACCTGTTGCGTAGACTATTGTTTTCCATTCTTTGCCTTTCAGTCTACGAGTATTTTAATTTTTTTATGTATGTATGTGTGTATGTATGTATGTATGTATGTATTTGTACAAGGTCTTGCTATGCAGGTTGGACTTGTAGTGATCCTTCTGTCTCAGCCTTCCCAGCACTGGGATTATAGGACTGAACCAACACACACCGGTTTCAGTTCCTGGCCCAGCTTCTGGGGCTGGTATGGCATGTGGTACCAGGGTTCATGTCCTTGTGCTTGCCAGGCAAATGCTTAGACTGCTGTCTGCCCAGCCTCTATGTATTATTTTTAGTTAAATGTGTTTCTTGTATTTAGCCTATTGTTGGATGTTTTGTCTTTATTGATTCTTCCAATTTGTTTCTTTTGATTGGTGAATTGAGGCCATTTACATTAATAGTTATAACTGATATATATTGGCTTATCTTGGTCATGTTATTTTCCTGCTATTTGTTTCCTACTTTCCCCTCTGTTTAATTGCTTTTCCTGCCTGGTTTAATCTTTCTGTTGTTGTTATGGGAATTGTGGTAATTTTAATCTCTATTTAGTGAATATCTTTCAGTACTCTGTAGATTTGGTTTGATGGTCATGAATTTCTTCAGTTGTTTTTTTTGTCATGGAATTATTTTATTTTTCTATTAATTTTGAAAGATAACTTTGCAGGGTATATCAATCTGGGTTGGAAGTTCTTTTCTTTCTTTTTTTCTTTTTTCTTTTTTTTTTTTTTTTTTTTTTTTTTTGTACCGGGAATAAACTCAGACCCTTATGCTTTCCATGGGAGATACTGTACCATGGAACTATCTCCCCAGCCCTGAAAGTTGTTTTCTTTCAGGACTTTACTCCAAGCTCATCTTGTCTTAAGAGTTTATGTTGACAAGTTGGCCATGATTCTAATGATTTCTCCCTTATAGGTGATAAGTTTTTTGCTCTCTAACAGCTTTTAATATACTGTTTTTGTGCTGAATTTCTGGATCTTGATTATTATATGAATGGGTATAGATTTATTTTGGGTGTTACTATTTGGAGTTCCATTTCCCTCATTTATATATGTTAAATTCTGTTCCCATGCTTGGGAAATTTTCTGCTATTACTTCTGCAAATAGTCTTTTTATGTCTTTTGTGTTTATTACTGCTCTTCATTGACACTTATCAATCTTATGTTGCTTTTCTTTGCATCATCTTGCTGATGTTCAATTGTTATTTCCTGGTTCCATGTTGTTTGTAAGAGGTCTTCCCTTTTATAATTACTAGTCATAATCCTGTCTTCAAGGTCTGAAAGTCTTATCTTCAGTTTTGTTCAAGCAAGTTTGGCAGCTTTCAATGGAATTTTTAATTTCTTCAATGTCTCTTTGAATCTATTTCATAGATTCTAATTTTTTCACATGTTGTTCATTGAAGGTTTGTATCATTCTCCTGTGCTCCTCTAATTTTTGTCTATGTCTTTAGATATCCTGACCAATTCTTTCATTATGTTGTCATTTCTTTTTTATCTGAGAGATTATTTATGATCTGGTTTCTCTATAGCTTCCTAGAGTTGTTTCTTTACTTCAGTTGTTATCATTTCAGAGATTTCAGGTGTCTGTATTCTAATTTTTTCTATGTTTATGTCTCCTGGACTTGTTCTGGATGGACTGGTTGTCCGAGATTTCATTTTGCTCATTCATCTTGAGATTTAGTGTTTAAAAAATATTATGTTGTTTTCTGTGATGATACTAGTGAGTTTTTGTATTAGGTAGCTATATCACTAATATTAAGAGCTCTCTTGTTCATGGATGTCTTCTATGTGAAGGAGATTATTGATTTGTGTCTCTCTAAAGATCCTACCTTCCCAATTAATTGAGAATAGGACATTTGTATCTATTTGGCTCAGTTCCCAAGCTTTTGGTGTAGAGCTATGGTTCTGTTATTGTCCCAGAGCTTCCCAATATTGTTACAAAAGGGAGAACAATCAATTATAACAAATATGACATCCTTGCTACAGTAGTACAATTAGCAATAAAGATAGCATGAAGCACAATTTAGACACTGCAAATTGTGGTAACTATTAATCACTGCAAATTGGTAACCATTATACTATAGGAACAAACCCTAACCCTAAATTTTATTTTTCAAGAACACTTACATATATTTTAATTAGATTAGCTTTACAAGCAATTTCTTTTATAAGGAAATACTGCTTTTCAAATTACATGACTGTATAGTTATATAACAGAATGAATCATAAATTGGGAGTTCATATGCAAAGTGTTTCCCTTTGATGAAATAAATTTATTCTGTGATGGGGAAATTTAGAAAGGATGTTGTGTAAGATAAAGATAACCAGAAAAGAAGTAGAAGCAAGGCTGGAGGACAAAGGATCGTCATTCTAAGTTTGGGAAATTGGAGAAAGGGGTAGAAAAGAAAGGGTGAAGGAGTATTTGAAGGATTATCTGAACTTGGTCTCTAAGTTTGGAGCTGTGAAATTAGAACAAGAAAGAGAAAAATGCAAAAAATATTCAAGAAAAGAAGCAGGAATAAAGATTTAAAAGAAGGATAAAACAAACTGAAATTATATTTTTAAAAAGTAAGAAAAGGGCAGTCTCACCCGTGTTTTTTGTTGTGTGTCTTTGACCCTAAGCACAACATTGGCTCATCTAATTTACCAACTGTTGGCATGTATTTCAGACTTTTCTATTTTGCTAGGCCTAACTGTCGATCATGTGTGTGTTAGTCTGGGTCATACTGTGTGGATGTCGTTTTTCCAGTGGATGGGTTCCACAGTAAGGTAAAAGTATGTGCCAGGTACCTGGACTCTACTGGCTGAGCTGTTTGTCAAGGCTTGGGTGCTTCCCACACTGGCTGCTGATCCCATGGTGCAGGACACCTGAGTTCCTCTGGTGGAGCCACATGAAGAGTCCCTGGCGTTTCTAGCCTGCATTTTTTAATCAGTCCCCCCCCTTTTTTATTTTGGGGAACAGTCTATAGAATATTCAGGGTCTCGCTACTAGGTCAGACTCATAGTGATCCACCTGTTTACAGCCTCCCCGAGAGCTGGGATTACAGGCGTGCACCACCATGCCCAGTCTCAATTGCTGTCTCAGCTCAAACTCAGGGGCAGGGCCAGCATGGCAGGCCCTGGGATCAAATCCCTGGCCCTTGCACCTGCTTGCAGGTACTTAAATCAATCTGCTGAGCTATTTGGCCAGCTCTCTGTCCTCAAATTGAATCAAATAAATTCCTCACTACAAACTTCCATTTGTATTTTTGGTTGCTTCTCTCTTTATTGTGAATTTCTTTGTGTTATTTTTCTATTGCTTTGGGTTTATTTTACTTAACTACTCTTTCTAAGGATGTTTAATGTCATACTCTAAATATTTGGATTCGTTTCTGGTCTCAGTTACTGTAACTACCATTGGTTACTAATATTTTAAAATCTATATTTATATTGCCTTACCTTCCTTAAATCTATAGAACACCATCTTCCCTCAGCATCAGTTCTATTCACTTTTGCATTAATAGTCTTTTGAACTTCAATACCTCTATAGGATGTGCTATGTACTGATTCATCAGAGATCTAATAAGTTAATGGAAACTTGAGGATGTGCATAGATGGATGATATATAGACAGAGATAGATGCATATTGCAACTGATCAAATATCTGTATTTTGTTTTAAAAGTTGAGATTATATATATATATATATATATATATATATATATATATATATATATTAGGGAAGGGTCACCCAGTCTCTGAGATTTCTTTATTGAAAAATTACGCAAATTTTTTAACAATTTATTTTCATTTTAAGTCTTCAAGAATAGGGAGTTGAGTCTTTCTCTGGTTTTGGTGTCAGGGTAATACTTGCCTCCAGAAATTAGGTAGGAAGAATTGCTTCCCTTTCAATTTCATTGAAGAGTGTGAGGCGTACTTGTGTTAAATCTTCTCTAAATTTCTTGTAGAATTCAACTATGAATCCATCAGGACCTGGGCTTTTCTTTGGTGGTAAGTTATTAATTATGTTTTCAATGTCATTAACTGATATTAGGTTATTTAGAATTTTTATACCTTTTTGATTCAGCTTCAGTAATTCATATGCATCTAGGAATCTGTCTATTTCTTCTGTGTTTTCAGTCCTATGCTACTAAAGATTTTCAAAGAAGAGATTGATGATCTTCTGAATTTCCACAGAATCTATAGTGATTTCATCATTTTAATTCCTTATTGCATGAATTTGAGCTTTTCTTTCTTTTTTTTTTTCATTTGTTTTTTTAATGTTTGGCTTGGAATTGTCAATTTTATTTACTCTTCCAAAGAATCAACTCTTAGATTTTTTTTTGGGGGGGGGTACTATTTTCTTCATCTCCATTGCATTAAGTTCTGTGTTGCTCTTTATGATTTCTTCCCCTTTTTGGGCTTTGTGCTTAACTTGTTCTTTTTCTCTAGAAGCATGAGGTACAGCACTAGGTTACTTATTTGTCCTTCTGTTTTCCTAATATGAGCATTCATAGCTATAAATTGCCCTTTGAGAACTGCTTTTGTTATGTACCACAGATTCTGGTAAGTTCTATTTGCATTTTTCTTTGATTGTAGATATTGTTTAATATCATCTGTGACTCATGTTGTTCAGGGGAATGTTATTCAATTTTCATGTATTTTTGTAGTTTCTTTTGTCATTAATTTACCATTTCATTGCGCTATGGTTACTTAATATGCATGGGATAATTTCAGTTCGCTGCATTTGCTTATGCATGTTCTATGGGCTAGTGTATTTTAGAGAATGTCTTATGTGCAGGTGAGAAAAGTGTGGTGTCAGACACTCAGTAAATGTCTACTAACTATTCGTTCATGGGTTTGTTTCAATTATGTTATTTCTGTGGTGATTTTTTTTGTGTAGTTGTTTTTTCTCTTTGTGACTATGGGGTGTTAAAGTCCCTGTTAGCAATATGTTATTGCTTAATTTTTTACCTCTATTAATATTTGTTTTAAATGGTTGTGTGATCCCATATTTGGTGCCTATACATTTATGATTGTTACTTCTTCCTTTTGAATTTTTTCCTTAATAAATATGTTGTGATCTTCTTTATCTCTTTTGATGAATCTTGGTTTCAAATTCACATTGTTTTCAAACAGAATAGATACCCCTGCTTTTTTTGGGTTCCTGTTGCACAGCAAATTATCAAGAAGATTAACACCATGACCAAGGGGGATTCATCCCAGGGATGCAGGGATGGTTCAACATATGGAAATCAGTAAATGCAATGCACCATTATCAACAGAGCCAAAGACAAAAACCATATGATCATCTCAATAGTTGCCGAAAAAGCCTTTGAAAAACTCCAACACTAATTCACAATAAAAACTCTGAAGAAAATTGGGATACATGGTATTAGCTCAATCTGATAAAATCCGTCTATGATGAATCAACAGCCAATATCATACTGAATGGAGAAAAACTGAAAGCTTTCACTCTAAAATCAGGAACATGACAAGCGTGTCCATTATCACCATTCCTATCCAGTATACTTCTGGAAAAATTAGCCAGAGCAATTAGACAAAGGAGACAAATAAAAGGAATAATAATAGGAAAGGAAAACATTAAATTGTTATTATTTGCAGATAACCAGATACTCTATATAGAAGACACTATAAAGTCCACCATAAGACTCAACATTAATAAGCATATTCAGTAACATAACTAAATATAGTCAGCACTTAAAAATCAATAGTATTCCTGTACACAAAAAATAAACTCATTGAGAGGTAAATTAGGGAAACCATACCTTTCACAGTAAGAGCCAAATAATAATATATATAATAATAATGAAGAAATACTTAGGAATTAATCCAATAAAGGAAATAAAAGATCTATATATTAAAATTAAAATATTCTGAAAAGAGATCAAAGAAGATTTCAGAAAATTGAAAGATATCCCTTCATGGATAGAAGGAATGAACATTGTAAAAATAACCATACTTTCAAAACTGTTATATATTTAATGTATTTCCCTTCAAAGAACCATTAACATACCTCACATATACAGAGGTATGTAATTTAGAAATATTTCTACAATTCAGCTGGAAGCAGAAGAGACTAGGTAGTCTGGGCAACAAAGGCAAGGCAGGAGATAGCATAATCCCTGACTTGAAATTATACTACAAAGCTATTGTGATAAATCAACATGCTACTGGCAAGAAATCCTACTTGAGAATCAGTGGAACAGATTAGAAGAGGCAGACACAACTACAAACACACTCAGACACTTTATCTTTGACAAATGGGCCAAACATGTTCACTGGAAGAAAGAAAGCATTTTTAATAAATGGAAATGGTAAAACTGGATTTTCACATTTTGAAGACTAAAACTAGATCCATGTCCACCACCATGCACTAAACTAAACTCAAAATGGATCAAAGATCTAAATATTAAAACAGAAACAGTGAATCTAAATCTACTGGAATAGAAATTAGATAGAAATCCTAAAGACAATAGGGGTAGGCAGAGAGTTCATGAGCAAAAACCGAACTGCATGGGAAGTACTTCAAAGAATCAACAAGTGGGATCTCAACTTATTAAAATTTTTTTCACATTTGACCCGACTATTCCCCTTTTGGGTATTTTCCCAGAAGAATTAAAGCATCCTACCACAGTGATATACGTGTACCCATGTTTATAGCAGCACAACTTGTAATAGCTAAATCTTGGAAAGAAGCCAAATGCCCATCAATTGAAGAAAGGATAAAAAGATATGATATATGTATTTTACAATGGAGTGCTACTCAGCTATGAAGAAATATAAACTTGAAGCTTTTATAAGTAAATAGGTGCAACTAGAGACCATACTCATAAGTGAAGTAAATCAGACTTGCATGTGTAAACATATTGTCTCCCTTGTCTAAGAAACTGAAAGAGTAAATAAGACCCAAAAGTTACTTTTCTCTCCCTCTCTCTCTATAGATATAGATATAGATATAGATTTAATTATGAAATATAATAACTCGTTAATTTCCTATCATGTTTTGAAATTCTATATGATTTTTATAGATATAGATATATAGATTTAATTATGAAATATAATAACTTGTTAATTTCCTGTCATCTTGTTTTGAAATTCTATATGATGTTTTTTCTCTCTTTAAAATAAAGTAAAATCTAGGGAGTTGTTCTTCCCTTACAGAATTTCTGTCTCCTGTCTGTGTGTCTCTGCAGTCTCATAGGCTACAAGTGGCAAGGAAATAAAAAGAGATACTATGGCAGAGAATATTGTTTGACTTCCGTGTGACTTCCTTTTAAAGATGTACTGAGAACTTATCTTGGGAATTAAAAAAAAATTAACATCTGTGCGTCAAGCCAACACCTGCCATTTTTTATGCTATATTGTGAGTAAAGGTTTTTCCTTTCAATAGCTCCTGCTGTAAAGGTAAATTATGGCTCCTTTTTCGTCACGTTGTTCATAAAACAAGGATGATAAATAACAAATCTTCCATGCATGGGAGAAGACCAGTGTTTTTCCCACCCCTCCCCTTTCCTTCATATATTATTTGAAGGCAGTTCATAAAAGACATCTGTGTTGAATGTCAAAGGACTGACACTCAGGTGGGAAGAGCTTCAAGATTCTCTGCAACAGGATAATGACTGTGGAAACAAGAAGGTGCCACTTGTCTCTGCCATTTCTCCTGTACTTAAGAGGGATCTGATTAGGTGAACTGAAGGCTCTGGATGCGTGTAATAGAAACCTGGCAAGTGGGCAGAATGAGGCTGTCTTCTACAATTGATATTTTTGCTCTAGCCAGTTGATTGAACTATCAGTAATTTAGAGACTTGCCTAAAGATTTCAGCCATCACATATTTTGTAGTTTTTGAGAATGGAGTACTTGCATTACACATTTAAAAAAATGTGTTTTATTTATTTTATTTGTATGTTTTAGATACATATAATGTTACTATCACTCACTGTTGCTGCTTTGTTTTTGCCTTCAGTAAGTCTTGCTTTTCACCAAAGAAAATTAGAAACAAAGCTATTCCTTTTTTAAATGTGGAAAGTTGGTAAAAGATCAGGAGCTGCAGAGAAGATGCCCAGTTCTTCTCAGTACAGAATCCTAGTTCCTTTGCTTGCTGACTCTGGAGCAATTGAGTTTCTGCACAGCACTTCTCAGTGGGGAAGGGACGCAGGAGAGATGGACTGAGGCCAGTCAGGAAGAACTGCTCACAGGTGGCAGGGACAGGCCCTGCGCAGCACTGTGCTCAGACCACTTGTGAGGCAGACTGCTGTGCTCTTCTGGGCTGCAGATGAGGGGGAGGATCTTCCCAAAGTGGTTAGAGTATTTATGATCGTGGTCACAATGTGTTTCCTTTTAATGGTATCTTAAATCTAAAGACAGCTGACTATTGTTTATGCAAACGTTCCATAAAAGTATACCAAGAAATTTATTTTCTTTCTCTTGATTTAAGTCCCCCCCCCACTTATCCACATGTTTTTCTTTCTGTTTCTTGTCATTTCTTCCCCCAACCTCTTGCTCTTGCTGTTTTTTGCATCTGTGGGATTTTTGCCTCCAGCCTGTTTTTCACTTTAAGGTTCTTGTTTCTCTCTCAGCATTGTACACTTTTCAAACAAGTCCTTGAATTTGATGGTTCTTTCTTTCTTTCTTTCTTTCTTTCTTTCTTTCTTTCTTTCTTTCTTTCTTTCTTTCTTTCTTTCTTTCTTTCTTTTTCTTTTCTTGAGACAGGGTCTTGCTATGCAGCTCAAGCCAGCCTTGAGCTCACTTTGTAGCCTAGGCTAGTCTTAAACTTGAGTTTGAGACATTTAGCCTCTCAAGTGGTGGGATTACAGATTTATGCCACCACACCCAGATGAATCTGATATCTTGATAATCTTTTCATATCCTGCACTGAGTTTCCCCAACTATTATATTATTAATTGATTTTGTAGCTCTAATATTCTCAGAGTTTAACAGGGAGTTTGAGTACTAATAAACTATTAACTGTTGCTTCCAATTGCTTAGGTTAGATTTTTTAAAAACAAAATTTTATAAAGCTAGCATCTCTGCTTAAGCCCTGTTCTGGTCTACATAATATTAGACACCTCCCTGAACTCTACTTTACCTCAGATATTGGGAATTGGAATATTTGGTGGAGTTAGTAGGAAAAAGGTGTTCTTTATAGCCCCAGTTGCAGATATAGGTGATTCTGCCCTGGAGTTTCTGTGCAGTTCAAGGTGAGCTTGACAACAAAGTCAAGTTCCCACTGGGAGAATTATAATAAATATAGGGCTTATAAGGCTGCACCCTTTTAAGGTCCCACGTCTTTGGTTTTACTTGTCTTTATGCCATAACTTTCCTACCAGAAGCATATTCATCTTAAAGTCAGAAAAATGCTTATGAACAAATAAAATATTGAAGAATATAATATACAGTAAAGAACACAAATGGTACCTTCCACATATCTTCTCTTGTAATGTTCTTAAGCTCAGTAGCCAAGATTGGCCAAGACTTTCTTTTTTCCACAGCACTTTCTGACTATTTTACCTCTGGTGAAGGCTGAATTTGAAAATTTGCATATTTCTCTGAGGTTAAAAAGGCTTATTTTTTTTTTAAATTGCAAATTGGTATATTCCTAATATCCAGAGAAAATTCTCCTGATGTCAATAAAATGCAATCCAGATTTTCTTAGTACTGTATAAGGTAGAAGGGGAAAAAGAGGATTGAAGATACTTGTCATCTCTTCTTTGAATAGAGTAAAAGTTAGTATGAAGGGGAAAGCAATGCATCATTCATAGACGGCACAAACCAAAGTGTTGAGGGTTTTTTTTTATTTATTCTTGTGTTTGTTTTATTTTGTCAGTTTTGTTATTGCTTTGGAGCCTAGGTATCACTATGTTGCTAAGGTTGGGCCTGCACTCCTCAGTTCCAATAACCTTCTTTCCTCTGTTACCTGAGTAGCTGGAACAACTACTTAGCATACTGGGCATATGCTACTATGACCAGTTTGTTCTTATTCTTTATTTTATTATTTAAACATTTTCTCTCAAATGATTGATTACAGCTAACTCATTTCCCTTCAGAATATAAGTGTCTTCAGGCATTTCCTGCATATCCACAAATCTAGTGCTTGTCACTTAATGTTCTACTTAATTATCATAATTTATAATACATCAAAATCATAGACTTGTGCCAGCAAGATATCTCAGTGGACTAAGTGCCTGCTTAGGCAAGTGCAGGGACTGGGGTTTGGTCCTTGGCACCACATGCTGCGCTGGCCCCACCCCTGGGTGTGCTGAACTGGCCACTGAGGCTGGGCATGGTGGCACATGCCTGTAATCCCAGCACTGGGAAGACTGAAAAAAGAGGATCACTGTGAGTCTGAGCTGTGTAGTGAGACCCTATAGCAGATACATATTTTTTTAAAAAAATCTCCATATAAAAAATCACAGATTTAAAATATTAGCCAGAAATGTAGTCCACTAAGAATGAAAAATTTTTTTAAATTAAAAACCTTTATGGTATAGACTGCATTTTACAAAACTATGTAAATAAGTGATGTTCAAATTTAATGTGCAGGTTAAGTAGCTCTTATCGGGGGCCAGCGAGATAGCTCAGTAGAATAAGCACTTTTCTGGCAAGCTCAAGGTTCTGAGTTCAATCCCCAGTACAAAAAGAGTAGCTCTTATCCTAAGTGCATGAGATCAGGAGTGTTGAAGATTTGGGGTTTGTTTGTTTGGTTGGTTGGTTGCTTAGTTTCTTCAATATTGCTTTTCTAAATTCAGAAATTCATAATCACTGTTTGAGTAAAGAGTTCAACAGAAAGAATATATGCAAATATACCTTCATTTCTATACATGTAACTGTCACAGTACTAATGTGCCCAGAATAAGAATATGGTAGATGCCCCAAGCATGAAACAAGTATCTTTTTACTGGAAATATGGAAATTCAGTACTTTTCCATTACAGTCTATAAAATTAGATATTTCTTTTCTCTATCAAAGAGAGTCAAACTATTTTAGGTTGAACCAAAATTTTAAAAAAAAGTTTACTGGGAAAAACCAAATGTACCTGCATATATTGTAATGTCAGATATTAATTTTACAGTGATTTTTAAATTTATTATGTTTTCATTTTAATGAGAAAAATACAATTGTAATGAAATAGTTTAAAAACAGGTTAGTATGACAGTAACAGTAATTAATACATTGCATATTGTTGTCTTAAATGTAGTTATTCAGAGGATGAGATGCAGACATGATATCTTGTCTAAACAATATTAATACAAAACTTTCTTCTCATTGAAGTAAAAGAAAGTAGCTGTATATCCTCACTATCTTGTATATACATATATATTTTTTTCACTACAAAATGGTCCTTTATTTATATTCCTCTTTTTTGTTTTGTTTGTCAGAGATGAGTATTCCATTGCAGTTAGAGAAGCTGTATTTTAAGAAGTCTTTAAAGGACCTTCACATACTTGAAACCAGTCTAGAAACTGTAGGTACATGAGTTCAGCAAAATAACCCAATATAGTCCAATAGTCCATAATAGTAGTGGGTTATCAGCAGAACTGGCAATTGTCAAAAGTTGTTGAGTTGAGCTTTTTATAGCTCAGAACATTAATATGGCATTACTTTTATACCTAGTGGTTATATTTTTCTGCTGGATGGTTAAGACCAAATTAAAGCAAGACCTATATAACTAAAAATGTAACTTTTGAATCTGACAAGGTCAGTCAAATCCCCTCAAGATTTATCCTGAAACCATGTACAGCACCTTGTAGATCTTTTGTCAGTGTCAGCCATCTGGATGAGTCATGGCCATTGCTTGACCAATTTGTTCTCTGTGAAAGCCTGAGAGAATTTTTTCTCTCTAGGTGACTCTCCTTAGGCACACTATACATCATTGATCACTTTCCTCAGTGGCCCTCTAATCTCCTTGAACAGAAAATTTGGGACACCACTGAGTTACAGGATGTCACAGAACAGGTTCTCTTATGTCCTGAGTCTTCACTGACCTTGAAGGGTAAGGGCCAAAATATTAGCAATCCTTGTAGCTCCTCTATTTCTCTAATTTTTTTGTCTGCAAACTTTAGTTTTTAAACATCCAGAAGAGAAACTTAATGATATTATTACCCTGTAACAGAGACAGTTGAGCTTAACATCACTATCTGTCTAAACATCAAATGCCTTAGACATAACATGGATCTGTTATGTTCCAACAACCATGGATATTCTAAAATTTAAATCCCTATAGAATGTGAAAAAAAACCAGTTACACATGTTTACACAGAAATTTAGAAATCAAACCATATACAACATTGTAGCAGGACAATCCCATGGCATTTTTTCTTGTCTTTTGTTTTCTTTTATTATCTTTTTTTTCAAACATTTACTTTAAAGAGAGTATAGCAATAAATGATGTGACATTAGAAGAAGTACACATTTAGAAAACCAATATGACAGGTATTTCAGGCATGCTTTTAATATTACACATTTCTATCCTAGGTGTAGTTGCTTAGTTCACAGATATCAGCACATAGAGTTAGTCAGGGTGAGAATTCTACCCATTAACTGCTATTTTCAAACATCTGATAGAAATTCTTAGGACCATTGCCTTAAACTTGTTTACATAAGTATATGATTTTGCCACTACCATATTTCCTAACTTTTCTCCTTGCTCTCTCTTCATTGTTTAATCCTTAAGTTCTTGCTTTCCATTTAACTATGTTATACCTTTCAATTTTTATTTCTTCTTTTGAGTTCTTACACTAGGGAGACAATACAATATTTACACATGTGGATCAGGCTTATTTCACTTATGAGTATATCTTCAAGTTGCATCTGCTTATATATGAAGACTTCGAGTTTATTTTTCTTTATAGCTGAGTAATACTCCGTTGTATAAAAACACATCTTTGTCATCCATTCTTCAGGTGATGAGCATTTTGGTTGTTTTCAAGATTTGGCAATCACAAATTGTGCTCCTATAAACATAGGTACACATATATCACTATGATATGATGTTTTCAATTCTTTTGCGAAAATTCCCAGAAGGGGGATAGCTACATTGAATGGGATTTCCAGTCCTAGCTTTTTAAGGAGTTTCCACACTGATTTCCATAATGGTTCGACCAGTCTACATTCCCACCAGCAGTGGAGAAGGGTTCCTTTTTCCCTAAGGTCTCTCCAACATTTGTTGTTGTTTGGTTTCTTTGTGATAGCCATTCTTTCTGGGGTGAGATGGTATCTTAGTGTTGTTTTAATTTGCATTTCATGGATGTCTAATGATGTGGAGCATTTTTTCATGTCTTTATTTGCCTCATATTTTGTCCTCTAAGAAGTGTGTGTTCATCTTGGATGCCCATTTCTGGATTGGGTCTTTAAATTTTGGGGCCCTAATGTTTTTTAGTGCTTTAGAAATTCTAGAGAGCAGACCTTTATTTGAGAGCTTGTTAGTCAAGATTTTTTTTCCAATTTGTGTGTTGTCTTTTCACTCTGTTGGTAATTTCTTTTGATGTGCAAAAACTCCTCAGTAAGAGGAGGCCCCAGTTTTTAATTCTTTCAAGTATTTCTCATGCAGTTTGATTTTTGTTAATGAACTATTTGCCTACCCTATGTCTTCAAGTGTTCCTCCTACTTTCTCTTCTAGGATATTTAATGTTTCTGTTTTAATGTTTAGACCTTTAATCCATTTTGACTTTAGTGCATGGTGATAGATCTGTGTCAAGTTTTAGTTTTTGGCATGTAGAGTGCCAGTTTTTCCAGCACCATTTGTTAAAGAGACTATCTTCCAGTAAGCGTGTTTGGCCCCTTTGTCAAAGATAAGGTGGCTGAGTGTTTTTGTAGTTGGATCTACATTTTTTAATCTATTCCACTGATAATCAGGTGGGTTTTTTTTTACCAATACCATGCTGGTTTTATCACAGTAGCTTTGTAGTATAATTTTAAGTCAGGAATTGTAATGCCTCCTGCCTTGCCTTTGTTGCCCAGGATTGCCTTTACTATTCTGAGTTTTTCACAGTGGTTTATTTTAAATATAAAATATCTAGTGCTTTTCTCCTGACTTCCAGGCAGCCTCATAGTTTCTATTTTTAACTAAAAAACATGATAATTGCTGTCTAGTGATTCAGAAGAGTCCATGGGAAAGTAGGGATGCAACCAGTGAGGGCACACAATATTGAAAATAACATACAAGCACATCTCCTTGGAGCAGCTGTAGATCCCAGAACAGCTCTATCTGCTCACCAACTGTGGGATTTGGTAGCCAGCATCACTCATTTGACTGCTCATTCTCAATCTTATGGTCTTTTACCAAAATGGTGATACATCCTTACTGTTTTACCTCACAGTAAGGACTAAATGAGAGCCTTGAAACTATAGGTACCATGTAATAGCAAAAGCACCAATGTGTTATTGTGCAGGCTTGAGATGGCATTCAATTTGCCTACTTGTGGCATTAGTATTCTTACAGACAATGAGGAATAATCTGGGCCGTCAACAAAGAGTGAAGTACTAGTAAGGAAAGCATAATTTGAAAGAAGGCATGAATAACAAAAGCTTGAAAGCAAGAGTAGCAGAGGTAACATTAACAAGAGAGTATATATAGTTAATCTCCCTCTAGACATAATATCTTACATCATAAATTCTGGATGTATGTGTATTAGGTGAAGAATGAGGGCTAAAACTGCAAATAATTTTTCTATTGAACACTAAAGATAAGCATTGGAATGTGACACATCAGAAGTCTGCCATGTGTTACTGTCTTGTGCCTTCTCTATAAATGAAGGTCCTGGCATGCTCCTAGTTTCAATTATTATCCTAATGCTAAATTTCACTAGGAATTCTTCTTTAGTCCATACCCACCAATCATTTTAATACTCTCATGTTCTACACTTTTATTACTTTTCCCATTGACATCCAGTAGACCATTGAATTATGACCAGCCTCATATATGAACAACTTGGGTTACAACTGAAACTTTTGATTTAACTTATGTCTGAAGTCTTAAGTTACGACTTGAATGCCAGCTGATTATGGAATCATAGACAAAGACTCATGGTGCCAGAAAAGATATGAGTCCAGATGTACATGTTTGTGGACATGACTTTGGTCAGTGTTTTGTATAATTGCTATAATTCTGTCAACATGCACCAAAAAACCTAAAAAGAAGCTAAGAAATAAAGGAAAGGTAAAGAAAGCAATCACAATTTAAAAGGAAAAGGAAATGGAGAAACATGAGAGTGGCTTTCATATGTTTGATCTTGCTAATATGTGCAATGTGTTGAAGTCCACCACCTTGACAGTCTTACAAAGGAAAGCTTCCTATAACGAAACTAGTGTTGCTAAAGGTGTTACTCAGATTAGTAACTTATTATCAGCAGTGTTGGGTCTGGTAGAAAGGCTATTATTAGGGGAAATAAATGAAAGGCAGGTGGGTAAAAGCCTACATCTATAATTTGTGACAAAACTAGGGCTATAAATGAAGATCTTGTAAAGGTTAATCCATCATTAAGTGATAATGGTGGAATACTTTGTGTCAATAAATTATTTTTCATAATTTTAAAGAGAGAATTGGGGTTCTAGGCATTGTGAGGCAGCTAGTGCTGATGAAGGAGATGCTGACAATTATGCATGCCACTTTAAAATTATGACACACACATATGGCTTTTACTCTCATCAAGTTTTCAACTGTGATGAAACTGATATTTTTCTGGAAGAAAATGCCCAGGAGAAAATACATTACCAAGAAGAGAAGAAAATGCCAGACCTCAAGTCTATGAAGGATTGGCTACACTTATTGCTATGGGTCAATGTGAATAGTGACTCTTGAGATAAACTTCTCTTGGTTTGTCACTCTGTGATCCCTTGAGTGTTCAGAAAACCTAAAATCATGAAGAATAAGCTAGGGGTCATGTGGACGTCTAATGAAAAAATCTGAGTAAAAAGAATACTATTTTGTGAGATTAGAATGGCTTTCTGTTCTACCATTAAGAAATATCTGGAGGACAATGGTTGACCACACAAAGCCTCCTCATCATGGGCAGTGCTGCTGCTCATCCACAAGATTTTGAAGCCGAATTGGCTGAAGAATTCCCATGTCTCTCAGTTGAGTTTCTCTCATCTAATATGACTCCTCTACTGCAACCCATGAACCAGCAGGTTACAACTAACTTTAAGAAGCTAAACATTCAGAAAACATTTCTGAAGTGCTTCCTGATGGTCTGAGATACAGATTTAACCCTTAAAGAATTCTGGGAGAAACATTACAAAATCATTTTCTGTATGGTGTTAATTGAGAAATCCTGGACCAGTGTCTCTCTAAAGACACTGAGGTCTGCCTGTAAGAAAGTGTGGCCTTGATCAGAAAATTTGGGACACTACCGAGGTACATGACGTTACAGTACAAGTTCTCATATGTCCTGAATCTTTTTTTTTTATTTTATTTATTTTTCTTTTCTTTTCAAAGTTTTATTGATAAACATATAGCAATGAGACAGTTTCAAATCAAATCGAAAGTACAGTTTCAACAAATAATACACTGCATACATT
>NW_004524690.1:5057000-5076464 GCF_000260255.1 Octodon degus
ATGTCCATTTTGTATCTGTGTATTCAAAGTGGATGGGATAGATATATAGTTACATTCTGTTAATGAATAGAATGATTTGTTCTAATGGTGTTTGTAAGTAGGATCACAAGTCCGCATCTTGTACAGCAATTAACCACTAAGAAGAATATAAGCAGTGTATTATTTGTTGAAAAAAAAAGTGTGGCCTTAATTATACAGGAGAGAATTTGAAGGCTGTATCAGAGCACTTGAGCCTTCAGTCTACCCTGTAGTTGATGACATTGTCTCTATAGCAGAGGCCATTGGCTTGCAGGTAGGTAGTGGCGATGCTGAGTACCTGGTGGAGGAATATTCATAGCGATTTTCTAAAGAGGGACTTCAGCAATTTCTGAAGTAACAGAGAATGGTAAATGAGGAGCTTTCTGAACAGGAGGGGCAGTATCAATAATCAGTGCATCAAATTTCTTCTGAAATAATGGAAATCCTGAAAAAGAAAACCAGACAGACCTACAAACATTTATAGGGAAGACCAACCTAGACAGAGAAATATCCAATTGTTGCATTCACTTGCTTAATGACAGTGTTATGTCATACTACAGAACAATGTTAAATAAAAGACAGAAATAGACAACCTTAGGCCTGTTTTTAGTTCAGTAAAGGTTGAGATCTACTGAGCAAGAATCAGGTCTTTGTGGAAAAAAGAACTCCATACAGCCAGATTTCTGTGTTCTTGTGGAAGGGAGTGCTCCTTCCAACAAAACAACTACCTTCTATTTCATCCTCCCATCGTAGAAGACAAAGATGCCAACTTGAATGGTAAGTACAATATGAAATTGTTGTTTCTGGTAAACCAGGCACATTTTATAGCTTTTCAGTGAATATATTAGGAAAATTTTTGCTGTTCTGGTAAATCCTTCACATTGTACAACACTTTACTATCAAAATGTTAGTTAAGGGGTGCTTTGGCAGGTTTGGAATGCATTGTGGGTATTTCCATTATTTCTTATGGGAAAAATAGTCATGACTTACAACCAACTTGAATTACTACCTGCTCTTGCAATTGAATTGAGTTCATAAGTCAGGGGCCCATTGTACTACGTGTCCCCAAATAGATTATAAGATCCTAGAATTTGGGACCACTTTCCAATCATATAATTTCATAGAACTTGACAGATGCTTCTTCAGGTTAATCTGCTGCTGACATACTTTTTCCTTCTTCATGTTAGGCAGGTCACTCTTTCTGACAGTCAAATCTACTTGAAGTTCTCTTCATATATTTCAAAGCACCAATGATAAAATCATGTACTTTCACTTGAGTTGAGTAGAGAAAAATCAAATGTATTTTCAAGATCTCATAAATACCTATGATTCTGTACCAGGTTGCCATGCCATTATTTTGAATATAAAAAGTTTCATGATCTTATTATGTTCTCCAGCACTGTGCCACAGTATTTTCTGTGAACCTTTGTCAATCTTAGTCTTGGAATACCAGGAAGAATAGCTGTTTAGAATATTATGGCACTTTTGGCTAAAGTAGTACTATCAGCAATAATAATAGCATCATACACAGTCTAGAAAATGACAAGCTGAGGTAACCATTAATTTACCACCTTTAACCATATGAACTAGATTTGTAGTTATATAATCTAAAATGAACCAGAGAATTCTATGATATATATATATCTCCAAGTTTACTCTCAGGGGTTAAAATTTAGAAGGAGTTAGGGAGAAAATAGAGAAGTAGATAAGGAAGAGCTTAGAAGTAAGATTGGAAGCCAAAGGGGGATCAGACAACTTTGGAAAATTGGTGCAGAGGACTGGAGGGAAAGAGAAAGAAGAGATAAAAAGAACAGAACAGAACAACACCAGAAAGAGGCTGTAAACCATGTTCACACATATTAAAGGTATATAAAACAATGAGGGAAGAAAAAAATACCACAACAACAGCAATAAACATGAGACAGAGAGACAGAGACAGACAGATCCACTTCCACGTTTTTTTCTGCTGTCACTTGTAGACAGTGTATGAGTTCAGAGACAAAATCCATGTTCTATCCCAGCAGTAGCTTTTTTGTGGGATAGTGGATAAATTCAGTAAGCCTGCACCTTCTGGCTGAGACCAGACCCATTCAGTCTGTAGCCATCAGCCCACCTTCTGTGGGCCTGAGCTCAGCTGAGAGCTGCTACATGGAGCTACAGCCCCTTTGAGTTTTGAACTCATCCAGCCCCTCTGCAAAGTGGCTTCCAGCCAATCAATGTCTACGACAGGATGACTGGCCTTCAGCACTCACTGCCAGCTACTGTAGTCCTTCATGTCCATTGCTTGCCTCCACTGCTGTGACTCTCCATTGAGGCCTCCAGGGTCACCAGCTGTCACTGTGTGTCTGCAGGTTTGAGTCATTCCTCCTGTGCAGTGAGTCACATCTCAGGGAGAAGAAGTCATTAGCTATATCCTTCTTCACTGAAGTTTCTCTGTTCACTCTCTCCATACGCTTCCATTTGTGCTTCAGATCCTTCCTGGACCCAGCATGTCCACTTCGCTCCTCCTTGTCTTCCTTGTGTTGCTATAGTGGAGTGTCTGAATGGCAGCTCCCAGAGAGGCTCTTTCTCTGTTGCTTACCACACAGCCATCTTGGTGCTCCACCCTCCTGGAATTAACATTTTTATTAAAAACTCCTAAGTATTTATTATAAGAAGTATGAAAATAGCATGAAAGCAAAAAACAGCAAACAAGAACTCTTTTGACCAATTTTGCATAAATTATGAACAAAATTATAGTGTATGAGACCATACCACCCACACTATTTTGAAATTTTTCATTTTATGACAACTACACTGAACATGCCTCATGATCTTAAATATTTTTTTTTAATTTTTTTATTTATTTATGAGAGAGAGAGAGAGAGAGAGAGAGAGAGAGAGAGAGAGAGAGAAAGAGTGTGTGGCCAGCTCAGCCCACCAGGGGGCAGGGCTGGCTGGCATGTGGTGCTGGGGGATTGAACCGCGGTCCCTGATGCTTTTGCTAAGCTTGTTCTAAGTAGGTGCTTTAGACCACTGAGCCATCTCTCCAGCCCATGATCTTAAATATTGTGCCACTTTGGTATAAAAAAATCTCTGTAATGTATCTTCTTTGAATCATTGTCTTCTGTTTCTCATTGGATATTTCTTTAAACATTTTCCTGATGTTGAAATTTTTGGTGCAACAAACATCCTGAATGAATTCTTAATGAGTCCTAGAATTAGCAGTGCTAAATCAAAAACCATACACATGTTTAAGACTTTCAAAATATATAGTCAAATTACCCTCCATAATTTATTATGTCTAGTCACACCGTTGCCAACAGTTAACATTTTTCTAATGCATCTAAAGGTAATTTTTCCTTTGGTAATTTTGTAGCTATATGTATTCATCTATTTGCATTTGAGTGAATTCCAATATGTAATGTGTGAAATTATTTGGTCCGTTAATTAAGTCCTTACTAGATAAGGTATTACATCTAAATTTTATTTTTTTTCTTTTTTGCCATAATTTTATTGATAAAAAATAGAAATGAGACAGTTTCAAATCAAATTGGTAGGACAGTTTCAATAATTAACACACTGCTTACATTCTTCTTAGTGGTTAATTGCTGTACAAGATGTGGACTCAACATCCTATTTACAAACACCATTAGAACAAATCATTCTATTCATTAACAGAATGTAACTATATATCTATCCTAACCACCCTGAATACACAGATACAAAATGGACATTCATCTGTATACCCTATTTTTTAAATTCCGTTATTTGAATATTATAGGTGTGTAAACTCAGCAAAATATTCTAAAAGAGTCCAGTAGCCCATAATAGCATTCGGTCTTCTGTTTAACTGGCAATGTCAGAAATTGTTGACCTGAGTCCCCCACAGCTCAACATAACAGCATGGCTTTCCTTCTTATATTTCATTTTTATACTTTCATTCTGGATGTTTAAGACCAAGGTGAAGCAGGACCTATGCAACAAGAGTTGTAGCTTTTGGGTCTGAGAAGGTCTCTAAATAAATTTTAATAAAACTATTATGATAAAGTATTTCTTGCCTATTGCAAATCTAAAAGCATATGGGAAAATGAATTAACAATTTCTGAACACAAATACTTTAAAAGAAAGTAACTTTCACTTTTATACCTTTGTCCTGTCCTAGAGAGCCAGAAACAGCATACTCAAATTTAAAATTGTTTCTCGTTTCTTGTTCTCAAATACTCAAGCACAATGCAAGTATGATTTGGTCTCCAGCCTGGCAGAAAAGCATTTACAATACACCCTAGATGTTTTTATCCTGTTTGTATGGGTTGAATGACGGGCATTTCTAATTCCCATGAAGATGCAACCTCTCATATAAGATGTTTTCCATTTCAGCCCAGAGTGAAAGCTGCTCAGAAACTACTTGACAGTATTCTTTTCTCTTGGTAACATTAGATTCCCAGGATGCAACAGGTTTTTAGATTTATTATTCTCCCATAATGAAGAAACTCAAGGATGCTTAAATGTAGGAGAGCTTTTTATTTGACATCTTTCTTTCAAGGTAACAGTTTTGCTGCAGTTTGTTTAGTATGCACCCGCTTATTAGTGGTAGCTCTTTGTGAAAATGTAATTATCAAAGAAGGATGATATATAGCAAAGACCAGCTGCTCCAAATCACAGACTATTCATAAATAGCTTTCCCCCCTCTGGTAAGACCTATTCTCTTGTTATAATAGTCAGCAGAAAATTAAAACCCTGTAGGATGACAAATATTTTAAAAAATATTTCTCCCCAGTGTTTTGAATGTTATCTTGTAATGCAGTGCACTTTCATTGAACCAAAAATTGTCTGTCATAAAAGAATATTAGGAGAAAATGTTTAGACTTCCATTGAATTCTAGAACTTAGAAGGAATGTTCTGGTTTCACTGTTAAAGGTTAATGACTTGAGTATATGTCATAAACTGCAATAAAATGAGAATTTTGAATCTCTTACCCCCAATAAATGGTTACAATTTTAACACGAAGAAGCTGGAGTTTTTTTTTTTTTACTTTATTTAAAGTAACAGTCTAATGAATATTTTGGCAATAGGCAAATGATTTATTTTTTAAAATCTTATAGTCATTTCATTTTCTAAGTCATTGAAAAGAAAAGATCACTTCTTTCAGCTCCTTTGGACACAAAACCATCTTTTCTGTGTATTCAGAGAACAAATATTATTGTTCTTGGTATTAATGAGGCTACCCACCATGTGTTTATGGATGCACTGACCATTCACCCAAGGCAGTCTGAACATGCAGCTCCCTTCACTTATAAAAACTGTTAGACACCACAGAAATAATTTCAAAATTTTACCAAGACCTGTTGGGACTAAGGTAAATTCAAAATGATTCAACCAGGAGAGTGAGTTCATTGTCAGTTCTAAATTGTGTCCTTGTGCTTGAACCAATGTGTTGCTGCCAAAGGTTAATTGAATGTCAGTCTTCCCTGTAGGTGACTCTTTTCAAACTATGAGCAGTCATCAACATCTACAAAAGAGGATCTCAGTGGTAAAGGCTTCACTGAATCTAGAAAATGCAACCTTCGTTCTACCTTTAGTTGACTGAGTTCTCCAAAGTCTTTGGAGTATTTTCTGCTTGTTAGAGTGTGTGCACAAAGCAAAGAATGTGAACTTGTTTTCTGCAGCCTGAGCCTCCCTGGAACAGATGAGGTTCATCGTTATCTAGATGAGGACAGTCCTAAGGACTCCCACCTTGACAATGCAAGAAAACTTTCCCTTGGATCTCTAAATTCTCTCATCTGGCACAATAAATTAGAAAAGCCTGCTGTTGCCTTTGGTACGCTTATAGACTGCACCCATGTTAGATTAATATCCAGAAATCATCTCTTCTCTGGTGTAGCAGAAGGGATGTGATGAGTCCCAGATGTTTCTGCAAGGCTGTCATTTCCAGACATAATAGATTACATCAGGGAAACCCACAAGAAAGAATTGAGCACTCTTTTTGTCTCTCTCCTCCTCTCACCTCCTTTCTTTTCTTTATCCTGCTCCTCCTCCTTTTTCTCCCTATCTTCCCTCCCCAGCCAAAGGATTTGGAGGGTTTGAAGATGACTAGAAATTTCCTTTTATGGAATTATTTACTCTACATTTCAGTAACTACAAATGGCTCTGAGCGATGAAAGACTTGATTGGTTAGGAATATTTCAGATGTCACTGACTTAGCCATCACATAGGAATGCAGAGGGGCCCAAAACATAAGCCCATTTGGGACAGTAGTCTACTGGCCTCTTCTGGCTTTCCCCACAGTAGAACTTCTTGTAATTCTATCTTGGAGACAAAGTTTATTGCCACCTATTAGCTTTATCCCTCTTTGCCTTAGGAAATAATAGAGAAAGCTAACAGAGCTCCCTGGAAAATTTCAGGGTCTCCAAGTATATTTGGGAAAATAACCTTAATAATAATTAAATCTTTCTCATTTTACCATTATTGTGCTGGGAATTTGATGACTTTCAATATGAATTTATTACTTGATTTCATAGACAAGAGGTATAATTGGAAAGTTTAAGATCCTTAAATACAAAGCCAAGGAGAGTACGACTCCTGGCTACAGGTCCAAGTCTAATTCTTGTGTATATGTTTAGTGGTAGGTTGGTGGTATGTGACCCCATCATGACTGACTAGCCATCAGTGTGATGTCACTAAACCCCAACACTAGGAAGACCTGTGCAGAATTCCTCCCCTAAGCTGTAGGTACTGAGTGATGCCAGAATTTATTTGTTAGGTAGCAATGAATTTCACTGCTCATCTCAAACTGAGGGCAAAAGATGTGAACCAAGAAGAGAAAAAAGTTATAGAACTTCTTGTGGCTATGGAGGATGGAAAATACTAGCTGTTAGGCTGTCTCTTCCTACCTGAGACACACTAGAGTTTATATTTCTCAGCTTAAAGAATTTCCCAAGTGAAAGTAGAAAAATGAGAGGCCAGCTAGTGCCCCACTGGAGCTCTTTCTGGATGTCAGAGTTCCAAGAGGCTTGCTTCATCATCTTATACCACTGCAAAAACTCTTTCCCAGTATGTGATTTAGCATCCTACTATAGGAATATTAGACTTCATTGGAGATTCATTGTGTTGTAGATTTGGGTGCAACCATGCTGAGGAATTGGGACCCTGGGGAGTAGAAGGGAGGCACTCATCATTTCCCATACACCTTCCTTTCACTTAACCACCCCATGCTCATGATTAGGTTGACCGTGACCTATTGGAGTAAAACGTAACTGGACACTTTTGACTTCCTCTCTTGCCCATGAATGACAGTGGTCTTCCAGAGCTTGAAAAGAATGGAGCCACTCCTATCCCCATCATATTCACCATTTATTCTTCTTGAGCATTAAATGTAGATTTCTTACCATGAGTTTAATGCTCAGTGATAGCTCTTTTATAACTCCCCATCCTTAATAATTTCTTAATAATTGTGATCATACTAGTAGAACAACATAAAGTCACACACACACACACACACACACACACACACACCCTGGTATGGGGGATTGAACTGAATAACACTGAGTGACATCCACAGAATTTTTTTTTTTTTTTTTTTTGGTGAGACAATGTCTCATTTAGTAGCTAAATTGCCCGGAGTGACTCAAATTTGCAATCCTTCTGTCCTGGATTCCCAGAGTACTGGGGTGATACGTGTATGCCACCATGCCCAGCACATCCTGCCTTTTTAAATAAAGGAAATTTGAACTTGGAGGCTTAGTGTGTTGTGTAGAGCTCTGTGGCTAATAAGAAGCAGCACCAAGAATCAAGCAGTGGCTAGTCTCATCCTGAAGCCTGTCTGACATTACCCTGTTTTCTGTACTTTTGGATCAGCTGACAGCCTCCATTCTGTATTCTATTTATGGTTGAATTAGTCATAAAGATCCTGATTTCACTGTCTTTGGTAAGTAGCATACTAGGTCAGGGTCATCATGGAATGTGTCCACAGGCTAACCACAATGTTGCTTACAAAAGCTACTCTTAAGGGCAAAAGAGAACCCACAAAGCATACAGAACACACTTTTGTGATGACAAGTCATGAAGAAGTTCCTTTTTTTTAAAAAAAAAAATCTTTTCCCAGTCTCCAATATATATAATGTTCTATGACATCACCCTGACCATATGGTTGATTATTAGTCACTCCATAGATCAATGCAGGACCTTGGCCCCAGCTGTCTCTTCTTACAGGCAAAGTATTGCCCACTGGGAGTGTATTTTTCCCCCAGAGTGTATTTTTTTCTCAGGCCTCCCAGTAATGTGGAGCTATATTGGTTACAACAGTTCATTTAGGACTTATTCCAGCAGATGGTATGGTCATCTGTAAATCTGTCTCTGACTGTTTTCCTCGTTTGTCCACTGGTCATCAGAAATTGACCTGGATGCCACTGGTGCAGACTGAGGGCGTACTATAGTGTGGGCAGTGTAAGCTTTCTGGGCAAGTGCTCGTCCTGCTCATGTGACTTCTTTATGACTTCAAGAATTGTCAGGCCCTGACTTGTATATAGCATCTTTCTGCAGTGGTTGAGCACTTAGAATTTCTAACTTTGTGGCCAAATAGATCAAATCATACCCATTTCAATACTGGGTATTCTGGTCACCTGGTATCCCATGCTCAGTGGTCTCCAGCAAGATTCAGGCATGAGCCAGGGTCTTCTACCCTTAAAAGGAGGAGTTATTTTTCGGAGGCATAATTTTTCTCATAAACCTTTTTTTTTAATTTTTAGGTTTTTTAATTTTTTAAAGGAACTACAAAATAGTAATAAAAATTAGAAATAATACAAAATTTCACTAAGCAAAATAATATGAATTCTACAGTATTTGTTGCATTGCATAGTGTTGTCTTCAACTTAGTTGTTCAGATTACTAGATATATGCATGCAAAATTGGAAAAAGAAAGAAAAAGTTATATGAAATTAAGACAGAAGGAGGAAGAACTTGAAAAGAAGAAGACAAAAAATTAAGCATTAACTGCTCCTTTCCATAGGCCAGCAGAAACCCACAGCACAATTATCCAAGCCATCCTGCATACATACGTATGTACATACATAGATATATCTGCTTCCCTCATTCCTCCTCCTGTCCTTAAAGTGTTTCAGTTATTTCTTAGCAAAATTTTTATTGTGGTAAAACATATATAACATAAAGTTTATTCTTACACATTTTAATGTGTGCAACTAATACTGCAGCTAAGCAGTATTCAGCATATTCGGATTGGGACGCCATTTCCATTATCCATCATCAGATTCTTCAGCCTGCACAGCATAAGCTCCGTACTCCTTAAGCAGTAGTTACCCACTCTCCTTTCCTCAACCCCTGCCTTCTGTCGCTCACTAGCACCATTTGGGTGGAATCATAGTATTTATTTATTTTGGAAAACTGGCTTATTTTACTTAGCATAACATCCTCAAGGATAGTCTGGATGGAGCATGTGGCAAAACTACTTCCTTCGTCTTGAAGGCTGTGGAATACTCATCCCCTGTTGATGGACGTTTGGGTTGGTCCCACACTTTAGTTATTGTGAACAAATGTGCTATGAACATAGGTGCAGAGACCCTGTGTTATGGTTTGTGTATAGTTGTCCCCCCAAAGCCTCTTGCGATCATGTGGTGGCTTCTAGAGTTTGTGATTATTGTGGAAGTGGGTGGCGCACCTGCCCTAGTGTGGGTAATTTGCATTACAATGTAAGGATCAGCTGGCTAGCTGCCTGAGCTGCTGTCACTCCCTTTGCTCTCTGCTCTTTGCTGCTGCCATGAACCGCTGCTGGCTGCCATGTGCCAGTCTGCTTTGGAGCCAGCTGAGTGTGGACTGAAACCTCCAGTAGCTGTGAGCTAAATAAACCTTTCCTTCCCTAAGTCTGAGTGTCAGGTATTTGTCCCAGCAATGAGAGAAGAGTAACTGAGACACCCTGCTTTCAATTCTTTTAACAATATATGCAGAAGTGGAATTGCCAGGTCATATGTAGCTCTATTTTTAATTTTTTCATGAGCGGTCATTCTGGTTTCCACACAGACTGTATCATGCAATCTCACCAGTCATGCAAAGACTGCAGTTTCTCCACAAATTTGTAAAAAATACATCTTCTGTTTGTATGACATCAGCATTGAGATAAGGAGGTATCTCATTGTACTTTTGATTGGAATTTAACTTTGGGCATCTTTTCATGTGTTTATTGGTCATTTGTGTATCTTCTTTGAGGATAAATATATTCAAGTAAAAAAAACTATATATAGTTATAGATATAGATGTAGATATAGATATAGATATAGATATAGATATAGATATAGATATCTTTTCTTTGAGGCAGGGTCTCACTGTGCCATTCAGCCTGGCCTTAAATTTAAAACAATCCTCCTGCCTCAGTCTTCCAAGTGCTAGGGTTACAGGCATGTATGACTGTGCCCAGTGTCCCATGTTATTTTTAAATCAGAATTTCTGTTGTTGCTGAAGGTCTTTCCATATATGTCAAAACTTGCTTCCTTTTGAAGGCTAAATTATATATCCATTTACCAGCTGGTGGACCCACTTGGGTTGTACATTGTGAATAAAACAGTAATAGTACCAATTTCTGTGAAACCCTGACCATAACCCTGACCCAGCTCTTTTTCTCACTTAGGGCCAGTAGATTTTGTAGGATGAAAAAATTTGCTTTTTTATCATGCTTACCTTTACATTTTTCTGTATTTTTGCACTGATTTTTGTATAAATTATTAAAATTTACTATGCATTATTTTCTGTTTTCCCCAATAAGGAACTTGGCTCATTTAGATTTCTCTTTCTACCATTCTCTACCAGTTGTCCAGGTTTCATTAATAAAATTCACTTTGTAATTTCCTATATTGTTTTATTTTGTGTTGTCTCCATCTATGAATATGTACATTTAACTTGACTTTATTTAGAATTCTATTTTAGTTTTACTATTATATTAATTGGCTTTACTATAATGACCGTTTTTTTATTCACCACTCATCACTAATGCCACTGAAATTATAACTGTTTTTGAATGAATTATCAGATAAATTTTTAAGAAGAATAAAAGATGATGTACTTCCTGAGTCCTTGAATTTACAAGACAATTTTCTGATGCCTTTACAAATGAAAAATAGCTTGACAAGGTATATAAACTATGTCACGAGTACATTTTCCCAAATGCTTACAATTACTGTTTCATTTCTTCTCCAAGTGTAAGATTCTAGTCCAGCTAGAACTAGTCTTTTAAGGTCTTTTAAAGAACTGGTCTTTTAAGGGAATATCTCTCTCATGATTAAATCAGTTTAGAGTTCATTTGGCTGTTAGCTGTATAACTTTAAATTTCTAAAAAATATTTTTAACAGTAGTAAATTTCAATTTACAAAACAATTGCAAGAATATGCTTAGTACAAGCAGCACTCATGGACACTTGACCCAGATTCAGCGACTAGCCCTGGATTTCCTTTGCTTTTCTTCTCTTTCCCTTCTGGTCCTGTAATCCCCATCCCTTTCCTACCCACACCTTTGCTTGAAACCAGTTGAGGGTAAAAGTGATCACCTTTGACCCCTTAATACTTCAGTGTGAATTTCCTAAAACTACAGAGAATATATTTTACACTTTAGTAACTTTAACATTCAAGAAAATCTTACTCTATTAATTTATTTTTATTTACTTCTCTTAGCACACATTAATTATACAGAACACTGGACTTCATTGTGACATTTTCATAGACACATGTAACATGCTTTGACCATATTCTTCCCGCCTTTTCCTTCTTCCCTCCTGTTGCCCTTCCTCTTCTCTATCAGTCTTTCTACTTTCCTGATGTCTTTTTCTTCCTTCTATATCCCATGTGTGCTGGAAAACATGCCACTTGACTTTCTGGGTCTTACTTATTTTGCTTCACAGGAGGATCTCCAGTTCCACTTATTTTTCTAAAAAAGATCACATGATTTTTGTTATCTTTACTGATGAATAGAACTCTATTGTGTACATATAATGTATTGTCTTTATCCGATCATGTATCAATAGGTGCCTAGGCTGATTCTGTAAGCTGCATATTGTGAACTGATGCCATAATAAACATAAACAAGTGGGTATCTCTATAGCATGCTGACTTTGATTTCTTCAGTATATACTGAGAATTGGTATACTGCTTCATATGGTTGCTGTATTTTCAGTTCTTTGAAGCCTTCTGTACTGATTTACATAATAGCTCTACTATTTACGTTCCCACTAACAATGTTACAATGTTCCTGTTTTCCAATCCTCATCAACATTGGTTATGTTTTTGATAATAGCAACTTTTCCTAGAATAAGATGGGACCTTATTGTGATTTTGAATTACATTTCCATGCTAGATAAAATGTGAAGTGTGTTTTTCATATAATCATTGGTCATTTGTACTTCTTTTGACCCATGTCTGTTCACTTCATTCACCCATGTATTGATTGGATTGCCTGTCCTTTTGATGTTTGAATTTCTTGAGTTCCTCGTACATAAATTCCAGATATTAACTCTCTGGCTGCCCTCTCACTTTGTTTCCTTTGCTATTCAGAAGTGCTTTATTTTGATGCAGTCTCATTTGATTATCCTTGCTATTATTTCCCAGATTATTGAAAGTCCTACTTAGGAAGTCATTGCCTATGCCTACATATTGAAATATTTCCCCTGTTTTCTTCTAGTGGTTTCAATGTTTTAGGTTTTACAATAAATTCTTTGATATGTTTTGAGTTGATCTTTGCCCAGAGTAAGAACTAGGGCTCTGGGTCCAATCTAACCTATAGGTATTCAGATTTCCCAGCACCATTCATAAAGAGGTCATCTTTTCTCCAACATGTGTGTTTTGTGCCCTTGTTGAGCACCAGATGGCTGTAGGTGGATGTGTGCATTTCCTTCTGATTATATCCCATCCCATCCCATCCCATCCCATCCCATCCCATCCCATCCCATCCCATCCCATCCCATCCCATCCCAATCATCCCAACCTATCCCATTCTATTGGTCTATATGTCTGTTTTTAAGCTAGCACCGTTCTGTTTTCATAGCTACAACTCTGTAGTATATTTTGAAGTCAGCTATTTCCACTCCTCCAGTAAGGACAAATACTGTATTTCTTACCTCACCTATTTTCTAATGATTTCAGTTGATCTGAAAATGCCTTTTTCTAGCATATTTTCCACACTAACATAGTATCCAGTCTAGACTCACATGTCATGGCCAGTTGCTGCAGTTTGGTATATATTTACAGCGTTTTGTTGTTTTTAATCATAACACATTTTAAACAATAGCATCCCCATCTTTCTTTTTTAAATGGAATCCTAATTCATGCTATATATTCTTGGATGGCATGCTACATAGACAGCGTGTGTCTGTGTGAAATCTCACAGTCATACGGTGTCCATCAGCCCTCATCGTCATGTGTCTCATGTATTTCACATATCTCACTTATTTGGACACTCAGAAAGTTTCCAATGGTTCTAGTTACAAATACTATCTCAGTTGGTAACCTTTTGCATGCCTTCTGTTATACTGTTTTAGGTAGATTTCCAAGATCAATATCTTAAAAGTTAGATTGCTGCATCGAAAAACTAAATGAATATATTTATAGATATTTAAAACTTGCCCAGTTCCCCTCAGAGAAGTTGTATTATTTCACTTTCTAACCGGCAATGTATGAAAATATGTCTCTTCATAGATTTGCTAATAGAATACATCCTTTCACATATTTAATAATCAGTTTTAAACTCATTTAATGAATTTCTCATTCATGTTTTTTACCCATTTTTTCTATAGTATTTTGTTTCTCTCTCTCAAGTTTTGCTGACATTAGCCCTTAAACTGTGATGTGCACTGCAAATGTTTTCTCCCAGTTTGTCATTTGCTTTTACTTACGTTTTTGTCATTCAAATATGTTTTAAAATGTTATGTAGATAAATTTATCAACATTTTATTACATCCGGATGTTTCATTACAGAGTTTTTTCCAATAAACCAGGTTATGGGAGACACCATTCATATTTTCCTAAAGTACTTATGGACTTATATTTTTATTTTTCTTAAATTTTAGCTTTCTGACCCACTGAAATTTTCTTCCTTTGTGCACTCTAAGAAAAATGGATTTCTTTAGTTTAACTTCTTTTGAGTCATTGTGTTTAGGTTAGTCATTGTGCCTCTTTTACTGAAAGAGTTGGATTTTGTTTATAAGTCAATTTGAAAATAATTTTCTTTCAGTAGGTGAAGTAAACCAGTTCATCTTTTCTGATATAGCTGCTATGCTTGTCTTCGATTTTATCACATTTTTTACATTATGATTACTTTTTGTATTATATTTATTACATTTCCTTTTTATTCATTTGGGGGATTTTTAGGGCTGTTTATGTACGTATTCAAGTAATTAGTTTTCATTGATACAGTTTTTCTTTTTTTCTATTTTTTTTCTTTTCTTGGTAGCACTGGAGATCAAACCAGGGCCTCACACATGGTAGGCGAGCACTCTACTGCTAAGCTGTAAATTGACAATTTTATCAACAATATCTACTGATACTTATAGGGATTTTGCTTATCCCATTTTTTCTTACTATCTAAGATGACAATTTTAGATGAATCTCTAGATGCTTACCTACTACATTATGCAGCAGTCTTATTCTGTTTTTCTAATATTGCATCTCCAATTTTTCAACTTACCTTGGTTGACTTTTTAGGTTTCAAATATATAACAGGTATGCGTTATCCTTTTACCTATGACCCTGTTTGCTTTAGCTTTAGCCCTGAATTAATTACAAAGCACATCAACTTCTTTACCAGACCTTCCCTATCGATTTTTTGTAGGATTAAGCTCATCATCTAACACAGTCTTCAGAAAGGGCATGTGCGTAGCGCTCCTTGAACTCTGGCACACGCAAAGTGTTTTTCTGTTACTCCACACCTGGAGACAGCTTGAATACCACCCTTAGTTCAACTTTCCTTTTTAAAGTTTCTTGAAGGTCTCTCTCTTCCATTGTCTTACCATTATGTGCTATGTTTTGGAAGTCTAATGACAGTTTGGTTCTCTTACATTTCAAAGTACTTCACCTTGTTATGGCTTGAAGCCCCTGTAAACATTTTCTTTTCTTTGCATTCTGATCATTCTACACAAATATTTTATAGTACTCAGTAGATTCATTTATTGTGTAGATTCAGTTATTCTTGTATATGTGAGTATTTTTGCTCATTTGTCATTTTAAGCATTTATTCTACCTCATTGTTTTTCTTCTCTTTTACAGGGGTATCGTATATACATGTTATAAGTGCTTTGGCTGCCTTCCATTTAAATCCCGTTTCTCAGATTACTGTTTTGACGTTTTTAGCACACTTTATTTTCTTGAATTTTAAATTGCTTTTCATCAAGGTTTTTTTAAACTAGGTTTTCACTGACATATGTTCTTACCTGGACACTTAACATTCAGTTTTTATGTCCAGTGCTATCTTTTCCTGTTTTGTTGTCCTCTGTTCAATCAACTCTTATTTACTCCAGGGTATTTACTTTGATCATTTCTTTTTATTTGTTTTTATATTTCTAAATCAAGTTAATTTTAATATCACAAGTGATGGTTGGAAGATGTTTAGTTTAATGAGCTATAGTTTTCCTTAATTTTATATTTAGATTTTTAGATAATGTTTTTAATGAACAGAACTATTTTGAGCTTGTTCTGTTTTTTACAACACTATTGCACAACTGTGATCTGTTTTTTTCTATTCTTGTTTATGTCAAAGGTAGAGTCCCTCATTCACCATCATTCTCTCCTGTCAGTTTGCATAGCTTCTTTTATGAGTTTGATAATAGAGGACAAGGAGAGGGAAAAGTATTGGGGTGTCCTATGGCATTTTTATTACTGTCACAGAATTCCTTTTCTTTTCCTTCATTTCTTCATGTACTTATTTTCATACTAAAAGCTGGACCTCTCTGAGGCTGAGACTTGTAATTCTACTTTTTTCAAACACGTTCTCTGTAATTAGAGCTGTGAACTATCAAGTTGTGATCTGAGTTTAATATTTCATCTTGTATTGTTCATTCTCTTTTTCTGGATTTAATTTTCATTTATTTTTTTTTCACTAGTATCTTCTGTTTTTTACACTGTCACAATATTCCCCTTTCTTTTCTGAAATATTTCCCTTTCCAAAATATTCCACAACCCATGAACTTGTGATGGCAGGTGACTAATAAGAAATGTTTGGGGACTTAAAAATTTTTATCTGTAAGTATTTGAAGTTATGGAACTTTCTCCCTTCTTGTCTTATAATGCTGAAAGCATAAGCTGTGGGATTTTTTTCTTTTGTTTTGTTTTCCCCTGGGAGGGTATGGAGAAAGACAAAAATCATTTGGTTATCATTTCTCTCAAAACCTAGAGTTCTCTAAATATGTGAGAATTTTCTTACTAATTATGCCTAAAATATAGTGAGCTTTTTCAATTTTTATGATCAGGTAACTTTTTACTACAGTAGTTTTTATTTAACTACACCTTCAATGGTTGACTCTTTCAGCTTTTAAAAAAGTCTTTCTAATGAACAAAAAAGTATGGATTTTGTTATAGTTCTGGTTCTGGAGATCAAACCCAGTTTCTCACAATGTGAGGCAAGTGCTCTATCCCTCACCTACAGCCAAGTCTAGATCTTTATTCTTTGTCCTTCATGTGCATCATCTTCTTTTAGATCTACTGCCTCTTTGCCTTTTTTCTGTCACCTGAGGGAGTGTCCCATGTTTTCCCTCCCTCTTGCTGCTTTGGTTGTTTACAGTATGTTTGTGTTAACTAGTATGACAGTACCAGAATATCAATAGTTTACCATACAGATGTTCATTTCCCACTCAGAGTCAAATTCAGTTTCCAGAATACTAGGAAACTTTTTGTTAAGCAATGGTTTAAGTTTTTCGACCTGCTTTCCCTTCATGTTGAACTGTCCCTAGAATCTCAGAGTTCTCTACTAAATGCTGATGATCAGATTGGCAGAGGAGAATGGAGGAAGCTTTTGTGGGCCTGGCCTGAAAATGGTGTATATCTTTTTATATCATATCTTGTTGGTCAGAACTTGGTCACATACCTTGCCTATTGGAAAGAGAGATTGAGAAATGTATTCTGTGCAAGAAGCAAATGGATGCATGTCAGGGAAACACTTTTTAGTGCTAGCCAAAACCCTCTCTACAGATTCCAGATAGGATTTTAATTTTCCAACTATAATTATGACTTTGAATGTTAACTTTTTATCCTCCATCTCCGATTTGGTATTTAGCCTACTGCTTTTGCATTTTATCCTTTCAATTTTCTTTTGTCTTTTCAATGTGCCATATTACTTTTTCAGATTCTTTTTGAATTGGGGTGCACAAAACTTTCTGCTTGCTTTCTTTCTTTCTTTCTTTCTTCTTTCTTTCTTCTTTCTTTTTTTCTTTCTTTCTTTCTTTCTTTCTTTCTTTCTTTCTTTCTTTCTTTCTTTCTTTCTTTCTTTCTTTCTTGCAGAACCGGGGATTGAACTCAGGCCCTTGTGCTTGCCAGGGAAGGGCTTATTCTGCTGAGCCATCTCCCCAGCCCAAACTTTCTGGTTTCTGCAACAATTTACTTTTTGTGTGCCCTTAAAACAGTGTTGCATTTGTCGTGCTCTATAATTATTTTCCATAAGAACAATATATGTTAGTTATTGTGGCCTAATCATTTTCAAATTGAGAATAAACTGTGCCATTTTGAGTCTTTGATGAGTAGATTTTCTCTTGGTTTTACTTCAGAGTCATTTGAGAACTGCTGCTTAGGAACATTTTGATATACACAATTCTCAATTCAATTTGGTTGTCTGTTATTTATTTCTCTAATATAATATTGCTTCATAAAACTATGGTCATTTTTCTACCCTTGAAACCTGATCCTCTTAAAGAATTTCCCAGGAGGTTGCTTCAACAGGCCTGAGCTTCGGATCTGCCTGAAGGTCACCTGTACCAGTGTTGTAATTATTGTGAATATGTGATTACTATTCACTCAAGGGCACATAGTCGCTTATGCAGCATTATGAACCATCTGATCTACCAGGCATCAACAGAGTGCCGTGCCACAGAGGAGAATATAGCTTCTCCTTAAGTGCATGTGTTCTCTTGGGAAGCCCATGAAACAAATCTAAATAAATTTTACAACATTAAAATTGTGTAATTGAATCTTCTCTCATCACAATGGAATAAAACTGGAAATAAGTAATAGAAGAAAATCTGGAAAATTCTCAAATATGTAGAAATTAAACAATGTACTTTTTAATCACCAAAGGGCCAAAGATAATAGTTAGGGCTATACAAAATAGATAGCCTTACAAATTTATAGCTCTATATTAAAAATAAGCAAGATCTCAAATTAATAACCTAATTTTATCCCTTAAGCAACTAAAAGAAGAACAGCAACGTAAATCAAGAGTTAGAAGAAAGAGGGGGTCAGGGAGATAGCTCAGTAGAATAAGCACTTGCCTGGCAAGCACAAGGGCCTGAGTTCAATCCCTGGTTCCAACAAAAAAAAAAAGAAAGAAAGAAAGAAAGAAAGAAAGAAAGAAAGAAAGAAAGAAAGAAAAGAAAATCTCAGAAGAGTTAGAAGAAAAAAAATATT
Organism: Octodon degus; assembly: GCF_000260255.1. Classification (NCBI taxonomy): domain Eukaryota; kingdom Metazoa; phylum Chordata; class Mammalia; order Rodentia; family Octodontidae; genus Octodon; species Octodon degus. The sequence continues at coordinate 5,075,597 of NW_004524690.1, forward strand.
AGTGTGAAAACAAAGCAGAGGCTGGAGGGAAAAAGGCTCAAATTGGTAAAATCATAAATGAAAGCGAAAAAACTACTGATTACCTGGCAAAGTACAAATAATTATATAAAATAATATTTTGGACAATACTGTGCAATAGATTAGATAATCCAGATGAAATCAATATATTACTAGACACATACAAATTACCAAAAGTGATTTATGGAAAAGTAAAAAGTCTAAATGGGCAGCTAATGCTTTAAATTTTTATTTTGTCAAATGTTATGTGCTGGTGTCTGGTGATCTGAGCAACTACTCTGAAGACAACGATGTGTAGTGTAACAGCCATTATTGAATTCCTGTTATCTTTTCTTCTGGAATTCTGTATCATTTCTAATGTCTTATCTATTTTTATATTCTCTTTAAAATAAAAAATAAAATGTAAAAAACAAAGAGATTGCAGTCATTCATAATCTCTGTAAAATCACCACAAAAGGAAAGCAGTCTCCACAAATGAAAGCTCAAGTTCAAATAGTTTCCCTAGTGAATTTTTTCAACTATGTAAGCAAAAATTAACACCAACCCTTCTTGAGGTCTTCAAATATATTAAACAAGAAGAGCACTTCCTGACTCATTTTATAAGACCAAAATCTCCCAAATGACAAAGCCAAACAAAAATGTCACACTTAAAGCTACAGACCAGTGCTCCTCATGCATATCGGTGCAAAAATCCTCAGCAAAATGACTAGTAAATAAATCCAAAAGCACATTAAAGGAATTGACATCACAGTCATTAGTGATTTATCTGGAAATATGAAGGTGATTCAACATACAAGGGTTGGTCAGTATGAAGTATCACTTTAATAAAAATAAGTACAGAAAACAAAAA
>NW_004524690.1:5077839-5087887 GCF_000260255.1 Octodon degus
TTAATTTGCCTTTCTTGAACGACAAATGATGTTGAACATTTTGTTGTATATTTACCTGCCATTTGTATTTCTTCCTCTGAGAAGTGTGTATTCAAATCATGCCCATTTTTGGATTGGGTCTTTGAATTTGGGGGTCTTGATTTTTAAAAATTCTTTATATGTTCTAGATAGAAGACCTTTGTCAGAGGAACAGTTGGCTATGATTTTTTTTCCTAGTTTGTGGGTTTTCTTTTCACTTTGTTGGAGATTTGCTTTGTACTATTTTTTTCTCTTTTCCTCTTTTTTTTTTGGCAGTACTAGGGATTGAACTCAGGGCCTTATACTTGCCAGGCAAACATTTATTCCACCGAGCTATCTCCCTGGCCCAAGATTTGCTTTGAAATGCAGAAATTTTTCAAAATGATGAGATCCCAGTTGTTGATTCTTTGAAGTATTTCCTGTGCAGGTTGTTTTTTGTTCATGAACTCACTAACTAACCCTGTCTTTAAGATTTCTACTTACATTTTCCCCCAGAAGATTTAGTGTTTCTGTTTTAATATTTAAATATTTGATCCATTTTGACTGTAGTTTTGTGCATGATGATAGACATGGGTCTAGTTTTAGCCTTTGGTGTGTTGAAAGCCAGTTTTTCTGTCACCATTTATTAAGAAGGATATCTTTCTTCCAGTGAGCATGTTTGGCCCTTTATCAAAATAAGATGGCTGAGTGTTTTCAGTTGTGTCTGCATCTTCCTATCTATTATAAGTTAGTTTTAGATACAAATCCATTATAATTCCAACAATAATAAAATAAAACATAAAATACTTAACAAATCTAACCAAAAAAGTAAAAGACATGTACAATAAATCTACAAAATATTATTGAAAAAAATCAAAAAAGATCTAAGTAAATAGAAAGACATCTTGTGTTCATAGGTTAGAGAACTTACCATTGCTAAATATGGTGACATTATCTAACATGAGTCCAAGATTCAATACCATTTATATCAAAATCCCATTAGATTTTAAATTGCTAGACATCCTGAATATAAAAGGGGCAGTTAGAGGACTCACTTTTTTTTTTTTTTTTTGGTGGTACTAGTGATCGAAATCAGGACCTTGAGCTTGCCAGGCAAGTACTTATTCCACTGAGCTGTCTCCCAAGCACCAACTCATACATTTTGATTGCAAAACTTACCACAAATCTATAGTAAGAGAACAATGTAGTCCTATATACTTCACATATGCTCTGGTTTCTCTTCAGATTGCATAAATCTTTCACCTTTTACTATATACTCACATAGTAAAATGATGGATTTTATGTTATATCACTTTATCATGATTTAATAAGTCATAGTCACATATAACCCTCCTTTTTGTACACTATCTGATGTTTATCTGGAGCTGCTATGATTAGTAATTTTGTTTTGTCTTTTTGCTTTCATTTATTATGTCTTCAAGTTTTCAAATATTCAATATTTTATTGTGCCCTTTTTTCCAGGAAACTTCTTATTCATATCCTGATTTCCTTCCTTTAAACTGGACCAGTTATTTTGTAGTCTTACTGTGTCAGATATCACTTGGCCTACATTTATGTGCACCTTGATTGAACCTCTGTTTTTCTTCGCCTTTCATATTGTTTACTTTTTCATTTAACTGTAGCATATCTTAATGTAATTGTGGATTTCTGTATTAAAGCATCTCTAGTTCACCTCCTGAACTATACAAATTCAGTTGAAAACACTTTCCTTGCACTATTTAACAGGAAGTAGTTAGCATGTTAGCTGATATTTATAACAGCCTCTGTTATCTGATATTTTGTTTGTTACTTGATTTTTCTTTTAAGAAGTTATTAAATTCTTAATTGATGGTATCCTGAAATTTTATGCTGATGTCTTTAGATTTTTTTTATTCATTCATTTGTTCATTTTTTAAAGTGAGATCTTTAATTGTGGAGTCTGTTTTCCACTCAAATTTTCTCATATTATATCTTTGTTGATTTTTACACATCTATTTCCTTTTCTCTAAATTTCTATTTGTATACTATAGGACCTCATGTATTATGTCTCTTGGTTTCTTACTGTTTCTCTCATACCATTCTTTGTCTTCAGTTTTCTCTTCTTTTTGTTTTAGATTTCTCAATTCAGTCTTCCCCTTAACTACAAAATTTTTCTCTTGGTATTCAAACTGGGGAAGGGTGTTGAGATGGAATCTAAAGCTTCACACATATGAGACACTCATCCTACCATTTAGCTATGGTCCAACTCCATGGGTCTCATATTCTTTTTTTAAGAGAATAAAATATATTTTTAAAAAAAGCATTACTAATGATACAATATTTCACTAAGCAAAATAATAGGAATTCGACAATGGTTGAATTGAATTAAATTGTTGCATAATGTCTTCGATTAGTTGTTTAGGTTACCAGATATAAGCATACAAAATTCGTCCACAGTATAAGAAATTATTAAGAAGAGAAAAAAAATAAGCATTAACTGCTCTTTTCAACAGACCAGCAGAAATCAGCAGTGCAGTATTCTTAATTTGTAAAAGCTTGTTTCATTTCTTATCAATTCCTTCATCAAAATTTCTGCTTTTATTTTATAGATGAAGTCTTCAATCCCTTTGAGAAGACAGTGTTTTATGTTTTAATACTTTACTATTTCTTACATTAACACTTCCTTCTAGAATTAGTTTTCTGTCTATAATAATTTATTTTTACATTTTTTACTAATCCCAGGTTTCTCATTCATATTAGGAATAACATTCTAAAAATATATCAGGAGCTTTGTATATTTCAGTATACTTTGTTTAATTATTACCAGATGGAAAGGTAGCTCTAATCCTGGGAGTCCACCAAAACCCAGAATAAGGAGGTCTTTTTGAGGAGGGTGGACATTAACTTTGCAGAAAAGAAACTCTGATTCATTAGTTTTGGAAGTAATAAATCTCAGGAACAACGTCGTATTTATGTAATAGGCCTGACGTACTGATTGCTTAATTTATTGTCTTTAAATAGCCCTCTTGTTTTTATCCTTAAGTTTCACTTGCACTTTTGCCATACCAAAATATCCAGTTCCTAAACTTCTGCAGAATCTTGGAAAGCCAGTCACCCGTCCTCTTAGTTCCAGTTCCCCTCACTGAATACTTGCTAACTCTTCCTCCACCTTGCACATTTCAGACATCACGTCCTGCTGGATTTCTTTATATAATTCTTTATGTAATTTTGCTGTAATTATTCATGAGCATATAGCTACTCTGTAGTCTCTTTGACACTGTAAATTAATATATATGTTTTATCTTTCATTATCTTTATATTATAGTGGTATCTCAAAGAGCAAGTATTTTCTTTATCATAGACTTATACTCTCAATTTGTTAATTTTTCTCAACTGTGAAATGATCACTTAAGGTCATTTATAATTTTAGAAATCTGTTACAGATCTCTCTCCTACTCATGAACTGACCTTATATCCTGAATGATGGTGTTTCATGAGTTTTCAGCAAGTCTGCTTGGAATGAATTTGAGTGAATAATTTAACCATTTTTCCCTCTGAAGTTACCAAATTATTGTTACCTAGTTCATGATCTCACTAGGGTTCCTTTGGAAATACATTAGCTGCTATTAAATAAACAATAACTTGCCTTGCTCATCTGAGCTAACTTGTATACAGCTGCTTATATGAAAAGGGACCTGAAAGTGACTCAGAACCTCTAATTAGAAGTGTAAGCTCTTGTCACTGGCAGCTCATGATTCCTGTTCTAGCTGGCTCTGATTTTTCTATTCAGAGCGTCTTAATATTTGTGGCATGTTTCACTCAGTTTTCACATTCTAAGAGTCCTTTGTTTTACTCCAATTTGTAATTGTTCATAATTTTGAAGTTTCCTTTGGAACTTTTCCAAAGTGAATTTTTACCATGCAACTGATTCTATATATAATTACATCATTCAAAATTTCACAAAAATCTGGTCTTATATTTTGGGTGATTCAGATAGAAACTTTTGTTTTGCTTTACGTTTTGGTTATGTTGATAACACTATTTAAACAAAATATAATGAAAATCTGAATCAAATAAATTTATGATACAGTAATATTGGTAATAAAAAGGGTCAACACTTACAATGTTTTTATTACATATTAGGTACTGTTCAAGGGAATTATTATTAATTACTTCTTTGATCTTTTTATGATTCCATGTCATAGTTACTATAATTATATTCATTGTATAGATGGGTAAAGTGAAGCAAGGGTACTAAACCAGATAGTCTGGTGTCTGACAGCAAGTGTGGAAAATTGTTTTGTGACAGAAACTGTCCAGAAAATACCTGGTCCTAGGAAAGAAGAACGCATGTTGGAGTTACTAAGGTAAAGAGATAGGAAGAAGGTGAATGTTCACCTTAGAAATCAGGGTATGAGAAATAGTTAATTGGGATTTGTAAAAGTTTTAGAAGGAGAAAAGCTAGAGGAACCCATTGGACTATCTTATGAAAAGAGACATGGTCTTCTGACTTTTAGAAGTGCCATTTCCCCCATCAATTATAAAAATTATTCTACCTCCTATATTAAATAACAGCTTTTAATGTAATTTTCAAAAGATGTTTAAAATTGTACTCATTCATTTAGCCATTCACTCAACAACTGGGTGAGGCTCATTGTGACAAGCTTCAGTCCAGGCAAAGGGCATATACTAGTGGGCAGAACATTTTCATTTCACAGGGATCTTCTTTGGACCATGGAGCAGAAGGTATTTAGTGGAGGTAGCAGAAGCAGTAAATATAATATGGAAGGTGTTTTAGTCACTTTTCTGTTAATGGACTAAATACCTGACACCTCTAACATAAGGGAGAAGAGGTTTATTTTGGCTCAGGGTTTTTGAGGGTTTAATCTATGGCTTTCTGGCTCCTAGGCACAAAAAGTATGGTGAAAGGACAGACAGAGGACAGTTGCTCAAATCATGGTGGTCATGAAGCAGAAAAAGAATAAAGGAACCAGGGACAGAGATATACTCTTCCAGGTCATGTCCTGAATGATCTGCCACCCCACTCAACCAGGCCCCACCTTGAAACAAAAGACTTTTAGAGATACTTTATATCAAAACCATAAAAAGGCATACTGGAATATAGTAGGCACTTTGTCAGGATGGAAACATAAACCAGACTGTATTACTTTTCTATCATTGGGACAAAGTACTCGAAAGCTTCAACTCAAAGGAGTAGAGTTTTATTTTGGTTTATGACCGCAGAGGTTCAGATTATGATTAGCAGCCTCCATGGCAGAAATCACATGGTGAAGGATGTAACTTAGGAAGGCTGCACAACCTGTGGCAGCCAAGAAACAGAGAAAAAGAAAGAGGAAGTGAGGAGCCAGGAAGGAGACTTACCCTTCCAGGTTCCACCCCTAGCAACCTACCTCTTCCAACTACTTCTCACCTTCTACCAGGACATTTAGCTGTGAATTTACCCTTGCATTAATCCACTGATGATCATCATGTCCTCATAATTGAATCACCTTTGGAAAGTCCATCGCTGAATATGTGGAGTTTGGGGGGGAATATTTTAGATTTAAACTGTAACATTTTTCCTTTTTTCCCTTAGAATTGGCAAAGCCCTAACCCTTTCATCAAGGTCTCTTCTGAGACACAAGGGAAATTCTTAGCTGTGGGCCCTTTGTAAAAATAAAAACTATCATTAAATACTTCTGACATATAAAGAACAGTGTAAACATTTCCTTTGCAAATGAGAGTGACACCAACAACTAATGGGACAAATATTAAATCCTGTGGCTCCATGTGTTAGGTTGTAGTGAGATATGGGCCTCAAAAGGCTTAGACAGAGCCACCCTCTTAGGCTGGCTTTGCTCATTGCCTACAACTTTCCTCACCTGGTCCTCCACGTTACTGGTATTTTTAAATTTTAGGGTCTCCATTATACCTTCGGTTTTACTCTCACAGCTTTATGGATCACTCTCTCAGAGGCACACTGCTTGGACTCCCAGACCTCCTCAGAAATCTGAGTGGAAACCTCCATGACCACATAATTCATATACTTTGTATACAGTAAGTCTATGATTTATGAATGAGTTCTGTTCTAAAAGAGTTGTTCATAATTCAGATTCACATGTAAGCCCATAATGTGGTCTCATGTAGTATAATTGTGAAAGTTTGCAACTCAAATGCTCCTAGATCAGGAACTTATTGTACTTGAAAACCCAAGGTCTCTTACCAGCAGCAGCTAGCCCCCCTTGGACCATGGATGCACAGGCCCAGATGACTTAACTTGGAAGTACTTTTCCTTATGTTTTCCTGACTAAGCAAGGCACCCTGATGCTCTGTTATCCACTCCAAGTCTTTGAAAGTGGTTTATCCTTTACATTCTTGAATCTGTGATGGGTGAGGCCTGTCAAAATCCTCAGATGCCTCCAAATTTCTTTTGTTTTTTATCTTCCCAGAGCAAAGTAACAGGATTTCTTTAAATGGCAATAATCTTTTCAGCAATCTCCTGGGTCTTAACATTATATACACTTTCTTTCTGGCCAAGAGGTAAAATTTTCACATCTCTCAGCTCTGCTTTTTGGTCTTGATTCTTTCTGCGCAACTGGCTAAAAATAAGCAGCAGTATCTATATCACAGCCTGAACTTTGGAGTGCCTTGAAATGTCCTCTGCCAGATCAGTTAACCTACCATCTTTAAAATCAGCTTCACATAATGTCTTAGGATGTGGGAAAATGCTTTGTCAGAGTGAAATACACATCATATCTACTGCAGTTTCTAATTAAGTCCTTATTCTAAAATAAAGCTTCAGCCAGCAACATAGATCAGCAGTCTAAAAAGCCTGCTTAGGCAAATGCACAGGGACTGCAGTTTGATCCCCAGCATCACATGCCATGCCAGCCCCATCCCCATGGTGGGCTGAGCTGACCACAAAAGGAAAATAACAATAAAATAAAATAAAGCCTCATAATCCTGGCCTTTCTGTCCATACTCCTATCAACATTATGCTCTTCTGAGCTCTAAGTGGAATCATCCATCAGGCTCTGCTTGCATCATTCTAAGATGTTTAAACATCTGGCACCTCTAAACCTTTCCAAAGTCCACAGTAAGAGGCCTCCGAACCTCATGATCAGGTAAGATATAGCAACAACCCTAGTTCACTAGCATGAGTTTTCTGTGTTAGTCACTTTCCCAACACTGGGACAAAATCCTCAACATTTATAAATTTAAAAAGGAGATGTTTATTTTGACTGATAGGTTTCAGAGGGCTCAGATTATGGTTGGGTAGCTCGGGGTAGAAATGGTGTGGCAGAGGGTCTGGCTGAGAAAAGCCAGCCAACTCATGGCAGCCAGGAAGCAGAGAGCAAAGGGAGGAGCCAGGGATATGCTCCCAGTGGCCCCCCTCCTCTGACCAGATCCCACCTCCTACCAGCACATTCAGTTATAAGCTCCCGTGATCCCATCACCTGTCAGAAGTCCCATGTCTGATCTCAGAAAACTTTTGGGGGGCACTTTAGATTTAAAAGTAGGGCAGGATAAAAGAGATTTCAAATCCCCAGAGAGGGGATGTGATACTATCAATATAGTGGTCAGGAGCAGCCTGTCAAAGCAGGCTAGATTTGAACTAGGACATGAAGAAGGGTAGGCAGTTAGTCTTGCTTAGGGAAAATGAGCTTTCAGCAGAGAGAATCACAAAGGCAGTGATGTGTTGGACATATAGGAAAAACAGCAAGGAGTCCATGTGACTGGGGCAAGGGGTGAGATTGAGTCTGTTGGGGAGGAGGAGCCAGAACGTGGCAGGCTTTGTCAGCTCAGCTTGGGGCCTTGAGTTTTCTTCTCAGTGAAGCAGAAACAGCTTGACATGATCTGACTTATATCTGTAAGAATCACACTTGCTGCTATGTTAAGAATACTCTGTAGAGGGAAAAGGGTATGAGAGATGTTAGGAGCCCAAAGCTGTAATCAGGAAGAGATAATGGTAATCTGTCTCATGGCTGGGGGACATGAATGGGTCTGATATGAATACATTTTGAAGGAGAGTTGCAAGGTTTTCTTACCTACTTACTGGATTTAGGTTGTGGGAAAACAAAGATCCAGAATGGGGTGCCACAGTGTTTGTCCTGGGAAACTGATAGTGCTGTTGTCAGGAAAGAAGGGGGAGGAGCAGATCTGAAGAATTTCCTAAGGGTGAGACAGCATTAGACAGCTGAGTGGAAAACACACAACCAGAGTAGACAAGGGTAGAGTTTGTAAAACGTGTGGGCTGGAAATATAAATGGCACCTGTGAACATATGTCTAATAATGATTTATTTAATTTGCAACCAGCTCAAATTGTTTAGTCATCACTGACTCTACAAAGTCTTATAGAGTGAGAACTGTTAGTCCCCAAACTGAAGTAAAATATTTGTGAGTTCTAAATTCAGCAATTACATTGACGTGAGGTGTGTTACATTTTACATTTTAGTTTTCTTACAATTATGGGCTGAATTGTGTCCTTGCAAACATCATATGTTGATATAAAACTATTAGGTTCTCAGACTTTGACTGTATTTGAAGACAGGGCATTTAAAGAAGTATTTAAGGTAAAAATGATCTAACTGGGACACTAAACTAATATGCCTAATGACCTTATGAGGACTCAGAAAGAGAGGGAAGACATTTAAAGACACAGGGGGAAGAATAAGCATCTATAAGCCAAGGAGAGAGATCTCATGCGGAAACAATCTTACTGACACCTTAATTTAGAACTTCTGGCCTTCCCGAAAGGGAGTGAATTTCCATTGTTTAAGAGACCCAGTCTATGGTATTTTGTACTGTAGCCCTGTCAAACTAATATGATAAATTTATGATTGAACCTGAATTGTGTTATGTTGCTTTACTTCTACATTTTAAGGGAAATGAGTTTTTATAATTTCTCAGCATCTTGTAAGTGCTGAAGTGCTCTGAGCCTGGGGACAGGGCTCAGGCTGAAAGGGCACTGATGAGCGATAACGGTACAGAGAAGCTGAAAGCAGGCTCAGAAGTATAGACTTTCCTCAGGGGAGGAGGGGATATCCTGTTTTCCAAGTGTATCTATAGTGATGATACCCTTGTGTCATCTTTACTTCCACTTTCTGCGTTTTTTGTTTCTTCCTGTCTGGGTGTTGCTTTTCAGAGGGAATGCTAGGAAACATTTACCTTTAAACTCTACTCCTTTCATCAGCATGTTTATCTCACTAAGCTAGGAAAGTCATTATAATTTGGGGTAGTTGATTATCCTGAATCTGTTGTGAACTTTGTGTAAATGCATTAAGTGTGCAGAATATTGTTAAAAAAGTCAATAGGAAATGCCACTTAGAGTGGCAAAGGGTCTGGCAGCTGGGTGCAGTAACTCTCAGCTTTTAATTACTCACAAGTAAGAAGATGGTAACATGCTAACATGCTAAGTGCCATCATGTAATCAGTGTTACAAGAGCCATGAAAGAGTCTGTGGTCGGCTGGGATCCACACCTCTGTTCCATCCTGCAAAGATCTGAGGGTCCAGAAAGCTGGCTCCAGCTGCCAGTAACATCAGATAGTCCTTAAATGAGAGATGAAATATTTTCATTCTGTTTTAGACATGAGATTTAGAAAAGTCTCCAGGTAGGTAGGGGTGACCAATGGGAATCTCAGCTCTGTGAGTACAAGCCTGGTTCTGTACCCCAAAGTGTTGCCAGTAGCCTGGTACATACTTAGGTTTTAATACATGTATGTTGAATTAATAGATTTGGTTCCAGCCCTCTGCCCCAGAAGCAAATTTTGTAAAGTAGAGGGAAAGAGCCTGGACGGTAAGAAACAACACTTTTCTAAATCCAAAGAATCACATATCTTTAAAAATATGTTTTAAATTTTTTCCATATTTGGTAAAGACTTAAAGTTTATCATATCAGTACTTAATGGAAAATATATGTTCCATCTTATGCGTAAGATGTTTGATATTCAGACAGATAGTGAGGCTAAACCCAACTGCATATGTTGTAGGGCAATAATAAGCTTCTCTTTTGTCGGGCTAACAACCTAAATTTGCAGTCCAAAAATTAGAGAAAAAGAAGAGCTGCAAGG
>NW_004524690.1:5088107-5117543 GCF_000260255.1 Octodon degus
TCTACAAAGTGTGGTACAGGGTTTCAGGATAAGTCCTGGGGGGACTTGACTGACCGTGTCAGATGCAAAAGTTACATTTCTTGTTATATAGGTCTTGCTTTTTCTTGGTCTTAACCATTCAGCAGAAAAGTGTAGAAATGTGGTATGAAAAATGAAGCCATGTTAATATGCTGAGCTGTGGAAGGCTCAAGTCATCAGATTCGGACATTGCCAGTCCTGTGGATAACCCACTACTATTGTGGAGTGCTGGACTATACTGGAATATTTTGCTGAATTCATGCACCTACAATATTTGGATGGCAATGGAATACCTATCTCTGATAAAGCTGAACAAGAAAAGGTGATATAAATGAAGGGACCATTTTGTATCTGTATATACAAAATAGTTTGGATAGATACATAGCTACTTTCTCTTAATTCAATAAGAAGAAAGATCTGTACTAATAGTGTTTGGACATGATATCATGTCTGCATCTTGTACTATGAATGACTACTGCAAAGACAACAATATGCAATGTATTAATTGTAACTTTCCTACCAACCTGTTTTGAAGCTGTCACATTGGAATTTTTTTCTCAATAAAATTAATTAAAAAAAGATAAATTCAAAGAATCAGAATATGAAACTCAGAATCATACTTCAGAAGTAGAAAGAATCTCTCTTTTGAGAAGGTCTACAGGGCTCCGTTCACTAAGGTTCCAGCTGCTTCAGTGGCTTTTCCCTTCATGTAGCTCTGTAGCAGTCCCTCACCCTGGACCTGTGCTGTACCCACTTGAAGTCTGTTCCCTAAATCCAAGATAGAGAAAGCTGGGGCCACCCAAGAAACTCAGGGAGTCTGTTCTACAGTACTGTCCCATTTGTCCTTTGCATTTATGTATTGTATTTAGGACAGGGTCTACAGGCTCTACAAGGTCTCACTACATAGCTCAGACTTGTAGTGATTCTCCTCTTTTCAGCCTCCCAAGCGCTGGGATTACAGGCATGCACCACCATGCCCAATCTCAATCACCATCTCAGGGCACCCCAGAGGTGGGACTGGCATGACATGCCAAGGATTAAACCCCAGCCGCTGCACTCTGTCTAAGCAGGCGTTTTAGTCCTCTGAGCTATCAGGCTGGCTCTTGCATTTATATTTGGGCTGGTAATCCTTTACTGAGGATTTAAACTGAAAGGCTATGCCTTTAAAATGGTCTCAGGAATCTGGAAAACAAGTAGCATGTAACACTTCCCTTTCTTCTTCCCTCCATGTGGTTTTGTGTGTGTGTGTGTGTGTGTGTGTGTGTGTGTGTGTGTGTACCTGTGTATTTGGCTCCCAAGTGTTAAGAGGTCTCCGATTCTGCTCTCCTCCTCCTTGACACCAACTGCTACTTCCATGCACACCCATGTTTGTCATGGGCCTGAACTTGCCACTGCCCAAAGACGATCTACTAAACTAAAAGCTCAGTGTTACAGTTCAGTGCATGCAAGTTTTGTTTCTAAGAAATGTACCTGGAAAGAAAAGAAAGAAAAGAAAAGAAAAGAAAAAAAAGAAAAGAAAAGAAAAGAAAAGAAAAGAAAAGAAAAGAAAAGAAAAGAAAAGAAAAAAGAAAAGAAAAGAAAAGAAAAGAAAATGTATCTGATTAGGGCCCTGTTTTAGTTTTTCATTATGCTTGCATGTGATGTTCTTCTATTGATCTTCCTTCTCTCTCCCTTAGCTTTGGCTTACATCCATCATTCCTTTCAAAAGTACCTCAGTTACTCATGATCTCCATACAAATATTTCAAACATGCGTGGACAGTGTCTTTGAAATGGGTTAAGAATTTTCATTGGCCGGGTAAGAAACTGAAGAGAAAATATAATTTCCTATAATTTTAAAGCCTCTCTCTCTCTCTCTCTCTCTCTCTCTCTCTCTCTCTCTCTCTCTCTCTCTCTCTCTCTTAAAAGTTGACTTAGAAGTCTTTGAGGCTTCCCAAGGGCTTGTGTACGCCTTCATATGGATTTCAGTTGTCTCCTAATTTGGCACTTGGTCATTTACCATTTCCTGTCTCAATTTATTCTTTGTGGAAACAAATGGCAGCACAGGCGCCAAGCAAAGCTTTAGCATTTAGTCAGAGGCAAATTCCTTGTTCTTTACCAAAACATGAGTGGAAAAGGGAGATCTAGAATTTAAATTCTTGTCCTCTTCCTTGATGGAAATAGCAGCTCTTTTCTGGAAACAGCTCAATACCACAGTCTTCTTTAACATATTATCTTTTAATCTCTGTGATTTATATTTTAAATAAAGCAAATGTCTTTGACTTTCATCTCAGTGTCTAAGTGGGAATCCATGTATTTGGTCCCTCAATGAGGGTTTTGCCATTTTAAACTTTTTTTCTCCCAAATTATTACTTATTCTTTAGTGAGTTTTGACAATAATTTCTAAATTAGCCCTGTCTGAACTTGTGGTTGGTAATCTTGGGCATTTAATTGTGACATAGATTCCTAGCATTTTCAGTCCAGGTGCCAGACTGAAAAGGACAGTTTGACATCCTCATTGTGTGGGTCATTTCAGTCATTTCTATGCCAGGAGCAACGTAATTAATATTGTACTCTCCCTGAGAGGCCAGAGCTGTGACTTTCTAAATGTTACACTTCAAATATATGGGTGATGATGTATATTCCACTTGTGATTTGTCTGATGTGGTACCCACCACAAAGACACTATGATCAGAAAACCACATTGTGGAAAGAAATTAAACATTTCTACCCAAAAGTAGCATAACCCAAACAATATACAATGATGCCTACTAAAATGTTTCCTTTATACATTTTTTGAAAAATACACAGATACCATAGTTTTAAATTCAATTAAGAAAAGATTTGCTATGAAGGCAATCCAGTGCACCAAATGTTTAAAAAAGAACATTTTGGAATTCTTATTGATGTTTGTGCAAATTTCTTTCCAAGGCTCCTGCCTGGTTTCAACTTAATAGGAATTCAGGACATGGTATGGAAAGAAACAAGAACAGAGAATCCCAGATTCAGTGGTTCTCAAATATTTCTTTCTTTCCAGAAATCAGGATGCTCATGGTCCATCTCCTTTTTCTAGTTAGACTTTCACTGGCAAACTTAAGCAGTCAGTATATTGGTTGGTGAGCAAAGAATTGAAAACATAGAGATATGGATTGTGACAGAAGAGGTTGGATTCTGGCTAAAGAGTAACATTAATCATCCATGCAGGGCTGGGGAGATAACTCAGTGGTCTAAGCACCTGCCTGGCAAGTGCAAGGGCTAGGGTTCGATCCCTGATATCACATGTTGTGCCAGCCACAGATGCCACGTGTGGTGGCACACACCTGTAATCCCAGTACTGGGGGTGCTGAGACAGGAAGATCACTACGAGTCTGAGCTGCATAGTGAAACCAAATAAATCATCCCTGCAGACCTCTCTTGACCAGATTTGTATCCACCAGTTCCATGTCTCTCCATGGGCTGTGCTCATCAGACCTTCCAATCCCTAATTATTTGCTTTTCCCTCTTTTTCTGAGTTCTGTTCTCTGTGTTCACCCACTCAGCAAGTCAGGCTCATAAAGGCATTCATTAAGAACGTGCTTGCCAGACTGTGGTCTATGGCCTTCCTATAACTGAGTTACTAATTAATTGATTCATGTTCCTTTATTTATTTATTTATATGTTCCTTTAATCATATTCTATTTTGTGCTGCATATTTACTCAGAGATGTTTTCATCTCAGCTTATTGAATGACTCCTTACATTCATATATGTATGCTTGAGACTAAAAAAAAAATAAATGTCTCTTTTGAAGATATTTAAAGGAAAGAAGAGCCCCATTAAGACTGATAGAACAGGGGCCAGGGAGATGGCTCAGTGGAATAAGTGCTTCCCTGGCAAGTGCAAGGGCCTGAGTTCAATCTCCGGTTCTGCCAAAAAAAAAAAAAAAAAAGACTGATAGAACAGAAAACAGTTTCCAAAATCCAAAAATGGTAGTCCTTCATGGAATTATATAATTACTATCATTTTATACTATAGAAAAATTCCTACTCCAATACATTTTGTATTATAAATGAAAACAATAAGTTTTATACTTTGGATAAGATTTGAAATAGATTAATTGTTACTTTTCTGATCAAATGTTTTGTTTCCTATGAACTAAGAGAAATCAATGGCCTGCTTCTTAATATTCCTTGCTTCAAATTAATGTTCTCACATAGAGGATGCGCAGGTACCTGAATATTTTAGACTTTCACTAGGGGCCCACAGCCTAAAAAATATTTTTAGATATTTCACCACCACCACCAAAAAGAAGTATATTATTGTAATTTTCAGATAGTTAGTGTGTCTTATTCTTATATAAGATTCTACTATGGCATAGATGAGTGTTTACCAAAGCTCCATGTGTTAATAGTACCGGGGTGGTACTATTGAGAAATAATGGAAACTTGTGGGTAAAAATTTGTGGGAGGTCCCTAAGTTATTGAGAACATATCATTAAGGGGATTGTGGGATCCTGGTATCTTCCCCCACATCTGCTTCTTGATATGAGCAGTTATCTTTGCCACACGTTTTGGCTGTGATGTATTACCCTTGCCAAAGGCCAAAGTGATATAGTCACTCATTCTTGAATGGAACTTCTGGAACTGTGAACTAAAGAAATTTTTTTTCCATTCATAAGTTAATTGCCTTGACTATTTTATTATAGTAACACAAAGTTGACTAATACAGATGCATCTGCTCTTACAATGGCAGCTCCCACTGAGTGTTTCAGGGAGCAAATCAGAGGTAGTGAGTACAGTCCTTGGATAGATAGAGGTAACAGGGAGAACTGGTTATTCAGCCATAGCACTGGACTGGTAGAATCCACAGAGGATAGAATTCTAGCATAGGTAGCAATGGTGAACCCCACCTAAGTCAACCAATGATGGCATATAGGACATCATTGCTTCCAGACCACCCTTCCAGGACTCAGTGAAGCCTAGATGAACCATTACAGCCCGTGCCCAGTCCTGTCTGGTTCCCTATTACTCTTCCAAACTGTGGGATGCAGGTAAGCTGAGTCAAAGAGCTTATTTACTACCAAGTGCTATATGAAGGTGGCTCTGCCTATGCTGACACTGCCACCTGCATCCCCTTTACCTGACATGGAAACACACTATCAAACTTTAATACATAGTGTTTTATGTATTAAAACCATCAGATAGTTTTAAAGGAGGGCTCCTCTGTGGGGAAATCACTATGTGAGGCAAAGGGGGAGCATTTGACTTGCTTTTCTTTCAATAGTTGCAGCAACCTTTTATGGTGGGATTTGTTAGTGCTACATTACAAGAAAAGAAAGGGGCACAGAGAACTCAGCATCATTCCCAGAGTCATTCAGGAGCAGCTAAACCAGCTTCTGTGAACTAATCTGGCTAAATCCAAAGCCAGTTATTTTAACCACTATGATTTGTGATTCCAAGGTCTTTTTCTAATCACATTTGTTTATTACAAGTGATACAGGAGATTACTAAAGTGACTATGGATTGAGGGTGTCAAACATGAAGTCAAAACACTGTGTTTTTTAAATTTTTATTTTTTATGTTTTTTATTTTTTAAAGAGAACACACATTAGAATTAAAACAGAAAAAATACAAGTGATACAGAATTTCACTTAACAAAGTAATATGAATTTCACAGTATTTGTTGTAATACAAAATGTTGTCTTCCAACCAGTTATTCATATTAGCAGATATATACATGTAAAATTGGAAGAAGAAAGGACAAACAAGAAATTAAGAGAAAAAGTCTAAATAATTGAGAAAAAGAGACAAAACAAATTAAAACATTAACTGCTTTTTTCCATAGACCAGCAGAAATTCACAATACAGTTGTCCAAACCATCCTACTTATATACATAGATAAATCTCTTTTCCTCACTCCCTCTCCTGTCCTTCTCTTCAACTCAGCAACTCTTTCATTTTGAATAAGTTCATTCCCTTTTCCCAGTGTCTATTATTCCTGTCAGATTCCATTTTTCTCTTTCAGGTTCTCACACTAAGGAGACAATATTATATTTGCAAATGTAGGTCTGATTTATTTCACTTAAGAGTATGTTCTCTAGTTGCATCCATTTACCAACAAAAGACTCAAATTTATTTTATTTTATAGCGGAATAATACTCTATTGTGTACAATGCCACATTTTTTATCGATTCTTCAGTTGATGGGCATCTGAGTTGTTTCCAGGATTTAGCTATGACCAATTGTGCTGCTATAAACATGAGTACACATATATTGCTCCCAAAATTGTCATACAGATTCATTACAATCTGATTAAAATACTATTAATATATCTTACAAAGCTAGAGAAAATTTTCTTCAAATTTGTTTGGAACCAGAAGAGACCCAGAATATCAGAAGCAATCCTGGGAAACAAAGGAAAGGCAGGAGGTATCACAATCCCTGACCTGAAATTATACTACAAAGCTACTGTGATAAAATCAGTGTGGCACTGGCAAAACAAAACAAAACCAGACCTGAGGATCAATGGAATGGATTAGATTATGCAGACATGACTACAAACACACTCATCCACCTTATTTTGATAAAAAGGCCAAACAGACTCACTGAAAGAATGACAGGTTCTTTAATAAAGGTGCTGGAAAAACTGGCTTTCCACAAGCCGAAGGCTAAAACTAGACCCATGCCTGTCACCATGCACAAAACTACAGTCAAAATGGATCAAAGATTTAAATATTAAAACAGAAACACTCAATCTTCTAGAGGAAAATATAGGTAGAAATCTTGACATAGGTTTAGGTGGAAAGTTCATGAACAAAACCCAACCTCCATAGATAATACTTCAAAGAATCAACAACTAGGTTCTCATCTTTTCGAAAAGTTTCTACACTTCAAAGCAAGACTCCAGCAGAGTAAAAAGAAAACCACAAACTGGGAAAAAAATTATAGACAACTGTCCCTCTGACAAAGGCCTTCTCTCCAGAAACATGTAAAGAATTTTAAAGAATCAGGCCCCCAAATTCAAAGACCCAATCCAAAAATGGGCATCTGAGATGAATATATACTTCTCAGAGGAAGAAATGCAAAAGGCAAGTAAATATATGAAAAAATGTTCAACATCATTGGTCATTTGAGAAATGCAAATTAGAACAACACTGAGATTCCATCTCACTCCAGAAAATATGACTAACATCAAGAAGGCAGCCAATATCAAACGCTGGAGAGGTAGTGGAGAAAAAGGAACTCTTCTGCGCTGTTGGTGAGAATGCAAACTGATACAACCACTATGGAAATCAGTGTGGAGATTCCTTCAAAAGCTAGAATTGGCAATCCCATTCAAGGCAGGTATTCCTCCGGGGCATTTTTCCAGTAGAACTGAAAACCTTATTTCACTTTATGTTTTTAATTTGGTGTCATCCTTCAAACACAAAGATAAGGCTTTTATTTCTGCCAGTTCAGCATATATTTTTGACTCCTCTTAAAAACAATGATAGAGGAATTCTTGTCCACCTATATTCTAAAGAAGTTACCCTTGTATTGTATTCAACAGCTCATGTTTTACAATACCTGGACCTTGTGTTTGCCAAGCAGGTCCCTATGCTGCTGAGCTCACTTCCAGGCTCCCAAGACTTGGCCTTCAAAGAATGCTTTCATGGGGTTGAGGAGAAGGCTTAGCAGTCTAAGCACCTGCCTTGTAAGCACAAGAATCTGAGCTATAGTCCCAGCACCACATGCTGTGTGGGCCCCATGCCGAGCTGGCCACTGAGTCCTGGCATGATGGCACACACCTGTAATCCCAGCACTGGGGAGGCTGAGAGAACAGGATTATGAGTTGGAGCTTTGTAGTAAGACCCTGTACCAAATAAATAACTAAATAAAACTTTTTTGTGGTACTGGGGTTAATAAAAGATTTTTTAAATAATTTTTTTAAAAAAGAATACTTTCATGGGATAAGATTGGAAATGGGTGGCCTGAGGGAATCGAAAAAAACTAGAAAAGAACATTTCTCATACTGTTTAGTGAGTGTGATATTTTTTATTCCAAGAAATAAGTTCAGTTCATCAGTTTATTGATCAGAGAAAGATTTTACACTGATAGAATCATCAGAGTTGCCCATAATAGTGTGTGTGTGTGTGTGTGTGTGTGTGTGTGTGTGTGTGTGTGTGTGCACAATGATGTATTCACCCATTTAAAACCAGAGTGTCAAATTTTCATGGTATGTTAGGTGTGTGTGAGAATGAGAAAGAAAGGTCTAGAATGCTGATAAATTTTAGGGGAAAACTATTGGTTTTATAATGCATGGAGTTAGGAGCTTGCTTTTTCATTTCCAACATTTCTTTTTTATTAACTAAAAATATTACTTTATAATCTCATTGCAAAATTAATCTAATTTCGGTGTATGATTAGAATTGGCAAGAAGTCCCAAACTCATACAAAAAGAAAAGTGCTGATTTATATTTTTGGTCCCTTTATTTTTTTATTCCATGATTGTATTAAGAATTCTCCAAAAGACATGATCAAATCTAAATCCTACCTTCTCAGCACTTACATCCTTTGAGGATGCTGGCTTCTCACTCTGCATCAGCCTTGCATGCTGAAAGGTCGCCAAAGTTGAGTGAATCACTTCTTTCTCCCTTGGCAGACTCTCATGGTTTCAGATATCATCCCTTGAGTCCAAAATCTGGATTTCCAATCCTGACATTTCATGTAATTAGTTCTCTACTGAAAATTTAATGCTCATCCTTACTTTCCACTTGCCTCCTGCTGCACTAATGGAGATCTTATTTCTGAATAAAGGCCTGCCACAATGTCCTTTTAGCTCTGTTCCCTGACTATTGTGCCTTCTCCGAAGATGTTCCAGTCCGATTTGTTTAATGGACTGGTTTAATATTTTCAAAGTAGTTCTTTAAACAATGATCTTCTCCTCACATCTGTCTGATGACTATAAAGTAATGCTCTAACACTTTAACCTGGAAATCAAAACGTTTTACGATCTTATCCTAATTTGCCTGTTCACGTTTCCTTTCTCATTCCAATCCAGGGGTAGCCGAAGCACTGAGCATTTACTAAAAATTCATGTGCATTTTCCAGCTCCCTTGCGGCTAGGCTGAGCTTAGGAGCCTGAGTTCCAGACAAAGGGCTGTGGGTAGAAGTAAGTTTTGTCACTTCTACACCTAGATGTGCAAGTCTCTGGGTGCTTCCTCACTCTCCCCTCCATGTTTCCTAATAATTTCAGAAACCTCACATGTAGCAGTTTCAGAAAATGAAGCTACAAAGTGGTGGAGACTGCGTTAGCCTGAAACCCTAGGTAGCCATGTGGAGCGGAGCAGCGTGGGCGCTGCCGCAGTGTAATATTAACAAGCGATCAGTCTGTTTTTGTTTATTGCATTAGAGATTTGAGGTTTAATTTATTACTCCAGCAGACTCTACCTATCTTGGAAAACACTCCTGAGAATGGACCTCAAGTCCCTGAGGAATTTTCCAGAGGCCTATCTATTGCTTCTGGCCAAAGAGAGACAGAGAATTGAGCAATGGTTCCATAAATTCACTTTCAGAATGACCAATGCAATGTTCTCCAGATTTTGAGATTTCATCAAGTAATAACAGACAAAATAAAAACTGAGAATTTGACAGAAATTACCAAATTACAGCTCTAGCCAGACAGGGCATTTAAAAAACTTCTGTCACTTACTGTTATAATCATTTCATGAAGTAAAGGACATATAACACTGCATACCTCCTTCCAAGCAAAATTAAGGGAAAATTGGAACAACTGGAACATATTTGACTTCATAAAAAATGATAGTCTCTATATTGTTCTTATTTTTCTCACTTCTGTATTTCCCAGTAAGCACATTGTAGTGACCCAAGGACCAGAGTTTGCAAAGTATAGAAGGCAGCTCCTTAAGGGAGACGAGAAGCACATACAAAGAGGGTGCAAGCTTTGTGCTGAGAGGAAACCGTCCCTGGAAAGTTGCCTTGTTTGTTGACTGCTGACCTTTGGGAACTTTGTACAGTGTGGAAACCTCTCGATTCTAACTTAGGAGGTAAGAAATCTTCTGAGCAGGCACACCAAAGTGTGTGCATGTGGGAAGCAGAGGGTACACAGCACAAAGGCAAAGTTGCTCATACAGCCAATCAGTGGCAAGGGTGGGATTTGAACACAGACCTAAACTCACTATTTTGTCACCACACTGCTCTTGAGAGCTTAAGATTCAAATCTGTGACCAACTAAATGGAAGCACCTGAGGTTTTTCAAACTGGCCTGGTGGGGTTCCTCACCGGGTGTTGTGTTGCCTATTCCAGGCATGAATGCTGTTTCAACCTACTCTTTGTGCCTGATTAGTTCCTTGTAGGCCCAGCTGTGGAGTCTTCTCCTGGGAGCTTCCCTATCCTCCAAGTAAGTGTTTCATCACTCTCCTTCTGCTCTCTCAGCATCCTGCATATATATCATAGTCAAGTATTTTCTAGTCTGCTGTAATTATCTACTTCCTGTGTTTCCTGATTGACTGACTCCAGGGCAGGTGCTGAGGCTTTTATCTCAAGATAACTGCTGCTGTGTTAATCCAGCACAGACTCTGACAATTTCTTGAATTAACGAATGAAAAAAGCCTAAATAACCACTTCTAAAGATACCATTCTATTATGCTAGCTATGATTTGGAGAAAGGTAGGTAAGTGTTTGAGAACTATTTAAGTCATGGGCACCTAAAGGGTTGACATTTTTTGTTTCCACTATCTCTGTTTACAATGTACTGTCATTTTAAGTCTAAAATATTATCTAGCAGCTTTTCATTCGTGTCTGTTTTTGGGTCCTCCTGACAATACAGTCATTTAGTTGGCCTCTTCTTCATCTTCTGGCTCTGCATCCACTGAGTTAATCGACAGAGAATCAAAAACATTTGAAAAAAATTGCTTCTGAATTGAATAAGTAGCCTTTTGTTCTTGTCACCATTCCCTAAACAATTCAGTCTAATAATGATTTATATAACATTGCTATTGTATTAGGTAATCAGCTTTTGGTTGCTGTGACAAAATATCGGAAGATACTAACTTAAAAGAAAATAGATCAATTGTAGCTCTTGGTTTCCGAGATTTCAATCTCTGATCAGCTGTCTCCAGTGCAGAAATACCATGGCACAAGGGGCTGGCTGAGGAAAGTCTTTTTACCTTCTGATGGCCGGGAAGCGCAGAGGAGAGGAACCCAAGAGGAAGTGGTGGGAGACAAAGAGCAGACCTCAAAATTGAATCTCCAAGGCCTGTGCACTTCAACCAGCCCCACTTCCTAAATCTTCATCACCTCCCAATAATATCATCAAATTACAAATTTGAAAGGAAATCAAAATTACCATCCATCCTTCCCCTGCCAGTCATCCAAGGCCTGTTCTGTCTGCGCTCACATTCACAGTGGTCAAACTAAAGTTTGACTTGAGAATCTCTGGATTTTCTTGCAGGCAGGTACTTTAGTGTTCAGGTTGATCCTCTTTCCTCAGTTTATTAAGCAATAATGATCATGAAAGTCTAGTTTTCTTTTGTAGTTTAAATATTTAACTGATACACAAAACTTAAAAATTGTATATACTATTGGGATAACGTGAAATTTTGACACATGCATACATTATATAGTGTTTAAATCAAGTAAACACATCTATTGAAATCTATTTGTTAGTTGAAACTCCCATAGTTCTGAGTGATATAGGTCTGGTAACACCAGCCGAATCACCTCCCACCCAGTCCCAGTGATATAGCTCGGTGGTAGAGCACTTGGCTAGAGTGCATAAGGCCCTACACTAAATTAATTTAGAAATGAAAATTAAATTAGTTAATTTAAAATTAAAAGCCCCAAATATGTTATCCTATTGTTCAGCCTTTTTTTAATAGTAGTTTCTTTCCAACCTTTTTCCAAACAAAAATTACTTCATTTTGTCATTTATAACTTTATAATCATGCTAAACAAATATCTAGAATTCTGACAAAGAAAAATAGAAGATAAACATTTTCATATGTACATTATTTTGATAATTAAGTTATTTTATTTTAAAATTATTTTATTTTTAAAATTTTTTCATGAGGTGAAATTTACATAGTACAAAATTAATGGTTAAGAAGTACACAATTTGGGGCACTCAATATAGCACACTGTTGTGAAGCCACTATCTCTAGTCAAAATATTTTCACCACCCCAAAAGGCAATCTGTACCTATTAAGTAGCCTGTTTTCATTCCTCATCCCAGTCTTTCCCAGCCTCTGGAAACCACTAACCTTCTTTCGATCTCTATGGATTTACCTATTTTGGTCTTTTCATCGTAATAGAATTATATAATGTATGACTTTGAGATCTGTCTTATTTCTTAGTTATTTTGAAGCACTATTTTGTACATGAAAATGTAAAGTGGAAAACAGTAGACTTAGGAAGATTGTTAACTATCTACTGTCTATTCAGCTTACAGATTCAAGAGTATAGTGATACTTCATTCTCCAGTTTGACAAACTAGTACCATTGCCTTGTGCATGCTTTATTACTATTGTTCTTGCCATTGTTGACTACTTTTAGAATAGCTTTAGGAAAACCAAGTAAATAGTGCAGAGTTCCTACATAGTACCCCAGGCCTTTCACACTATTCCCCCCTTGTTATTAACACTTTACATTAGTATAGTACATTTGCCATAATTCACAAACCAATACTGGTGCATCATTATTGATTAAAGTCTGTAATTTATTCAGATTGTCTTAGTTAATGTCTTCCTTCTGTTCAAGGATCCCACTCAAGATATCACATCACATTTACTTGTCATTTCTTCTTAGGTTTCTCTTGCCTGTGACAGTTTCTCAAATGTTCTGTGTTGTTGTTGTTGTTGTTGTTGTTGTTGTTGTTGTTGTTGTTGTTGTTGTTCTTCTTCTTCTTCTTCTTCTTCTTCTTCTTCTTCTTCTTCTTCTTCTTCTTCTTCTTCTTCTTCTTCTTTCTTCTTTCTTCTTTTTTCAGAACCGGGGTTTGAACTCAGACCCTTGCGCTTGCCAGGGAAGCGCTTATTCCACTGAGCCATCTCCCCGACCCCCACTCTGTATTCTTGATGACCTTGATTATTTGTAGGAATGCTGATCAGGTGTACTGGAGCATAAGCATTAGTAGGATTTGTTTAATGTTTTTATTATGACTAGCCTGGAGTTATATGTTGTTGAAAGAAAAGCCACAGATATGAAGCGGCATTTTCATGGTATCATTTCAAGAGTACAGAACCAACATGGTTCATGACCATTCACATTAACCTTGATTGTCTGGCTAAAATAGCATTGTTAGGTTTCTCCATGCAAATGTACTCTTGTGTTTGTCAATTTTCTCCAGTGTAAAGCTATTCTTTTTCCCCTCTTTGATTATTAAAAACTCTTGTGCCTATGATTTTGTTGAACTGTATAGACACTCAGGTGGATGCGGTGTGTCGATACAGCCAGCCTTACAGGTTTGTATGGCTTTGTCTGGTCATCAGAAGCAGCAGGCTAAATGTAGGCCAACATTTCCAGAGGCTGCGTACTCTCAAAATCTTCTGTGGCCCCAGTGGTATACTTAAGATCCACGGTTTGCAGCACAGCTGGAGCTTCCACTGGAATATCAAAGACATTTCTGCTTGAATTCTTTTTTTAAGGCATAAGAGATTTATTTGTTTTTAACTTATTATAATTTTACTAATTTTTATATTTTCTTGGTTTGAATTCTTTAAAGCTCTTCCCTGTTTGGTTGGTCATGAAGGCACAGCCAGTATGAAAAACAGCATGGATGCAGGAACAAGTACCAGAATTACAACTTCATTTGCATGTATTGATGCAAAAAAACATTTCCTGCAACAGGTTTGGCCTTCTGTAGGGGAATTTCATCTACATATGCAGCTCCTGGGGATGATAGGTGGCTCCTCTGCAGTGCTGTGTGCAGCCTTAAACAAATACATGGAGAACAAATGCATGAAAGCTTTGAAAATACAGCTACAAAACCTATGAAAATGGTCTTCCTGTTCCTCCCATAAAAGTTCAAGTAAATAAGTGATTAACTCTGAGGTCTCGACATGTGAAATTAGGAATAATTTTTTGCCTGGGTATTTCCCATTAAAGGCAAAAGGTTGTAAGACACAGATTCAGATGATGGAGAGATGATGCCCAAGGATGGCTTCATATACTTGGTAATATTTCCATAGTTCTCCCATCAAAACCTCCTTAACTGTAGTGCTGTGCTATTGACAAAGAATTCTAGGTGCACATGCACAGAAACACACACACACTTTATTTATTTACTTATGTATTTATTTACACACTCTTATTTCTGATACTCATTAATGAACACAGGGCCTGGGCATGGGCTACATTCTTAACTATTTTTAATTTTTTTGAAATTTTAATTTACAGATAGAGTCTCTTAAAGTTGCTCACGCAGGGCTTAAACTTGTGATCCTTATGCCTCAGCCTCCCAGAGAGCTGGAAACATAGGGATGTATCACCATGACCAGCTTAGGCACACTGGCTTATCAAGTAAGACACAGAGAAAACTGAGTAAAGTTGGTTGGGCAGTAGGAGGTGACTGCTGTTGGGCTGGGCAGTTGGGGGGGATGGGAAGGCTTCTTTGAAAGCACAAGTGACCCATGACAGGCGGCAGAGAAAAGAGATTGATTAGTGAGCACTTAGATGGAAAATAAAATGGCTTCTTTCTGTAGAAGAAAGAGAACATGTTAGTGGTTAATGAGCACCACTATGATCATCTCAGCACCATCTCTAGGGACAGCATGTTCTGGTCTACACCCTGTAGACCTGTGTATCCATTTTTCCCAAGAAATCTCTGAAGCTTCTTTTGATTGAGTGACATAACCTAGAGTCATAGAGACATTTGGAACAGATGGAGCCTTTTAACTTGAGTTTCATGCCTTGTGTTCTACTTATCACTGAAGGTGAAGAAATGGATTCAATCAAACCCTCCTTATGTTTGTGTACTTTGCAGTCACTACTTTAAAAGCAGTCTTTTAGGAAAGAGTGTAAAGAGCACCGGATTGAATTTCACTTTTTGTCTCTGGCCTTCTCGTTAGATGGCTAACTTGTCCAGCTTGACCCAGTTTTCACATTGAAAGTCTTACCTCCTGGAAAGGGCCGGCCTGATAGCTCAGTGGGTAAAGTGCCTCCTTAGGCAGGCATAGTGGCTAGGTTTCGATCCCCAGAGTGCAGTGCCAGCTTTGTCCCTGGGGCACGCTGAGCTGGAGACTGAGACTGAGCCTGGTGATATGCACCTGTAATCCCAGTCTTGGGAGGCTGAAAACAGGAGAATCACTATGAGTCCAATCTACATAGTGAGACCCTGTAGACCCTGTCCTAAATACAGAAGAAAGAAAGAAAGAAAGAAAGAAAGAAAGAGAGAGAGAAAGAAAGAAAGAAAGAAAGAAAGAAAGAAAGAAAGAGTCTTACCTCCTGGAAAACTATCAGTTCCAGTCAAAGCAGGACAACTTGTCATGTTTCCTTGTAGTAATCAGCCTTGGCTATCTCCATTAAGCATGTTATGAGTCATCTGTATCCACTATAGTCTAAAATGATTAGGTAGCTTTAAAGTGCATTGCTTCCCTGCTCTGGCAAGGCAGTACAGTGAAGAAGTAGGCTGAGGTCTGAGCACACCAAGGATCACGTTTTCCAGGAGCCACAGGTAAAGGCCATGGCTAATGTGTTGGCGCAGTAACACATTTCTTAGAATTCTGGGAAAGACTAGGGTTTGGGCCAATGAATTTATGGCAGAAAAACTGAAAAAGCTTTGAACTGTGCCTGAGTTAAGAAATACCTGCTGAGGAGTTTCTGGGAAAAACTGAATTGTTTATGAGTCCCTTGTGCCTGACATTGATGCTGACAAAAAGAAGGAACTTCTTTGGAGGAGAAGAGGAAAACAGGGTCTGTTTCCATTTCTAGTTGAGTCTTATTTGGTTCTACAGAGCTTTGATCTGCAGGACAGGCCAAATAGACCACTTCGATTTTCTCAAAATTGTAGTATTTATTGATGTTTATATCATATCTACAGACATGTATTACATGGGTTTCCTCTACTGTGTTTCCTCAGCTGCAGTTGAATAATTTATTCTGCCAGGCTCAGCATGTCCTTGACATACCAAGCCATTAACTTGAAATCAGAAAAGTTCTGTGAGGTCTCCAAATTCTTTCCTCTGATTATCAGACCCAATGCTAGCTGAAAATAAAATTGCTGACTGGAAGAGAGAAAATAATTGGCCTAAGTGGTCACAGAAAAGTCTAAACAGAAGATTTTCTTTCTCTCCCCACTTGAAATGATTTATTTTCATGGTTTTATGAGACTTTAATGAGGAAACCTTATCTGTATGCCTGGTAATTATCAGCCAAATTCCCATTTCCTGTCACAAAATCCACAATAAGTAAAACAAAAATGTGGAATTTGGATATTTTTTGACCTTTGACCTGTATGGCTGAGAAATAATACATTGTCACACAGAGTATGTAACTGGGAAGCATGTCTGTGATTTTTCTCATAAACTTCTCCTTAACTTAGGTTGCCACATTTAATTTAACTCACAACTCTGAACTAAGATGCCACCAGCCCTCCTGGATGCTATACGGGTTAGGTAGCTGATTCAGTGAAGGGAAAATTTAATTCCTCTTCATGATTTAATGTCATTTCTAATCTGGCCCAGTTTCATCTATTAAGTGAACAAGGTTACACCTGAAGCAGGAGCTGGGAAAGATGCTATGAACTTTGCATTTTGAAAAAACACTTCACCATGAATTGTATCTCTTACCCATGAATAAATATGCTACGAATTGGGTCAGCAAGGTTACCATGATGCTAACTCATGACTTAATTTCCTTCCACTTTCCCCCAGTGTCTTGGGTGCAGAGAGCTATCAGTGTCATTGTGATGTCTCCAGGACCTCTAAGACAGAAGACACAAGCTAGAGGAACTTAAATGAACCCACCTGGAAGGCAGAGGCTGGCGAGGGCATTACTCTTTGTGGAGCCCAAAACAGCTCAAAAGTCAGAGCACATCTGAACCTTTATTTTCAGTTCTAGTTAGTTAACAAAGTGAGAATTTTCTTTGCTTACACTTTTCTCTAGGTGTGAAATTTGTTATGCTCCCAAATAACCCACAAATGTATTTATGCTTATTCTGTCATTTAAAAAGAACTTTGCTAATGTTTTAATTGTATCTTTTCTTTCTTTTTTTTTTTTTTTTTTTTTTTTTGCTTTTGAGCTGGTGATGAAAGAACCTGAGTGATAATGCAATGGCTTATTTTAAATTAAAGAAATATTCTCCAAATATGTGTTTTAAAGTTGCTGTTGATAGGATTGGATGGGATTATATCAGGGACAAGGTCATCTTCAGGCATAAATGACATGACACAGTTTGCTCTTTCCATGTCTAGGGCAGAGGTAACAATTCCTTCATTCTATGTCTGTATCATTCCACATTCCACATTCCACCCTTCTCTATTGGGAAAAGAGGTCCCCAGAACACTAGGAGACATAGGATGCTCATAGCACATGTGAGTTCATAAGCTTTGGATGCATTGGTTTTTCATATCTCCAGTTACTAACTTTGGCTTTGTAACTACATTTGGCAGGCTATCTGCACTCTTGAATGAACAGGGTCAGGTGTTTATTCTTTGACTTTCTTGAGAAACCACTGCAGGGTTACCTTGCCCTTGGAGCGATGAAGAGGGGGCGCTTGGCGCTCCACTATTATCCAGACAGAGCACATCCCAAGGTCAAGGGACTCTATAAACTAAGAAGCAGCCACTATGTTGATCTAGAACAGTACTGTCCAATAGAAATATAATGCGAGTCACATAAGCACACACATTTGGATAAAGACATAGGTAAAATTAATTTTAATGTATCTTATTTAGCACAATATGTCCTAAAATTACCATTTCAGCCTGCAACAAATTTTCAAATGAATGCAATATTATATACACATATGTTGCACTCAGGACTTGGGATCTGATGTGCATTTCCACTGAACCTTGGTTCTAAAATTAGTCATGTGTTATTTGTCCAGCAGCCACACAAGGCAAGTGAAGAGCATGTTAGATGGCATGAATCTGGAAGATGAGCTTGCTCCTATTATTGTGCAGCCTCAGATACTTGCCATTTGTTATCCTGGGTACGTAATGTGACTGCACTTGATGAGTGTATGGATCCTGTCCCAGAAAATTCTGCTTTATTTTTGGTTTTTTTAAAAATTTTTAAAGAATACAAAATAGTAAAAAAAAAAAATTAGAAATGATACAAAATTTCATTAAACACAGTAATAGGAATTCAACAATGATTGCTGTATTGCATGTTATTTTCTTCAAATTAGTAGTTTAGGTTGCTTTTTGTGCCCTCTATTATTTCTCCCTGCACTCTCTATTCTGAAACAAAATTAGAACTAGGTTAGCATTCAGACAGCCTCAGCTCTTTTCTGCTTTCGGAGAGGTGTGTTAGTTCCCAACAAGTCTTCAGATTGTGAAGTTTAGATGACTAATTTTCAAAACTTGGCACAAATAAGAATCAGCTTCTTCAAATGCAAGTTCCTAGGCAGAACTCCCACAGAGTAGTGAGGGTTTCTGAAGGTGGAGCTAGAGACAGGCCCTTGAGCTACATCACCAAGTTATCTCAGACACACTGAGACTTAAGAACATGCTAGAGACCTTTAGATATGACAACGACACTAAGATCTTCTGAGTTTTCCTCTTCGTGGCCTTTGTTCAGCTTCCAGCGACAGACAGCGCACATTCACACGTACAAATGGAGCCTTCTCAGAGGGCTGCTGATCAGGCCGTGTCCTACATTTTATTATTACCTGGCTCTCAGTCAATTACTTTCAGAGACCTACATAACACTGTCAGCAACTGAGAAGCTATTCAATGCTGTATTTTTAAGACTCCGACTCTCCTTTAGAACTTATTTTTGCTCATGCCAAGATAGAGTTCCATTTACCAAAACTCACACTTATACAACTATTTTTTTCTCTCAGGGACTTTTAGTATATTTATAAACATCCTCTCATTAATCTTCATTGCACTCCTGAAGAATAAATAAAAGTGAGACTGCCTTCATTTTGCAGGGGAAAAATTGAGGTAGTTGATTTGGGGGGAGGAATTTAGGTCTGAAACCTAAACCTTATGGTTTCAATCGCTTTCCTCTTTGTTAGTCAACCTATGCTGTCACTTCTCACCACAGAAATCTGCCATGGCCATGGAAACCGGTTTGAGAATGCTTCTGGTAGAAATATTTTACTGAAGACACTGTGTGTATTGTCCATTTCCTGTTCAGGTAGAGAAATAGGATTATGCTGTGCTGTGCTGCAAGGCTTTAGCGGGGAGGTGCGTTTTTTTCATTTCCTACTTATTTGGAACACTGTGTGTTCTGGAAAGGGATTATCTATAGCTCCCGATTCCCTGGGGCCAAGCGGTGAGCGTCTGAAGGGAAAGGCCAGGTCTTGCCCCTTCTGAGTGCTCTGGCTCCCCGGCAGAGCTGACAGAAAATTACTCACTCAGTGCTGTCCCACATGGCAGGTGCTGCACTCTGATTTCCTAACTTAGTCCCAAGGCCATTTCTGCCTGTAGACTTGTGGAATCTTTCGGTCACAGAGACACATGTGTACATAGTTACTGCAGAGAAGGATTCATTTTAAAAAAGATTTTGATTTGCTCTTTTGTCTCCCTGATGATGTCTTTCAAAAGATATACATAAGTATATTCACATACCAAATAGGATAGATATACAGCTACTTTCTCTTAATTCAATGAGAAGAAAGATTTGTACTAATAGTACTTGGACAGGATATCATTTATATGTTTTCATAATATAATTTTGTTCTTTTTATTTTTAAGATTTTTTTCAGTTTTGGGTTCATTGAAGACAATTTGTAAAAGAAAATAATTAAAATCAACTCAATTGCCTACAATCCTACCACCCCAGAGAAAACCACCACTGCTTTAGCGTCATTTATTTTCCTTGTTTTTTGTCTTAGACATATTTGAAATGACTGATGACTTAAAACCAGCTTTGTCTTTAAAAACTTCTGGTTTCATTTAGTGGAAAGTGATATTTAAAAACCACAAACTAAACACCAGGAATGCTAATGCACGTGTAATTTTTTGTAGGTCTTTTTAGTGAACATAGTTAAATCTACTTATTTAAAGATGTTATTTCTAAGAGCACCAATGTGGCTTAACTAATGGGCAACTTGTATCACCCAGCTGAATTAGCTTGGTGCCTTCCAGCCTACCTGAGGACTGTTGCCAACAGTATGAAAGGAGAACTGGAGGGGAAGAAGGTGTGCTGTTGACTCTCCTGGAGAAGCTTGTCATGCTGGTTTTCCTGATATGAAATCAGCAGTTATTATGGGAGGGGCTCTGGTCCTTGCTGGCACTGAGCTTGGCTGTGGTTCTCCTGTAGGAAGCTCTGATTCTTGCTTTGATGGTCGTTTCCTGGTTTCTACTGGCACATCCTTCACCCTACTCTTTAGCTTCCACCACTGATCCCTGAGCCTTCCCAGTGCAGCCCCTCTGTACAGACTTGCATGAGACTGTTGTGAGCTCTAGACCTCCAGCTGAACCTATGGAGGACATTGCTATGAGCTCTAGGTCTTCAGCGGGACTTGTGCAGGATATTTCTGTGGGATGCAGGCCCTGGGCTGAATCCTTCGGGTGTCTACTGCATAGGAATAACTCTTGAACCCTTCTACATTTGACTTTTTGGGCGAATATTATAAAATAATCTTATAATTTGTTTGTCCTGTACCCGATCTAGTCTCTTGAAAACCCTGACTACAATGATCATTTACTGATATTTCTGATGAAAATTCAGGAAATAAGAGTTTTATTTATCCTCTTCTATTTTATATCTAAATCTCTTTTTTTCTATTAAAAATGTTCCAGAAAAGGGTAATTTTTAAATTGTTTATTATTTGTTTATTGTCTTTTTTAGATAAGGTCTTGCTATGCAGTTCAGGCTGGCCTTGAGCCCAGCTGGTCTCGAATTTGCAACGATCCTCCTCAGCCCCCTGAGTGCTGGAATTATAGGCTTGTGCCACCATGCCCCACACTGCATCTCCTTTCCCCTACACCAAAAATCTTAGTTCTCCATGACATGGGGTACTACAATTAAACTATCCCAGATTAACTTATATGCTTTTTGCTATATTACTTACACAATAGTCTCAGGATAACTGTATAAATATTCATACAACTAATGTGATTGCTAAAAACATTTATTTAAATTGCATATTCTCTCTCTTTTTACCCTTCTCCAACTTGAAAGCATTTGTATTATGTCTACATTATGTATATCGTCATACACACAAATATTGTATGCTGTACTCTCTCCTTTTTGTATGTTTCTAGACCCTATGCCAATGTTTTCTAACATTTCTGGTCAAAATGATCATTTATGTTGTTTTTAATCATTTTCTCTAGTAGAGTCATCAAGAGGAATTCATAATAACAATATTACCTAAATTCTACCATGCAGATTGCAATTTTGCTTTTCATATTTAAGTCAGTTTTGCAGGATATAAAATCTTTAGCTCACATTTTTTCTATTACTATTTCAAACATGTTAATTTGTTTTATTTAGCTGTAAAAATCACATTTGCAAATTTTTTTCATTATGAATACTTCTTTTTATTTGGCCTAGATATCCAAACGATTTTTTTCTTTGTCTTAACATCCAGTGTAACTAACCTGTTTTGAAACTGTTTCATTGCTATTTGTTTCTCAATAAAATTAATAAAATTAAATAAATAAATCAATAAAATAAAGTAAATAAATAAAAATAAAAATAAAAGGGTATTCCACTGTTTATAATCACAGAGGAAAAAATCCAATATATTTTGGTTTGTGGTTTTCATTGATATTCTCAGGCACAAGGACATCGTATCAGTTTTACTTTTTCAGTTTCAGAAAATTTTCCTTCTTTTATTGAGTTCTAGCTCTTCCTCTTACACCAAAATATTTAAGATTCACCTACTGGTTAGGTGGGGGAAATTACTATGAGCAAGTGACCAGAGCAGTGTTCCCCTAGAAAGGACTTCTGCCACTGGTGGTGTCCTTCCTTTCTTTCTCTTTGGAATTGAAGTGAGGCTGGGCTACTTGATGCAATAGAACCAGTAACATAAGAATATGAAAGTGTGTATGTTGACAATCCTATTTGCTCAAATAGCATTGACCGGGGCTTGTCAATAGACATACACAGACATGTACCTAGAAATACCATCTGTGAACACAGATAATGACCTAACGTGATTTCTGAGACAAATTTTGACCTCTGAGGACTGAACTTTCAAGGTACAAGCCAATCAACTCTGTTTTGGAATAGCAACCATACAGGAAAATGAAGTTTCTTTTTTCCTCCAGTCTAACAGAAAATCAGCACCACAAGCTGTGCTGACTCCACCCCTAGCATGCACTGAGACAGCAATTGAAACTGGGTGTGGTGGGGCACGCCTGTAATCCCAGCGCTTGGAGGCTCGCTATGAGTCCAATCTGTGTAGTGAGACCCTGTAGACCCTGTACCAAATACATTTTTAAAAAAGAACATCAAAATACCTTTTGTGTGCATCAGCCCTTGACTATTTTTATTTTACAAAAGTCTTTAATTCTACCTCAGCTTGTGTACAATGCTAAGTATCTATAACTTTGAATTTCTGGATAGTATTTCCACCTTTGGTTAACTATACTTTTTATAGAAAGCTGTATCCCAGCAATGAAACTTGTACAGTAGCATATACCACCTGTGCATACATTGTTAGACCATCTATAAATATCCTAGAGAACATTCACTATTCTTGAAGCACTTCAAAAATGTTTTCTATGTAAATTGCAAAAGTTTTTCAATCGCTGGGAAATGGCAATGAGATAAAACAGATTGCAAAGATGATATTGCCAAAACCTATAATTTTGTATGTATGTATGAAATCTTTAACAGAGATTTGCAGAAACTGAGGGTTCAAACAGTAGCTAAACAAATTACAGTAGTACTCCTGAAAAGCAACTTAACCATGAAAATTGCTAATCAGCTATCAATAAAAACAGCTTTAATATTTGCTGTGTTTTTGCTTTGGTTTTCTAGTGTCCGTCCTTTATAAGGACTTTAGTCCCATTCACGACTGAACCATTCTGTGAAGGCCCCACTTGTAGAAACTACCACATATAAATTTGGGGGCCTTTCACACTGACCCCAAAGCACACCTTCTGTATGTGTATTGAGAAAGTGGCTCAAGGGAGCCCACTTTCAGGGGCCCATGCTTTTGCAGCCAGGGTCCCTGCTTTCCCACTTCATATCCAGAGCTAATGCTAACCAGGGCGTCTCTCCTGGTTTTGTGACCTTTGGCAAGTCATTCCATGTCTAAGCTCCTACGCTGGTCTGTGGTGAACTAGAGAAAATGTGTATAAAGTGCATTTCACGTTACCAGCCCCCAGAGATTTTCCAGTATTACAGCTTCAGAGGCAGCAATCAGTTTATGTTTTAGAATTCCCAAGTCTTCCACAAACCACCTACCTACTCTATGAATGCTTTGGTCTTTGGGGGAGGGAGTACTTACTGTTTATTTCTCATTAGACCTTTATCTTCAAATCCCTCCTAGTTTGTTGGGATAGGCTAAACTATTATGAGCTCCTCAGTCCTTGCCCTTTGAGTTTAAAGGTGGCAGAATGAGTTTCTTATTCCCTTTTTCCTGAACTCAGAGCCACGCCAGCCTTGCCACTTCTCCCCAACTATGGGAGGTGAAGAAAGGCTTCCAGTACCCCCATAGGATGGATCAAAGCTCCCGGTTCTTTCTTCCACCGTCACTGTGGCTAGAATTTTCTAACTAGTAAGTGACAGGAGAGAAAGCAGAGGTGCAAACAAGCTACCCCACTCTCTTCTGCTG
Organism: Octodon degus; assembly: GCF_000260255.1. NCBI lineage: Eukaryota > Metazoa > Chordata > Mammalia > Rodentia > Octodontidae > Octodon > Octodon degus. The sequence goes on from NW_004524690.1 coordinate 5,111,979, forward strand.
CTGAAGAACATCAAAGGTAAATCCCACCACGTGAGCACAGAATGGAGGCGATGGTGCCTGGGATTCTCCTTCCCCCTTCTCATGCTAAGACCCGGGTGTTCAGGACTCAGCTCCTTTCTGTTGTCTCTTCCAAGGCACAGGAACAATGACAGCAGGAGCTTGTACCAGAGTTTTGTTGAGAAGTCAAATTAAATATAGTGATGACAGGGCCAGTTTATCATTTCTCGCTTCCTCCCCACTGCTCCACTTCCTTTTCCATGACTAATGAGGGGGGCTGCTGAAACACTGACAGAGAACCTCCTGCCCTCAGGATTCCATGTCGCACAGCTAGTCATTTCTCAAACCCCATGACATGCTGCAAAACATTTCTGCATCTGGCTTTTTCAGTCCATCATGGCTATGAGCAAGCCATGGCCACACTCAGATGACCTTGTGAACAGTGTATCCTAACCTTTCATTTAATTCATCCAGTCAGTTGTTTATGTATTCAACAATTACCAATTTTTTTACTATTTATTTTTATGATACTTAAAAATATAAAATTTATACGTACTAATGAGGTATTATGTAATCATTCAACACATGTTTACATTGCAGAATGTTTAAATTAGGTTGAACACATACCTTCTTCAAACATTTATCATTTGTTTATGATGAAAACTCAAAATTCTTGCTTCTAGCTTTTGAAAGGTACAGTATATTACTGTTGCCATACACAGCCCACTGTATAGTAGCACACCAGAACTTCTCGCTTTTATCTGACTGCCGCTTAGTGTACGTAGCAACTTCTCTGAGCATCCCCCTTTCCTTTGCTCTCTGCAACCTCTAGTAACCACTATTCCACTGCCAAATTCTGTGGGAATCACCTACTATTTTGAAGCAGACTTTGCTGAGTGCTGGGAGAGATCCCCAAAATGAAAAGACATCTTCCTAACACTCTCATTGTTGTCCAGGTTGGTTGGAAAAAACAAATTATTATACAGTGTGTGGCTTGCTTTAACATAAAAAAATAAAAAAAGTATAAGAACACATGAAGTCTTCACGGAAAATCTAGGATATAAAGGATGGATAAAAGTTGGCTGGACAGGTTGAGAAGAAGCATCCCCAACCTGAGACCAATGCAAGAGTTAATAATGGCAGGTGTGTGTGTGGGGGGGGGATTGTTTTAAAATTTGATGTGGAGCATGAAGATTTGTAGGAAGAAATCAAATCATAAGTCGAGGGTGAAATTTGGAATTCAATTCTGTAGGAAAGAGGAAACAGGGTAGTTTAAAGTTAGTGGGCAACATGATCATCTTTGTTTTTGCAAATATAATTACCCAAGAAAGGCCAAGAGCAGGCTGGAAGGGGACATCAAATGAGCAACACTAAGATCCTAAAGGAGGCGGTGCATGGGGACACTGCTGGGATGTGGTGGCTGAGCTTTCTGCTTCCATCCCCTTAGCTTGGAGCTGGTATTTTCTTACGTTGTGATCCTCCTACCTTTGTTCTATTTTTGAAGTTCTTTCTTCAAAACATTTAACCCCAGGGCTGGGAGATAGCTCAGCAGTCTAAGCGCCTGCCTGGCGAACGCAGTGACCCTGCTTTGATCTCTCATATCACATGCTGTGTCAGCCCTGACCTGAGTTGGCTAAAGAAACCTGGCATGGTGGCTCAGGCCTGTAATCCCAGCATTGGGGAGGCTGAAACAGGAGGATCACTATGAGTCAGAGCTGCATAGCAAGACCCTGTACCAAATACATAAATTAAAAAAAAATACATTGAGTCCTTCAGAAATAAGAATTCAATTCTGCTCAAATAGGGAAGAACACAACAACTGCAGTCTAAGTTCTGAGAGGATGCTGACTGTTTGTTTTCCTATCCATGGATCCCCAGAATGTAACCCCACACCTGGCAGAAGTGAAGGCTTTGTGGAGCTCCTGATGAGCTGGATTGGCTCAAAAAGCAGTCAGGAGGCTTGTTAGTGATTGTGACATAGCACCACAAACTGGGTAGCTTGACATGGCAGAAATGTGTTCCCTCTCTCATAGTTCTGCGGCCAGAAGTCTGAAAGGTACTCAAAGAGAAATTTCTCTGAAAGCTCCAGTGAAGAATGGAGCTCTCTTCCAATATCTGGTGTCTGTTGGCAATGCATAGCACTCCTCAATTTATAATCTCTCTGTCACCTCCTTGCTTTCTCTGTGTCTCTGAGTTTTAATCTCCCTCTTATAAATAGACCTATTCTTGGATTAGAGCACATGCTAATCCAGTATGTCAGAACTTGATTACATCTGCAAAAATTTTATTTCTAAATAAGCTCACATTCAAAGGCAGTCTACCAGGAAGGATTTGAACACATTTTTTTGGGGGGGTCATAGTTTAATCCACAAGGGTTGAAGGGGTTTTTTGTGCTGTTATTCTGATTCTACCAGTCTGAATATTTTCTAAGGGGAAACTCATTCCACATGGAGCAGATTGTCCCAGGGGCAGCTCCAGAATTTTAAGCCATTATATGACTTACTCAGCATTCTGTTTTCTAAAATTTATGTGCATCTATTTTTCCAATGTTTGATGGCCTGTGACATGCCTGACATGGTTCCAAGATCTGAGTGCGAATAAACCACACTAGCAGGGCTCTCCTCTGGTCAAATAAAGTGGTTTAGGTTTTAAACTTGCCAAGAATAGAATGGACTTTTCTGGCAAATGTATGATTTTTAGAAGTTTTAAAAGAAGAGGAAATCAGGATTTTGCCCAAGAGTTAAACTAAGAGGCATGATTGGGAAAAAGCTATTTTATACAATCATGCCTTATTTATAAGGGCTTCTGGCAAAAGCATGAAACCCAGTTTGGAGCATCTCAAGCTTGAGCACACCGCAGAGCCCAGGGTAGCAGCGGGATCAGGAAGCCTGCAGGCAGGGCAGAGCGCGGTGAAGGCAGAGCGTAGTGAGTTGTGTGAGGCTCCTTGCCAAGGTGACCACTGGAGCTGCTGGACAGCTGCTGCTTCAGAGCTTCTGGTCTGGTGAGCGCGCTGAGTGGTGCAGGAAGGAAACGGAACAGTCTCAACGTTGGGCAGGCGCTGTGTCTGTGTTGCTGCTTCTTTCTGGGCCGTCTTCCTGTGACCCTTCCCACTATCATGCCCCTGGGGCCTTCTGGCTCAGTCCACCTTTCTGCTCCCATCCGGCCTCTTGCCTTGAGGCAAAATGATTCTATCAAATGGAGCAGATTGCCCCAGGGGCAGCTCCATCAAAATAACTTGTCCCCACCACTGCCTCTACATTAGTGAAGTATAACAAGTGACCTGGAAGTCAGAGAGCCCAGGACACCTGACACCTCTGTAAATCAAGCCATGCAAAGAAGGTCCAAATGGTACCCAGAGCAAAGCTATCCCTGGCCCAAGAAGCTTGAACTAGCTCCCAGAAATGGAAGACAAAAGTGAAGATAAAAAAGAAAATACATACAAGTATGGTTGTTCTCTATAACCCTTATGTAAACTAGAATGACTCTAAAACTTTGTGTAGCTTTTCACTCAATGATATATAATGTATCATAACTAAAGAAGGATTCTTGAAGATCTTGCTCCCTACTCAAAAATTACAGGCACCTTCATTAATATTAGAGTTATAGCAAAAATCCCACTTGTGTCTCAACTGCCACCCAACCATACATATTAGGATTTTGGCACAGGCTACTATGTGGTGAGAATCTGGCCATTTTTGTGGTTTCTGGCTATGTAGAGTCCCAGGTCAGGGATCATTTAAAAGCAGAGAGGGTGTATCCACAGTGTAAGTAGGAAACACCAGCCTACCGTACATCAAGTGATGGCTAGAGGCAAATGTTTGCTTAGCATGGAATGCCAGCTCAGTGTGCCTGGGGCAGGACCTGCTGGGCATGTGGCCCTGGGGATCCTTGCACTTGCCTACATAGGCACTTAGACTGCTGAGCTATCTCCATGACCCTACCATGCTATTTTGACCACAGAAGTTTTGTAGTATAATGTCAAGTTAGGGATTGTGATGGCCTTACCTTACCTTTGTTGCCCAGAATTCCCTTTGCTATTCTAGGTTTCTTCAGGTTCCAAATGAAGTTTAGCATTGCTTTCTCTAATTTTGTGAGATATGCTGTTGGACTTTTGATCAAAATTGCATTAAATCTGAATAACAGTTTTGGAAGTACAGCCATTTTCACCATATTATTTTTTCCTACCCAAAAGCACAGGATATCTTTTCCATTTTCTGAGATCCTCTTCAGTCTCCTTTTTCAGAGCACTAACATTGATGGTTATAACTGACATGTACTGACTTACCCTTGTCATGTTTTTTTCCTGTTATTGGCCCACCCTCTCTTTTTCCCTTTTCCTGCTTAACTGTTTGCCTTGCCTGGTGGATTACTTCTGCTGGGGTTCATGGAATTATAGTCCTTATTTTCTCCTTCTAGAATGTCCTTGAAAACATTTTGGAGCACTGGTTTAGTGGTCTTAAGTTTTCTTAGATGTTCTTTGTCATGGAAGTATCTTACTTCATCAGTTTTGAAAGATAATTCTGTGAAATCCTCACATTTAAAAAAAAGAGACAGAAAAAGAGAAGGAAGGAGTGACAAAGACAGAGAACAGAGCAAAAAAGAGAAAGAATGATGAAAAGAAGGGTGAGAAGAAAAGAAACAGAAAGAAGGAAAAGCAGGCAAGCTTTCTGCTTCTGAGAAAATTAGAATCTAATGATATAGAGAAGCAAAATATACTTAGCATGAAAAAGAAAAATGCTTGTGAATATAAAGAAATAGAAATAAAGATAATTGAAGGGTACAACATTTCTCAGTACTGAAGGGTGGCAAAAGTGGCGTCATCAAAAAAAAAAAAAATGGGACTAGAGGAGAAAACTGGAAATTAGATTAAAATGGTAAGACAAGGACTTTCCAATCTGGAGACTGAGTGAAGTCTAGGACTAGATAAGAGTGGGAGGAAAGTTCAAAGAAGTACAGGTAATTTGCACAGTCATTCATTCACTGGGCAGACAGTAGATTTATGCCAGGCTGGTACAATGTGAAAATATTAAGCAAAGACAATGGAAGGCCTAGACCAGGGGAGTGTCTGATCTGACTTGATTTAGACACTCCGTTAGGTAAAAAAGAGGAGAGTGAACTGGAGCCTCAGAGATCTCAAGACTTGTGGTGGGGGTGACCACATAGCAACAAGGCAGAGCTTCTGGTTGGGGCCATTACTGCTTTCTTCAATGAAACCAAAAGAGTGCTGTGGAAATGAGCAGATGGTAATGGTAAAGTTGGACAGAGACTGTCTGACCAGGGATCATGGTTGAGATGGGGCTTCTGATCCAGGCACAGTTGGAAATGGCTCAGGTTCCTTTTGGTGCAGTGGTCCATAGATGCTTTCAGTGCGTGCCACCTTCTATTAGAGATATTTCTTCTCACACTTATGGAACATGGATTTTTTTTTTTCTGAGAAGTTTTTTTTTTAATTTTTTTAAAATTTTTTTATTTTTCAACAAATAATGCACTGCATATATTCTTCTTAGTGGTTAATTGCTGTACAAGATGCGGACTTGTGATCCTATTTACAAACACCATTAGAACAAA
>NW_004524690.1:5126303-5143899 GCF_000260255.1 Octodon degus
TGAATAACTACTACGAAGACAACAATATGCAATGTATTAATTATTGTAACTGTCCTACTAGCCTGTTTTGAAACTGTCTCATTGCTATTTGTTTCTCAATAAAATTAATTTTTAAAAGTGAATAGGTATTTCTCTATCAGAGATATACATATGGGCAGTAGATACATAAAAATGCTTTCTGTGATTTATCACTAGGGTAACACAGTAAAACCACAGGGAGATACCACCTCACAAACTCCTTATCACAGCTCTAATACAGGAGGGCAGAAAACAACAAGGACTGACAAAGATATGGAGAAGGTGGAACCCTCATATACCATAGGTAGGAATGTGAAATCACCTTTCTACCCTCAGTGTATTCCCAGGAGAAATGAGAGCATATGTCCACAATTCTTTAGAGCAATATTATTTAAAATATCTAGAAAAATAGGGCCAGGGAGATAACTCGGCAGTCTAAGTGCCTGCCTGGCAAGTGTAAGGACCTGGGTTCAATCCTCAGTATCCCATGCTGAGCTGACCACTAAAACCAGGTGAGGTGGTACATGCCTGTAATCCCATGACTGTGGAGGCTGAGACAGGAGGACCACTACGAGTCTGAGCTGCACAGCAAGACCCTGTACCAAATAATTAAATAAATAAATGATTAAAAATATCTAACACAATAATGAAAACTTTTCAACAACAGACACATGGATAGGTAAAATGTATATCTATAGAAATAGTATTCTTTTTTTAAAAAGAGTTACACATTGATTCATGCTATATCTTCAGAAGCCTTATGCAAATGAAAAAGCCATCTATAAATGATTAAATTCCATTTTTATGAAATGTAAAGAATGGCAAATCTGTTGATAGAGAAAGTAGTTTGGTGGGTACCTAGGTAGGGTTGTAGAGTGGCTGCTAATGTACTGATGGGTATGAATTGGGCGATAAAAAGATTCTAATAGTGGTTGTGTGATGGTTGTACAATTCTATGTGCACACAAAAAGTGTGGAATTGTACATGTTGAAGGAATTATTTGGTATGTGAATTCAATCTCAATAAAACTGTTACATTTTCAAAAGATAATATGCTTAATATATTTCAAACAAAATCTTCCTTCCTTCCCTTCCTTCCTTCCTTCCTTCCTTCCTTCCTTCCTTCCTTCCTTCCTTCCTTCCTTCCTTCCTTCTTTCCCTTTTCCTTCTCTCCTTCAATCTGATTTATAAGACTGGAATAAAACATGTTTTATATATGAATTAAGATATAATTGTATTGTCAGTTAGGTAATGAGAAAGTATAACAAGCTGAAAGAGGAAAATTCACTTAATTAGAGGAACTACAGACAAAGAGAATAACTGAAGTTTAAGCAAGTCTCTCTGATGATATTTATTCTTTATTTCTTTCAACATACGTTTATGAGACACTTCTGAAACACTTAAGGCACTGTATGGGGTGCTATTTTATGATTTGAAAGCAACATACATTTCCATTGTATATACCTGAGACCAAGTTTCGAAAGTTTTGTAATTAATGTGTCAAAGCTACTTCCTCCTTTTTTCCTAGCAGGTGGTTTACAGTAGCGTAGCTGACTTTGGTCTATTACAAATGGCTTAAAAAGAGAAAGCATGATCACATCTGATAATCTCTTGATATTTATACAAATTCAAACACTTCATCAGAAATTTCAAAAATAGTCATGTGCTTTGAACAAATGTCTTCGTTTGTCTGCTAGCACCTTCAAGAATCTTAGATCCTCAAGGTGTGGGGTGTGGACAAGCTGAGCTGATCTTTTTTTATCACTCCCTCCACCAGTGGCACTTATAGATCTGCTTTGGTACTGAAGGCTGGAAGTCTAACTCAGTGGGGTTAATAGCCAGTGTCAGCCTGGTGGCCCTGGGAGATGCCCACTGATTAAGAAATAGCTCCCAGGGTACTTGGGTTTCCCAAGTCAAGTCAGAACATACCTTTCCCTAAAGCAAACGTACAGCTTTGATCAACGTGACAGAAAGGGGTTGTCTGACACCCTACAACAGATCCTGTGAATTGGCATCTCTGAAGGTGGGTCAGACAATGCTTAAAAACCCGTAAACTATACAAAGTACTGTCTATAACTGAACAAATATCTGATATGAATTTCTAAAATCTCTTTAAAAGTAAAGAGATTTGGGCAGAGATTTGGGCTTCTAAAATGCAGGACTCTTCTGGGTTAGAAAAATGTTCTTAATATGTTTTAGTTTACAGAATTTATTTGTTTTTTTAAATTTTATTTATTCATTTATGTGTGTGTGTGTGTGTGTGTGTGTGTGTGTGTGTGTGCGCTCGCGTGCATGGCCAGCTCAGCCCACCAGGGGGCGGGGCTGGCTGGCATGTGGTGCTGGGGGACTGAACCGTGGTGGCTGTGCTTTGCTAAGCTTGTTCTAAGTAGGTGCTTTAGACCACTGAGCCATCTCACCAGCCCTACAGAATTTATTTGAATTGGATTCTTGAAATTAGGCTGTGAGCATGGAAAGTGGACCTTCAATTCATCTTTAACTTAAGAACAGCTTTTCATTTCTTATTGACAAATCCAACCAATTAATCTTTCTCTTGGAATTAGCAGTGATGTTATAAAATAATCCAGGACAAAAGTACCTATATATATTTCTTGTATATTTTACTGCTGTGGAACAAAAAACATTTTGGCAAAATGGAATTTTCCTAGGAAAATAATATAAATTTAAAAGAAAAATAAAAGGCAACAAATTTAATCAATTAAGCCACTGAAATATATGTATTATATTAGACAAAAAGATTTTTTTCCATTAGGCTGGTTTTTTTATTAGGCCAGTATTCATGATTCCATTGGAATCTTATTCTTTCACTTATTTAATAGTACTTATTAGGAAATTATACTTTGTCAAACAAATATCTGGAATTTTGTTATGTAACTTGACCATGTATGTGTTTATCCCCTCTTGATTTTGATGATTCACTTTTAATTTAATTGCTTAAGGATGTCTTAGAGATCCTTCCTTCATAAAGGAGGAAGTGGGCTCCATTTAATTCAACAAAACATGTCCTTTAAAGGGAAAGAAAACTTTGAACAATAGACATCTGTTTCAAAAGCCAATGCCAAGGTTCTGAAAGCACTAATTTGCTTTCAACCACACAACAAAGGCTTATTTGCCTCCTTTCCAATTGATTCAACGTTTACTGGAGCTTTAAAAACATATTACATAAAACCTTGGAAATCTTTTGTGAAGATAAATTGAATATTTTTAAGAACTGATCCTCTGGTCCCATGATTCATGGCCCAGAGATGGCTCCCAGCCTTTCTGTGTTAGGGTGAACGCTGAGATTCACTTTTCAAGGTAGAAAGCACGTAAGGGCTTCCTTATCCAATAGGGATCGCATGTGCTGTCTTATCCTGACGATGTCTCATTTGCAGATGGCCTCATCTAGTGTATGTGCACTTTGAATACAATAGTAGGATTTATGGACAAATGCTCTGTGATTTATGAATGGGTTATGCAGTCTCAATAAACCCCCTTGTAAGTTAAAATATCATTCAATGGAAAATGTATTTAATACACCAACCCTATTAAAGCATTGCATATAGCTACACAGGACACTGCATTAGCTGTCCCTCCATAGTTGTGTGGTTCTTTGGGACACAGAGAGAGTGACAAACAGCCTACATCACATCAGCTGTTACACATTCAAGATTGAAAGGATGATGTCTACTGAACAGGGATGGCTTTTGCACCATCATGAAATCAATGCAAAAGTTAAACCATCATCTGTTGGGCACTGTGTGTACATACTAAGATTCTAATCATTTAAAAATCTTATTTGATGAACTCCCATATAGAAACTTAGGTGAGTAAACTAAAGCTGTTTTAAGTCAGGCTCAGTGACTCTTCTTAGAGGTATAAGCTGGCACACTGACCACCACTTTGACATTTGTTTCTTAATCCGGTGGAAGGTTGGTCAGTGGCTAGGAGTTCTGCTGCGCTCTCTTTCCCTTCCTCCCGCTCTCCCACTGTTTCCTATGGAATTTTGCGCCATTCAAGGATTCCCTTTAGAGCTGTTAGCTAAGCTCTGATTCAGGACTATTGATCCATAGAACTTACGTTTCATAGCAATAAACTAGCATTTCTGTGCTGTGTCCATATTTTCTTTGATAAGATATTTATCCCTTCTCCAGTATATATTGACATGCCAGGTATTACTGGGGTCTACAGCCCAAATCTGGAACCAGAGAGGCAATGTCTAAAGTAGCTTTCCTAGACAATTGGGAGGGAACTCTGACTGTCAGGCCATTAATGTTCAAGATCTATTATTTATAGGTTTCATGCCATGACATTCTGTGTATAATATGTCTCACAGAAACTTATAAGCATTTTTAGTTTTTTTTTTCTTTCAAGGCAAGGGAGAAATTACTGTGTACTCAGACTTCAGGGAGACCGATGTCTTTTACATTGTTTTATGGATTCTCCCATGCTCAGGGATTTCTAGTTGGCTGAACGGTGATCCCTGCTCATGTTGCATCCTTTCTAGGACTTTGCATAGTACACAAAAACTCCATGAGCAGTGTTAAGAACAGAGAGCAGCTATTGTTTTTCTGTAAACCTCTTCCAGGATGGAAGGAACAGTAGAAGGTTGTGGCCACAAACCACTAGAGATGGCTCTCAGATGTGGACAGGGCAGGCAAGGACCTGGTCTGAAGGTCTCCTTTGGGTAGGTTCAGACAAGGAGTGATAACCATGGAGTAGCCCCTTGAAGCTTGGCTCCTTAGGGTAGTTACTTCTCAGACTATATGTAACTACATGAAATGAAGGAGACCATCACAGATAGCTGAATAAATGAAAAGCTAAGGTTTTCTTATGTTGAGAAAAAATAAAGTTTGGGTGTTTTAAAAAATCAATTAGGGAGTTTTAGGTATCAAATCATCCCATAATATATGTACAGATTATATGGCTTTGATTATGTTAATGAAGCTATTATTCACATAGAAAATGAATATCATTTCACTTTGGAAGCACACTTTGCTGACAATATTTTGGGACAAGCAATATACATGCTCAGTCATGCAAACAGTAAGGGAAGAATCAAGGCCAGCACAAAGCTGTGCCTCTGGACAGAGGCAGCCATGCTGGCCTGGCTCCTCAGCATGCATACTACCCGGGACCATGAACCGTTGTTGGGTAGCGGAGTGACACCTGCCACGTTGCACATAACGTTGTAGACATCCACAGATCTAATTGGAGCAGCTCTGAAGTTGGCTTTGAAATCTGAAAGGAAAGGGAAAACAAAACAAGCTGTCATGGCTGGTCGCCAGGTACCGCGGGGCTGAATCCCAACGTGGAGGAATCACATTCAGTTCTAGGCAACTTAGGGATTAAAAAAAAATCAGATGTTTCAGTCATCTTTTTTCCATGGCCTTGAGTTATCTGGAGATAAGTCTCCTTACAAGATAAGCCAGCAAACAAATTCTTTGTGTCTAACTTGACTCCTTTGTGACAATAGCACTTCTGTTGGGACAGAAGGACAAGCTGAGGCTGCTCCAGTTCTGTAGAGCACTGAGGAGCCAGTATAGTCAGAGAGGACTGACACTCTTGCTGGACTCTGCTGAAGCGGCATGCCCATTTCCTGGAACATCTGTCTATCAGGACTGGTAGCCGGGTGCTGCAGAAGGTGTCTGCTGCAGAAGGCCGGTGGTAACTCCAGCATGTTTCTGCATTTTCTTGCACATTGAAGGCACAGGTCCCCACAGGATATGAAGCCACAAAACACCTTCAGGGCTGGTTGCTCACCAACATGGCAATGGTTTCCTAAATATGTCTGGAAGATCAACTGAGCGCCTCTTAGGAGCCTTTTGGAGGTACACAAGATGACAGCTGGGAGGAAAATGAGCAAACTAGTGCGGGAGTAAGGGACCGAAGGGAAGGCTCCGTTGGATCTAAAGAAGAAGAGCATTGTGCCTCTACCCAAGCCTGCCTCAAACTGAAGCACTAATCTAAATGGTTCAAGGAGTGTAAAGGGTATAGCTGACCCTTCACAGCATAAACTCCAGGGGCACCAAAGGTACCTCTTGAAGCCATGGAGGGGTTTTAATCAAGTGAATCTCTTTCTCCATAGAAGGAAATAAGATGCTGAGTACAAAGCCCTTGTCCATTTAAGTAGTGAATATAATAATATAGAAATATGCATAATCACCTTTGCTTTTAGGGCCCAAACAAAAATGTCCAACAAAATTCCCAAAGGCAATATTAAGTTTGAATTCAAGGGTAGAATGTTAATCTATCAATAAAGATCTGTGTCTCTAGTTCATCTGTGGCTTTTAAAGGAAATAAGTAGTTTATGGCTGCAAAGCCAATTTTCTATTTTAGAAAATAATCTATATAATTGCTTTGCAAAAATGCATATATACTTTATTTAAAAACTAATCAGGATCCCCGGTGTGCCGTGCTGGCCCCACCCCCAGGGCACACTGAGGTGGCAGGCAATTGAGACTGGGTGTGGTGGCACGTGCCTGCAATCCAGCACTTGGGAGGCTGAAAACAGGAAGACCACTACAAGTCCTATCTGTGCATTAAGACTCTGTAAACCCTGTACTAAATACATTAAAAAAAAAACACTAATCAAACAATGCTAACAACACATTTCAAAAGTAACAGCAAATTCTGTTTCTAGAATTAAAGTATGAAAAAAACGTTATATACAGAAAAGTCTGTTGCAAAGCATTTTAGATCCAAGATAACTTCTCAGGTGATGGATTTTCCTCACTTTGGAGAATTAAAAATTGAACTCAGTTGTAAAGAGGTGCATTGGTTCCATAGGAAATGGACAGTGGTAATCTTACCTAAGCCATAGTTTCAGAGATAATTGTTATGCTAATAAATGATAATCATTATTAGTATAAATATGTATAATAAACACCAGCTAGGGCAAATAATAGACTGAAAATTTTCACCTTATAAATTATGCAGCAAGTTCATTTTTCTTTTGGAGCATGAAAGATAAGGGTCAGTGTCATTTCAAAGCAAAAACTAGTTTAAAAATCCTCAAACCTGCCTGGAGGGGAGAGATACAGGGGATGCTTCAGTGTCAGCCCCTCTTTCACATCAAAACAAGGTGCACAATAGGATGAGGATGGTGGTTGCACTTACCCACCAGAAAAATCTGCTGCAGTGCAAGAAATCAATGGGAAGTTTGTCCTAGTGAACCGGAAGCTCTTCTCTGCTTGAACTGTGATATGCCCTGGATGCGACAGTCACACAACTTAGCACATGTGACCATGTCCTTGTCATGTGGGTGTGTGAGAGGGCAGTAAGATGCCCTTATCCAGCCTTTCAAACAAAACAAAACAAAAACCATATCTAACTCTTTACATGAAAAACTGAGGTCAGGCTCTTCTGACAAAAGCATAAGGAGAGAGTCTGTCTGTCTGTCTGTCTGTCTGTCTGTCTGTCTGTCTGTCTGTCTGTGTCTCTCTCTCTTTCTCTTTTGAAAGAACAAAAGGAAATCTTATGCACATAATCAGGAAGGAGAATTATTTTTTTTCCCCTCCAGTCACCTCTTATTCTTTCAGGATGGAACTTTGGCCCAATGCAGAGAAGATCCAGGTTGGAATAAACGCTACTAGAAAATTCCTGAATTGAGAATGCCTAGCTCAACTTGGGAGGATCCCATTAAGTTCTGCAGTCCACAATAGCACTTTATACCTAGGTTAGGAATCCTATGGCTGTTCTCATGGGTTTCAATTTTTTAGGATGTTAAGCATGTGTCTCCTACACAGAGAAGGCTCTATGGTTCCCGCCGCGCCAGGCCACCTTAGGCCACTGTCCGAGGAAGGCTGGCTACCTTGCAGTAGCTCATGGCATCTCACTCCTGCTGTCTTATCTTGAATGCAGAGCTCTACAGGGCAAGATTAGGTTGTTCAAATTAGAAAGTGGGATTAACCAGAGAGAGGCTATCTTCCAAATTATTTCCCTTTCTTTTTGCCCAGCCAGACTTACTGACTTCCAGGGCTGGTATGCGGGCAGCTGCATGATGCCCTGCTTCCTCCCTAAGCAACAAGCACAGACAATTAATCAGGAGGGCGCACCTTTATCTCCAAGAGCAGCGAGCCAGCTATTAAAGGCCTTGCTCTTAAATTTTCTTCTGAGTAAACAGTCAGTGTGTAAAGCTGTTTAATCTTTCATGAGAATTGGAGGCAGGAACGTGATAGTTTGCGGAAGGCTCTCAAGGCTATATCTGCTTAGAAGCATTTTGCAATTAGCGTGGTCCATTTTCATCAGGGGTCGCCTTTCCGTCTGTAAAGAGCTGAGGGCTTTTAGTGTTAAAGGAGCACATGATGGAGCCCTTCATTAATGGACAAAATCTCTCCACTGAATTTAAATCTAAGTTAATACAGCTTGGTATTACTTTGCTCAACAGTTTCAGTTTGGGGCTTGATATGGATCTGCTATAAAATATGCCTGAGACTCCTGCTCATATACATCCCTTCAATAAGCAATTGTTTTGCATTCATGATCTCTTCTGGGGAAACAGGGGGTGATGCTTTTGACTGCTCAGACACATTTTCCCATTCCATGACTCTTCAGTGTCTTTTCCTGTCTTTAGCTGACTTCAACATAGTCTTCAAGACATCATTCCATTTCTCCAGTTTTGGAGAGCTGCTTGCTGACTTGGGGCTTGGCTGGCATGAAGCATGTGACAACTTTCTTTGGTCAGTGGCAACAAACTCAGACACTCTCCTAGGCCAATGTTAGGAACTCAATTAGGGCTCCATAAATATTTGCTGCTACTGGTTCTGATTCTCAGGACTTAAGAACTAGATTCTTGTTTGGGAAAATATTTGGACCAATGTGTTCTGAACTCCCTGAAACACTGATGGAGGTTGCAGAAACTCACATCTTGTGGTTCTTAATAGCCATTTTGTCATAAATAGAGTGAACTGAGGTGTGAGATGACATGTCTTTGGTCTTATTCCATTGAAGAGAAGAGCAGAGTCTATGGATGGATGTCTAACATATTACTTGAAAGGAAACACTGGGCTTTCTTGCAACATTTTGATCAACATCCAGAAAAAGGCATCTGTAATGCAGATATCAGGATAAATATATTTGATAAAAGAATAAAGAGTAGCTCATGAATTAGTCAACTAACTGATGGTTTATGACTATTGAATCCTATCCTTTATTTTTGCAAAGAATTGGGTATTCAGGTGGTAGTAGGATCTGCAGCGTATTCATTAATCTCTATTATGAATTTTTAGTACCCTATCAATTAAATCAAATGATCAAATAGACATTCTTTTTCTCCCCTTCCTCCCAGCCATTTGGAATATAATCTGATCAACTAAGGCACAGTGAATTTGTTTTTATTCAAGATATCCCTAGCCATTCTGGCTCATTCTCAAAGTCAATCTCAAGGTCATTTCAGAGCCCGCCCTTGAGCATATCCTAGCTTCTGGTTGGGCTCTAAACCAAATAAACCCTACAGGGATAGGTGCTGTACACAGAGAGAAAACTGTGCAAGAATCAGACCCCTTGAAGTCATTGTGTCAACTTTGAGACTCACAGCTGTCAGCAACATGGTGTCTGATAAGCTTTCCTGGATATCAGATAGCTGTGAAATAACATTTTGATGAATTAAGTAAAAAATGAATCACAAACATGTGGAATACATTTTCTTCACTGCACTCAGGATTTAAAATTTACAAGGAAAAGTATTTGGCCACAATTGCCAAACCCAAGAAGCATTTGAAAGGAAGCCAAAAAAAAGATGTTTCATGGAAAGCAGCTGGGTTTCCTTAGGTTGGCTCATAAAGAGGATCCATAAAGAAATCACTCTGGTCTTTACTAGGGTGATTAGACCCTATTACAGATACTTCCTTGGGAATAGCTAAGGGCATGCGGTCGTTTCTTTCCCTACCAGGTCCAAAGGCCAGGAAGATGCCCCTCATGTCCATGAGCTCGTTGTCATATCCGTGCCATCCACGCTGCCAGCCTTCTCTCTTGCCAGTACTATTCATCCAAAATGGGAGCGTCTCTCGACTCTGAAATCAAGAAAGGCGATGACCTCACACCACGTTTTCACAATGGTGATGTGGGGGTATCTGGTCCAAGCTACACTCCGTGTAGAGATTTTCTCCTCAGCATCCCTGACTGGGCTCAGACAACCTCAGCTAGATCACTTCCTAGTCCAGGTAGCTCAGCTCTTTGGTGGCACCCTGTTAAAATGCTGAAGAGTCCTGGTTAAGAAGGTATTTTCTTACACTGAATTGAATTTTATCTTGTAATTGGGTTTAGAACCACTAAATACAGCTTGTTAGAGACATAAGGGATGTTGAAGTGTATCTGTGGTATAATAAAAATAATTTGGTCTTTGTCCCAGGTTCCTATCAAAAAGCCCCTAAAGCCCCTGGAATTTCCTGAATGATAGGAGTGTCTTTTGTTATTCACAATGAATATTTTTCTCCCTTACCAGAGTTTATGCTAAGGAGGTAGGGGATTACAGTCACAAGATTGGGAAGGCCACATAGCTTCAGGTGGGGGTTGGTATGGGGGAACAAGCCTCCTGATTAAGAGGTTAGAATTTTCACCCTTGTCCCCTCGCCAGCAAGGAGAGTGGAGACACTGGAGACTCAATTTAGTCATGTGACCAATGAACAATGTAATCACTGGTGCCTAAACAATGACACCCATATGAATTCCACAGCAACATGATTCAGACAGCTTCCAAGCAATGGAAGCTCTATGCCCTTCATCTTTCATACTTGACTGTCTGTATCTCTTCTATTTGGCTATTTCTAAGCTGTAACCTTTGTAATAAAACTTTAAGCACAAGCATAGCACTTTCCTGAGTCCTGTGATGTGTTCCCTTGCTATAAAACCTGAAGTGAGGTCATGAGTACCCTTGATTTTTGTGTCCAAATCAGATACACATGTTGTGCTAACATGGGAGCAGTCTCCCAGGCCTATGCCCCAGGACCTGCTCTAACTTCAGATATTACCTTTGGACCTGAATTGAACTGTGATACTCACAGCTGATGATGTTGGAGAAGTCTTCCTGCAAAACATGGTATCTATCCACTCATCTCATTTTACTAACAACTTAAGTGTAGAGGGGCCCCTCACTACTGTCCCAGGACTCCCTCCACTTATTCAACCATTTGAAGATGGCACCCATGTTCTTCTCATCTAGACCTTGCAGACCTTCCTGTCTTTCAACCACTCTTCATTTGAGATGGTGTCATGGTGCCTACATGTCCCCTCAAAGCTTCATACAGTCATAGGTAGAGCTTTCTAGAGTTGTCTAGATCTAGAGTGTGTGATACTGAGATTGATTCAAGGCCCAATGCCAGCTCATACAACAGACAGAAAGAGCTGTGAATGTCCCTTATTGTTTTGCTATCTTCTGTCATCATGAACTGTTTTTCTTCTTCTGTATCACCCTGTCTTGGAGTAAGCCCATTATGGACTAAAACTTCTACAAACTGTGAACTAAATAAACTCTTTTTCTTTAACTTTGAGTGTCAAATATTTTGTCTCAACAATAAGGAAAGTGAGACAAAATATGGTACCAAAAGTAGGGTCACTGCTGCTGACCATTTCATTTAAGAGCCATTGGAGCTGGCTTGTGGGAAAAGGAGAATTAGGAAAGGTTTAGAAATGCCATGTGAAAAGGCACAGCTGAAACACCTGAGGCTGTACTTGTTGGGAGATTCTGGCCCGAGCTCAGAAGACCAAATGCCGATAAAATTTCTGACACGAATGACCAGGCTCAGGAGCTTTCTGCTGAGGTCAAGATGCACTATGGACTGTTATACTCCAGACAATGTATTATGCCTCAGCAAAAGTTTGAATTTTTCTCATGACTAGTGGCTTTGCCTGAGACTGAGATTAAGGGTGGCAGATTAATTGGTCATGGCAAAAGAAGTTTCTAATGAAGTCTAATGTTGAGGAGGTTGCATGGCTACTATTGGGCCATTAAAAATCAATAACAAAGATGCCAGCAAAATGATTTAAAACATTGTGAGTTTGGTCAGAAAAAAAAAAAAACTGCTGGAAAGGTGTGGACTGAAAAGATAGAGCAAGAGAAATTTTAATTGCAAAAAAAAAATGGCATTAAGATATCATAAGAATGAACAAGACTCCAGCCTTTATAGTCTCAGAGATGCAAAAGTAAAAGATTTTAAAAAGAGAGTCACAGGGGCCCTTGAGATAGCTTAGCGATCTAAAGAGTCTGTTTAGGCAAGCTTAGGCAAGCTTGCAGAGACTGTGGTTTGATCCCCAGCATGGTATGCCATGCCAGCCCTGCCTCCAGGATGGGCTGAGCCAGCCATAATAAAATAAAATAAAATAAAAACAGAGCAACAGAACACCACAATCCACAGTGGATGTGGTGGCCTAAAAAAATTTATTTCTCAAAATTTGGTTCACAGGCAATTTAAAAAAGCCTGGCTGTTATTCCAGCCTGAGGCAGATCTTAGCATCACCCACATGGCGCTGGTTCTAGGTGCATGCAAAATGCAAGAAGGCTTCCATCCATATTTCAGGAAAAGGTCTGAGAGGTCAGGCAGTGTGCCCCTGAGCAGGCAGTGAGTGGAAAGCCAAAAGTGTGATGGGGACCCCAGAAGTTCAGAGAAGCCAAGAATATGGATTGTCTGACTAACACTGCAAGGAAAGAGCAGAGTCAGCCCCAGAGCAAAGCTGTGAGGGCTGCACGAGCCAGCAGTGCCGCAGGGACGAAGCCACCCAAGCCTTTTTTACAGACTTTCATGGATGCTGGAAGTGGAACTGCGGGCTTTAATGTTTGCCTTACTAAATTTTGTTCTTGCTGAATTCCTTCTTTTTTGCCTTTCTTCTGTTTATAACTTTCAAAATAAAAATGTCTATCTTATGCCATTAAATGTTAAAAGTGTTTAACTTTTCATTTGTACAAGGGCTCACAGCTAAGAGTTTTCCTTAAATCTCAGAGGAGATTTTAGATTTAAGCTTTTAGCAATGCCAAAACTGTTAAGACTTTGGTAACTCTTAGAGACAGACTAAATACCTTTTGCATAAAGGAAAGTATGTGAATCTTTGGGAGGCCAGGGGTAGAGTGTTATGGCTTGTGTCTAGATGTCCTCCCAAAGCCTCAACCAGTCATAGGCAGGCTTTTTCAGAGGTGACAGAATCCCAAATGTGTGACACTGAGACTGATTCATGGTACAATGCTAGATGCAAAATCACTAGGATTAAGGCTGTGAGTGCTACTCACTTTAAGTAACCCAGAGAAAATACAAGAGATAGAAAGAGCTGTGCTTCCCTCTGCCTGCCATGAACTGGTTCTCCTCTTTCTTGCCACCCTGCCTGAGGCTCAGCTGATTATGGACTAAAACCTCCTCACTCTGTAAGCTGGATAAACATTTCCTCCTTTAACATTGGGTGTCATGTATTTTGTCTCAAAAATGAGAAACATAACCAAGTCAGATGAGTTCCAGAACCATCATTCCCTGTTACATTTAGAACTAAATTTTCTTAGACTGGTTGGCTGTGGTAGTGCACACCTATGATCCCAGCACTCCAGTAGGCTGAAGCAGGAGGATCACAAGTTTGAGCCCAGCCTGGGGAATTTAGTGATTTAGTGAGAAACTGTCTCAGAATAAATATTAAAAAGGCGTGGAATGTGAAAACCTTCAATTTAACCTCCAATACTGTAAAATAATAATAATAGTAATAATGATACATTTCTTAGACTACAGATGCTTATTTGTTACAAAACAAAGCTTTGAGAAGGTTTTGTGAATCCTGAGGAAGGTATAGCTTGTTGAACACAACCCAGCCAATCATTGAATCCAATGATTCATTCCTGATATTCCAATCATCTTCGTGCTAAGCCTAGCTTAATATTGCATATGTTCTTAATGCAAGAGGTAGAATAGGCTGCTCGTGGTGAGTTGATGGATTCAAAAGAGTGAACCGACCAGTCCTTTCCAGGTTGACTCACAAAGTTAGAATCAGTGCTATGTATTTAATGAGTGAAACAATTCCCAGAGCCAAGTACTGTGCTCAATTAATTGTCACAGATTCCAATGTGGACAACATCATTTTCCTCATTTTGTAATTGACACAGAGAGAATAAGTTAGGCTCTAAACGCCACACAGCTAGGAAGAGTTGGTGCAGGGATCTGGACTCAGGTCTGTCTCTTGGTCCTTGTGCACATCAGTGACAGGTCAGTGCAGTGCTCCTGGCAGAGCCTGACAGTTGGGGTGCCCTCCTCTCCCTGTGTCTTCACCAACAGTGTACGGCCAGGTGCAAAATGGAGAGATGAGATTGGGAACGAGTTGGGCAATGGGATCAAATTCCAGTTTACTACTTTCTAGCTCCGTGATCCCGATCTCTGCAAGCTACTTAATCTCTCCGAGCTTCAGTTTCCTTGCTGGGTGCAGGGATCATGGTACCCATCTTGCAAGGAGCATGGAGGATGGCATCAGCGTGTGCTAAGGACGTGCCCCACCATAGGTGCTCAGCAAGCAGTTGCAGTCTGTTCACCAGATGCCACAGGCTACATGGCGAGGTGCTTTGGTTCTGAGGGCTGAACTCTCACTTGCATATTTTTCTGTCACGTCACATCGCACACCCATCCGATCTCACCCCATAAAGAGCTCCCTAGGGTTTCTGTTTTCCAAATTGCCTTATTTCATTGACTCTCTGTTTCCTGAATTTCCATCATCCCATGTCTGTCCTCCAGCTGTAGCTTGTATTTTTCCAAGAACAGGCTTTATGAACTTACTGCGTTTCTAATTTTTCATACTACTTTGTGCTTCATCTCTCTCTGGTGAGGCTTGCAACACATCCCAGTTGAGTTTCATCAGCTAACTTAGTGTGTTGCTTTTCTGCTCACAGTCTACATGGCAGTGGCGCCTGGCACAATAAGTGGGCCATTTTCTTTTAGCAACCTTACTAACCATGAGCCCGGTAGTATGCATGCGCCCTGTGGACAGGGGAAAGATGCAAGACTGATTAAAAATTACAAATTAAAATACTGCAATTATTTACTTCATGGTAAACACAGGCAGCAATAAAAACTTTAGCTCCAAAGGAATGGGAGATCCATTTGATCATAGATAAACCACTTATTTTTATCAAAATGACAAATTGCACTAGCATAACACTGTCTTTGCTGATTTAAAAAATAGTAATAGATTGGTTGCATCCAAAGGTATGTTTTGTCCAAGTGATTGGGTGGATTAGGGTACACGCAGAGCCTTAATTTCAAAATGGTACACAGATGATTTCCTCCTTCTCCCTCTCCTGGTGGCTGTGGCGACTGTGTTGCATAACACGTTATTTTCCCAGGATGCAGGTTCAGGGCTGTGCTAATGGAGAGGTATGTGTCACATACACCCCAGGCTCCACCTGGGGACCCCTTAGCTTGTGTGTGTGTCTTCAGGCTGCTGGTTGAGGAACTGTCCCCATTTAGCTCTTGTCATGCCCTTGGATTGCCATATAGTGCCACCTAGTGACATCCTGGGGATAGAGACAAGGTGAGAAACAAGGGTAGGGTAGGGTGTGTGTGTGTGTGTGTGTGTGTGTGTGTGTGTGTGTGTGTGTGTATACAGGCAAAAAACACTCCTCCTCCAACAGCATGTGCTGGAAGGGATAGTGCTTTCTGAAAAACCAGTGGGGTAAAAGTCAATGACTTCCAGGATAGCTTGTTCAATTCTGCAGATGTGCATTGAGCTCAGGGTCTGTGTTGAGTGCTCTGCTAGGCTTCTAGGGACATGGAGGGGTCCTCTAAAGAGCTTCTCACTCCTCAGAGAGGAAAGGAACTTGCAGTTCCTGGGTCCCAGGCAGTAAGAAAGATTGTGGGGCTAAAAAGGAGCCCTGTAGGGAGGATCTGCCCAGTGGGATCGGGCTGTGTTGATAAATGTATAAATAAGAATATGTATATATTTTATGTATATATTTCTGTGAGTGTGTACATATATGTGTGTGTATTTATGTATGTGCTTGTAAGAGTGTGTATGTGTGGGTGTGTGTATTGGAGTGGTGGGAGGGAGAGGAGGGACCACAATGAGAAGACCACACACAAGGCCGTAATCAAGACACTGGGACGTGCTAAGGCTCCTCAGTGACGGGCCCCTTGAGAGCTCTCTCCACTGAAGGACTGATGCCAAGAAGTCCCTGAAAAATAAGGAGTCCTTTCCCACAGCCTCCTGTGGGAAAGGAGACAGGGAGAAAGCAGCCATTGAAGTGAAGCTTCTGGAGGCCAGAGAAACTAAGGCTTCTGTTCTCCTGACAACCTGGGGATATATTAACTAGGAGGTGACCAGCTATCCCAGGGAGCTTTCAGAATACAAGACTTTGACTCTTAAAAGCAGGACAGCCACAGCCTAACCAGACAAGTTAGTCACTGTACACTGAACACTAACGGATTCAAAGAAATTCCTTGTGCGGGCTAACCTGTTCAACACTTGCTTGCACCGCCCACTAGCCTCCCATGCCTGGGGAAGCCAGTGCCTGATCTTCTTTGATGTCCCACTCAACCAGTCAGTCATTTCCAATGGGAAAGAACCAGAAATTGTCACACAGGAGAATGCAATGAGAAATAGCTGAGTTGTTATGCTTTGGACTTGGGTTCCTGCATGTTGGCACTTGTGCCCCATTATTAGTGTGCTGTGATCGTACCAACCATGAGCTTGGGATGCCACATGGCATGATTATGAGATAAAGCCCACAGGTTTAGCCATGAATGGTGGTGTATATCTGTAAACCTAGCCTTCTGGGAGGCTGAGGAAGGAAGGTTGCAAGATTAAGCCTGGGCAACTTGGTGAGACCCTGTCCCTATTTTGTCTCTGCAAAATGAGTATTTCAAAAGGACTGGGAATGTAGATCCATTGTAGGCTGTAGACTAGTCTTTGTTTCAATCATTGTTAAAGAAAAAGTAACATTTACTATTCCTTCCAATTCAAACACCCAGTAAATCCATCTATTTTAATTCCTCATTCTAGGGTTCCTTTGTGGTGCTAAGCCAGGATGTCTGGGTGATATGTCAGAGCCTGAGTGGGAAAGGAGGTGGAGATGAACAGAGGGATGGAAGGACCAGGAGAACCAGAAGCTACCTGAGCAGTTGTATTCCTTACTTTCTGTTTGCACATGGGCAATGTGCTTGCTTTGGCCAGCTCCTGGGCATTTCCTTGTTTTTATCTTTATGCTTTTGGAATTTGTTAGCATATGTTTCTCACCTGTGCCTTCTGAGTTCTCTGTACTGTAAATCAGAAAGTAGTTGTTAAGACTCAGAGAAAAATACTCTGAGGTATCAGCAGCTGCCAGGGCAGTATCGGGCCCCCGCTCGTGCCCTATATCCCTAAAGACTTCTGTCTAGGTGACTGAGGGTGTTGACATCTGTCCCATGAAGATTTCCTCTCTGGCCACAGGGACAGTTGTGGGCCCTTGCTTGGTTCCTCCAGCTCATGCTGGGCCCTCTATTTTGCTCTTTGTCCTTCAGAGGGGACAGTTATGGCTCCTATCTCAAATCAGGGCACTTACTATATATGGGTTCCTGAGCCTGACTGGACACAGATTGTCCTGAGCTTTTCCTTGGCCCCAGTTTTTCTTTTTTCTTCTTTCTTTCTTT
>NW_004524690.1:5144054-5163181 GCF_000260255.1 Octodon degus
TCTTTCTTTTTTTTTTCTGAACCAGGGATTGAACTCAGTCCCTTGCACTTGCCAGGGAAGTGCTTATTCCACTGAGCCATCTCCCCAGCCCCATTGGGCCCAGTTTTGAATGTGTCAATTTTGTTGGTCAGGGTGAGGTAGGAAATCACCTCTTAATAATCTATTCCATTTTTCTGAGGTAGTCTCACTACATGGCTCAGGCTGGCCTTGGACTCTGTGTAACCAGTCTGACCTTGAACTTGTGGCACTACTCCTGCCTCAGCCTCTCAAGTGCTTGAATGATGGGCAAGTGTCACTACACCTGTTTTAATAATCTGTTCTTAATAATCTCCTGCGGATTGGAGTGCATCTTCCGTTGTGGAGCCCTTCACCTGCCTCCTGTCATGTGTGCACTGTGATGAAGGAACATTTGTCCTGTTGTGAGAATGTGTCCTGTTTTTACTGATATTCATCCTGAGGTCAGAGATTTTACTTTCTGTGCCTTTGTCTCATTTGTGCACTGCATGGAGTGTCACTCCCCAAAGTTCACAATGTCTTGGTGACTTTGAATCAGGCACAAAATTGGCTTTGACTCAAAAGTCAGAACTAGGGAAGCCAGAACCTTTGACTAACTTGTCCCAACTGGTGCTGCTCTCTACTGCTTATTACCTATCTTGGCTGTCTTCTCCTTTTCCAGTCACTGCTTTAGTTCAGATCTAAATTGTCTCCAAGAGACCATGTAGTAAAGTTTCATCTCTAGCCCATGGTGGCTCTTGAGAGTGGTGGAACCTTCAAGAGGTAGGTCCTCATTAGGTCACTGGGAGTGAGCTTTTGAAGGGGACACTGGGCTACTGATCTTTCCTGTCTCTGCTTCCTGATCACCACGAGGAGAGTAGCCTCCACTCCAGGTGCTCCTGCGTGATGAACTTGGCTGCCACAGGCCCAAAACAATGCAGCCAGACACTCACAGACTAAAACTTTGGAAATTATGAGCTATAATAAATTGTTCATCCTTTAAAGTTGACTATCTTGGGTATTTCATCATAGTAACACAAAGTTATCTAACACAGTCATTAAAAGTACAGGTTTTCTAGGATTAGGGATCAGGGATCCAAATTTTCCAACTTTTTTTCTTGAACTTTTTCAACAGGTCAGGATGGGGTCAACACCTTTGCAATCTAGGCAGATAGGAATGAATAAAATATGAAAACATAAGATATGTTGGGATCTAATAAAAATTTAATCTCCTATATTCGCTCAGAATATGGTTAAAGTAAGAGTCACATACCTCACAGAAAACAGAGTAACCTGACACAACCCACACTGAAGAAGGCATCCAATAATATCCAAGTTGAGGGATCTTTGATGACAACTCCTGTGAAATGATGACAGTTTTCCTGTTTCAGATGGCTTTGCTGCTAGGGATGGATTGAGGTTGTGTCTTTTGTTACAAACCACAATTCATTATATTTTGTGGCATTGTTATTTTAAACTGTCCTCTAGAGAGGCTTCCTGTTGGGGGGCCCTTAGAATCCCTTGGGGAGCAGTGGTTATAGACCTTATATATGTGTTTACCACATGCTGTACTAAGAATTGTCTGACAGCTTCCTTGTCTCTGTCTTCCTAAACCAGAATTTTACTGCTCAGCTTCAGGCCTGTGGCCTGACCCTGGAGGGCTCCTTGCCACACACAGCTTGATCCTTGACCCTGAAAATGCCAGACAGCAAGGTCAACGGAGGTCAAGGGAAGCAGAATGGTGCAAAGTGTCAAAGGGAAGCACTAGGGGCAGGGGAGGGTTTTTTCTTTTTTCCCAGGATCATACTTCTTGAAGTGTGTTGGGGAGGACAGCATGCAGATGCTCCCAGACAGCTTACACAGGCCACTCTAGTCACCACCAAGGCAAGCCACTTCCAGTGCTCAACATTTTCCTGAAGCTTAATTAGCTGGGCCTGGCAATGCCACTTTAGCTGACATGAGAATTCACAAACCAAGCTTTCCAGATCATCGTGGTTTTCCCAAATATCTTGGGCCCAGGGCTAACTGCCATTCATAGGATTTAGAATTAATGCTGGCATTTCATATCCTTTTTCAGCTTTCAAAACAAAACAAAACAAAACAAAACAAAAAACCTGAAGAAGCTTAAGCCTGAGCTTGCTGCCTTTTTTTCCAACTCAGACAGGAACCCAGAAGATCAACAATGA
This sequence comes from Octodon degus, assembly GCF_000260255.1. Classification (NCBI taxonomy): domain Eukaryota; kingdom Metazoa; phylum Chordata; class Mammalia; order Rodentia; family Octodontidae; genus Octodon; species Octodon degus. Next base: position 5,146,235 of record NW_004524690.1, read on the forward strand.
AACATGTGTTTACAATCTTTTACTAGGATTTTGCCTCACCTTAAGTTTTTGAGCTCAGTGGCATGAGATGGATGCTGTCCAGGACAGGCCACAGGAATCATTCCTTGAAAGTTCGGTGGGAACTGGGAACAGCTGATGTATCTAGCTCTTGGGCTGCAGTTTTGGGCTAATTGGAAGCTAGGAATATTAACATTTGTGGTTTCAATATATTGTTTCCTGATGAAATCTCTTCTAGAGCTACTAGTAACTACCCAAAATTGAAGGAGCTAAAGAGATTCTGGGTCTCAGGAAAATTCTAAGGTGGAGAGAATTAGGGATTCAGTGGGTATCTCAAAGAAAAGTTGGCATTTGAATTGAGCTTTGAAGGACAGGTTTCTACCTGGAGGAGAGTATGTAACACCCATGGATCCTATTATCTGTTAGGTGGATTGAAGTTATGTTGAGAGAATACAGTTACCTTCCTTACTATTTAATTCTCAACACTTAAGTCTTGCACTAGGAAAAAACAAAAAATGAACATTTGGGTGCTAATAAATGATGTTTAATGACAGGAAAGGAGCGGCCTGGGGGTAAGAACAAAAAGGGAGGCAAATGGACTGTTGCACAATTCTAGAGTCTCTGCAGTGTGGCATGGGCAGGGAAACAGTAAAGGTCTATGATAGAATGTCTATGTCTGTTAGTGAAAGAACTCTCCTCTGGACACTGTGGGGAGTAAGCTGGGGGTGTCTTATCTGCTACAAGGTGACATTGGAAATCCATGGACCATTTAGAAGAAATGCTGGGGATCTTCAAAAAAGGGACTGACTGTACTTAAGGCTTCTATTTGGGTTCAAATTCTGTCATTCCTAGCTTTATAGCCTCTAGGCAGGGGATCTACAACTTTGAGTCTTCATTAACTAAGTAAAATTGAGTTTACCTACAAATGTAGAGATGGTAACCAGGAGGTATTTAATTCAGGATAGCAACTCCCGTTTTTGTTGTTGACTAAAATTAAAAAAGAAAACCAAAACATTCCCCTCAATACATTCACTGTCTGTAAAGTATAAAATGGCTTTAATGCCTTCATATCACTGAAATCTTTCTGTTGGTGGTGAAAGGCATTCAAGTGTCTAATGACCCAGAGGAAGATGGTAGTAGCTGCCATTTCTGATCAAAGGTGTATGAAGTAAGATTGATAGTCCCTACCTAGGAAAAATACAAGAACTTTTGTGGACTTACTATGACTAAAGATCCCACACTTTATCTCTGTTCTTGAGCTGTGGCTGCATCCCATCCCTACCTGGACAGCACTTCTTCCTGCGGCCTCATCAGCACTGACCCCTCCAGCCTCAGCTGCAAGGTCGCTCTCTTGGGCCAGCCTTCCTGTCTCCCTGGCTGAAGTGGGGGTCTTCTCTTCCAGGTGCCCTTTCTCTTGGCATCCTTTTACTCTTTAGAGCACATAATACATTTTACAATTGCATTTGTCCATTTGGGTCATGCTTGCTTAGTTACTGTCTGGCTCTTTCTCTAGGCTGTAAGCACAGAGTCGGCAGAGGCTGTCAGTGGCTCCCCACTGTGGAATTAGAGCTCCATGGCCCATTCCACAGAGGAGGCACACTACAAATATTTTCAGGTTAGAGCAGTGATCATGTAGGCACAAAGCTAGTGCGAATGAGGAGGGAAAAGTGTGCTTGAGTTTGATGGAAAAGGCATTCATTATGTCTCTACTTTGTGTTTTTTTATGTTCTCCCTGAATGCCTTGCATGTCAAAGATATTAGTATCATCGGACTTCTCCCTTAAGGTAGTTGGGTAGCCATAGACATGGCGACAATTTACTGTGCCCCAGCCACTGGTGGAGGAGTGACCTGGTGGAGGAGGAGACAAGACTGGCTAGAAGTCCCCTGGATCCTGCACCAGGGGTGCTAAAGCCACCTGTTCAGGGCTCCGATGTACCTGGGAAGAGTAAGATGCTCATCTCCTGGCAGGAAAAAGCAATGTAAAAGTTTTCAGAAGAATTGACCAGGTGGCGCATTAGATGCCACTTCCTACCTTTGAAGAAATGAGCTTGACTGAGACACCTGGCTTGGGTTTGACTTCTGTCTATAGCCTGGTCTGGTTACCTCTTGCTGCTTCCTGTTCATGGATAATCTGGGAACATAAACCACTAGGTTTCTTGTCCTTTCATGGAGGGAGGCCAGAAGAAAACCTGAAAGCAGCTGGAAATCCTGCCTGCATATTCAACTGGGCAGGGACAGAAACAAACTGGAGTCACTGGGCAAGAAGCTTGCTTTTCCATGGCAGTGCCTGCAGTCACACTGGCTACTGGTGCAATTCCAGGTGACAAATCAAATCTCTTCCATGCCTTTATCCTTTCTAGTGACAGCTCTCTCAGCGGCCATAAGAAATGAAGCTGGTTAAGTCTTCCTGTTAGAATAGCTGCCTTACAGTTGGCAAAATCTACATTGGTGGCAGACAGATGGTGTTTACAAGAGAATGGCATTTTCACCAAAGTGGAGCCTTACTTGTTTCTAGGATGGGATGGCAGCCATGGGAAGCAAGGGTGGGGGAGCTGGAACTGGCTCCTGGCCAGCACCAATTTGTCTTGACTCGGCTGTTTTCCTAATCATGTCAAGGCCAGAAACAGACTCATCTGCCATTCAGACCCAGGTCCAGGGCGATGTGCTGGGATTGAAAATCTGGCCCCACTTCAGATGTGAGGTATGAACACCATCACACGTGCTGTGGCCTGGTATGCAGTTGAGAGAGCAAAATACAATATTTTTTATGATTTGGTGAAAAATTTTGCAAATAAGAACGTGAGAGATTAATAGCTCTGGCACAGAGCAGGAACAAGGATATAGAATGCAGCTTTCAATTTATTGTAGTCAAGAAAGTACAATAAACAATGGAACTGTGCAGGAAAAAAAGTCTAAGCCAATAAGGAAAGAATGGGCATTTGGTTTTAAGATTTTTTAGAAGACAAAAGTATAAATCCCCAATGTTGTATTAAAGTAGAATTAGGAACTATAAGTTCTACATATGCTGTCTTAAAACTAAAAGATGCATAAATTCAAGAATACAAGGAACAAATTCAAGATATTCAGTCGAGGAAACTAAGATACAAAAAGTAGTGACTAAAAGTGACTCAGAGACAATTCTGATTGTCTAGAGAAACATTGTGTTCATATGTTATAGACACCACAAGCTACATTAATAAAATCAATTTTACTTTTTTCTCTGGGTTGGATGCTTGGAAACTCTGAACCACACTTGTGCTCCATTTTATATTACAGCATATTATTTTCAGAATTAACAATGTCCATGATGCAGAGTTGCTGAGAATGTTAGAAATAGTAACAAGGAAGTACTTAATACAACATAGTCATTATTATTCTTATTGTTATTATTGACCAAAATTCAAGGAAAAAAATGATGCATTTCTTATGTGTAATACACAAAGAGCTTCACATTCAGTTCACCTAATTTGGGGGAAGGGGATCATTGTACGGTTCCTAATGGTCCAGGCTGGATCCAAGGAGTCTGGCCTTGTGGTCCTCACCATTCCCAACTAAGAGCATGAGACAAGCTTTGACAGTGTGTGGTTTCTCTTATGTGAGAGACCAAAAGTATAGATAATTTCAAGAACCTCGTAAAGAACAACAACAGGAACCAGGAAGGTCGGTCTTTTGCAAATGGGAAGGTGCTATGGCCAGGCACCAACTCTCTGGGAGGAGCGTAACCATTATGCATTACAAACAAGTGCTAACACTTTTTTTTTTAAAATCAAATAATGAGAACAAAGTGTGCGAGATGCTGTTGGCAGTCTCCGTATCAATGAGTGAATACTAATCTTTCAGAACTAATCTTCTTTTGTGTATCTCAATTATACTACACCAGCTTCCTCGCTCTTCTCTCCCCTCCCCTCCCTATCCTTTTCATTTTCTTTTGTGGTATTGGAGATGGAACTCAGGGTCTTTGCCTGGAACTACAGCCCTAGTCATTGACTTATTTATTTATTATTATTTTGAGAGTTTCTAAATTGGTCAGATGGGTTCAAATTTGAAATCTTCTTTCCTCAGGGATAAGGATCATGTCAATTCTCCCTTCCTCCTTCCCTTTTTCCCTTCCTTTTTCTTTCTTTCATTTTATGTCTCACATATCTTTGAAATTACCTCAAGGCTCCCTTTTGCAATACTTACATATTTTAAGAGTGGATTGCCTAACTGTCAGGGGTTGGACAGGCTTCCTTCCTATCCTCTGGGGTTGCCCCTCCTTGAGTTATAGCATAAATAATGGGAAGCCCTTGCTAACTGATTTACTACGAGCCTCAATTTACTCAGATGAACATATGGGTGTGTGCAATGCACACAAGAGTAATATATAACATGATGCATACAATTGCCATACGGCCGCACCTACGGAGGATGGTGATCTGCCAGTTTTCTGCAGACAAGGAATGTGAGGGTGTGGGGCGGGATGGCTGGGAGAGCTGGAAGCCAAGGGAGGTGAGAGGCTGCGCCAGCCCCAGACGTGTCATGGGCCTTCCTGCGAGGCCATTGTGGCTGCATGTGATGGATGGGGTGGCTTCTCTTTGCTTTCCCTCACCCCCTCTTCTCGGCTGTTCTGTGTATCCGGAACTCTGTCTACCTAACTCTTAGCCTCTGTACCTCTTCTGTCTGTCATCGCATCCCCTGGGCTGCATTTCAGCACAGTTCCCAATCTCAGCACCAAAGCTCACTCGCTCGCTGTGGGAATCCCCAGCCACACTCTCCTCTACGGTGATGAGACCTAAGGGGAAATCACTGGGGGCTTCTGGGCAGAAGCAGATTTGCAGTACCACCAGCAGCAACACTGCTCAGATGTGTGGGCTTCTTCTAGGTCCCTAACTCTGCCTTTGCAGTTATTCTTTTCTCAAAGAGAATTCCTCCTTTATCTAAAGTTCATAATCTTCAGAGTCCCACAAAACATGCTTATATTCCAAGATATATGGCTCCTAAGATATATATCTTGCTCTCTGAGAAAAGTAGGAGACATACACAGAGAAATGCAAACTTTTGCTGCTCTGAGCCGCTCCAAGGGGATGTGATGTTTGGAGTTGCAGCAGACATTGTGCGACTTTAAAAGGAATGACAAATGAATTGCTGCACAGCCGATGCTGGGACTTGCTGTCTTGAAAATGCTAGATTAAGCACTCTGGAACTACCTACCACCAGACCATCAGTTAAGCGAGATAGTAAATCTTGCCTATTTAAGCCATTATTTAAATGGTCTATGGCTGAGACCTAAGAGCATCTTAACTGATATCCTTGTTACCCTGTGGAAAGACGTAAGTCTTGCTGGTGTGCCACTGCTAAGATGACCTCAGATGCTGCCTGAAGCAGCTTCATCAGTGCCTGTCCTACCCGCCTGGAAGGACCCAAGCCTTTACCACTGGAGTGGAAAGGGTACCTCTCCAGTGGTCCAGCACCTCCGTGGTGACCTGTGGCTCGCCACTCCTTTACCTAAGCTTGTTTCCCATCCCAATATCCCAAATCACACTGCATTTTACCATTTTCCTTCCTACCATGAACCAACTCTTGGTGCAGTTGACTTTAGTTAAATTTGAGAAAGCAAGCAACAGAATATGTATATAGTCACGCTAAGACAAGAGTGGCAACTAGCTGTGGCTTAATCTGCATAGTCTATTTACTTTTTAAAATTCAATTTCCGCTAAAACATTAAAAAAATGAAACAAATTCCAAAAGTAAGCTTTTGGTTGATTTTGGAGGGCTAGCTTTGAGGCCAGGGAGATAGCTCAGTAGAGTAAGTGCTTGCCTGGAAAGCTAGCTTCATGGACCCAAGTCTGAGAGACACGTACGCAGGTGGCACTGGACACCTCAGTGCTCAGCACAAGGCCCCCAGGAAACCATAGCCCTTTAGGAGCCTAAATAATCTCACTTTGAGTGAGCTTTGAGCAGAGACATTAAAGGAAAAGAAGCTTTTTGGGTTTTAGAGAAGACAGAACTCATGGGCCAAGTGATCTTCTTGGAGACCTTTTAAATCTCACAGCACAGGGAGGTACAGTTTGCAACTGAAAGGTTGGCCTCTGCAGCCAGGATTTTTAACTGAATCTGTGTCACCCACAGTCCCTCAGTGACTAAATACCTCTGTTCTTCTGACAGCTCATAGGAATGGCCCAGACCTACTGCGTGACTAAAATGTAGTCCCAGAACCCCTGGTTTTCCATGCCTAGGCTGCTGGCTGCCTGCCCATCCACCCACCAGTGTGCCTTTGACAATCACCTGCTCTTTGAGTACTGACCTGAAGTGACTGCTCCTATTTGCTGCTCTTTTTATTTATTTATCTCAAAGTCTGATCTCAGTGCAATTCACTTTGAAATGCATCTAAAATAACCTCTTCAGGAATAGATTTCACAGGTGGCCTGACCATGGACTCCCCTCAAGGGGGCAGCTTCTTCTTATTCTCCTCTCTCTCTTTCTTTCTTTTTTTTTTTTTTTTTTTTTGAACTGGGGATTGAACTCAGGCCCTTGCACTTGCCAGGGAAGTGCTTATTCTACTAGGCCATCTCCCCAGCCCCAAGGGGGCAGCTTCTGTCTTGGCTCCAAATCCTTACATTCCAGAGCCTGCTGAGTCCAGGCAGACAAGGAGGATGCTGTGGTGTTATTCAGACCTGAAGCAAATAGGATTTGGGTTAGAAATGCAAGGTAATCTCCTTTGTAGAATCAAGCTGGCAAGCTGAGGACTTGGATCTACAGAGTTCTGTTTGCCAAACATTTCTCTCGGAAGTGCTAGCAAAGCCTCCTCTCCTCGCTGCCCTGAAGCACAGTAATTGTTCAACTTTCAACTGAGCACATTACACTGAAGCCTGGGTAATTGAGTTAAAGCTGTTTGTTGAAACACAAGGCGTCTGGAGCCATAGAGTCTACAGTGTGACCCTGGGACTGTGTCCATAACGCTACCTGATCAATTTGTTCTCATTCCCTAAAGAAGGAAATAAGGTGGTAAGTGACACCTAGCTGGAAAGAATCTCTTAGGAATAAAATTAGAGTGGTTATCATTTATCTCTAGATTGTTTGATAGTTTGTATTGTGAAAGTCATTGTAAATTTTGTAATTACCTCTGTGATGAACCAGCCTTCATCCGCTACTAAAGTCAAGGGAGATACAAATTTCCCTTTCTTATAATAGAATCTGCTCGGTATGGCTTCTTTTTCATAGACAGTCATGTGTTCCACTCTACTCAGTTTGTTATAAATCTGCAAAGAAAACCAAGAACGGCCAATTTTACACTCTTTAAAAAAATATATTGAAGACCAAAAAAAGAAAGTCCCCAAATCTGATAGATTTGACTAAAAAAGTGAGATACTTTTGTTAGCTTAGAAAACAAGCTGGCTTATCCTAAGGCCAGAGATTCACTTATTCTCTGACCCAGCCCCTAGGCATGTAGTGAAAATCTCTCTCACATATGTACCTGTTGACATACAGAGCAGCCCAGGTGCTCAGCATCAGTGCGAGGGCTAAAGAAACACAGCAGGGATTCACTGAGGGAATACTACGAAGCGTGGATCCCAGCTACAAGGGCACATGGAAGAATACTCGAGATCTCTTGTGGAGGACAAATAATGTAAAAGCTGGAAAATACAGACAGGACTATTGGTATTATATAAAGCTTGAGTAACTATGGAACCAAACAATATATGTGGTAAAACCATAAGGAGAATTATGAAAGCAAAAACTTAATATTTAGGACAGTTTTTTTTTTCATAGATGGCAGAAAAGTTTCTGGGTCTGGGAAGGATGCCCAGAAGAGGTCATAGGTTATGGCAATGTCCTACTTCACTTTCTAGAGAATATCAGGAGCCTGTTACAACAGCATCATTCATACCTTGTGAATGTTATAATAATACTTTTGTATACATCAAATCACTAATTAACATATTGCAGAAATGTATGCATGTCAAAGATAATATACCAAAATTAAAAAGCAAATAAGAAATTGGCCAGTCTGATGTTAAATACCACAAAGGTCAAAGCAAAAGGACAGTCTTAATGCCCTAGAGAGTGTGTCCTACATGTATATGGATCTTAAAAATATTAGTAATTGCTTACTAACTGTATTATTAATTTTATGGCAATGATGTATACTTTGCACATCTAACAGTTAGCCACTGCTTAAGCTAAAATATTATGGCTAGAATAGAAATTGGCTGGCTCGCGTTCACTTGCAGGCTGTTAACCAAATCATGCATTCTTAGGTATAACTCAATTTATCGAATTTATCAAATGTATAAAGTTGCTTGTGAAAAAAACTTGTCTTTAGATTGTTTAGTAGAAGCTTTCTCATGAAAATTTCCCTGTTAAGAGAATCCAGAGTCCTTAAGGAAGTAGTGTAAATTTGCAGAAAGATTTTGGATAAATGCAAAGTCTGGTGAAAACACAACAGGTCTTACAAACTGTTGTGTCAGTCATGTGACCCACTGTCACCCAAACAGAGCCCCCTCTTGAATCATCTACCAACTGCTGCAGGCTGTGAGCAATGCTTGACTTAAACATCACGCTGGAAGAAGCTCTCCCCAGCATGTGGGCTGCGGGGGCCGAGGCATTCTGGAGGCAGCTCGGGCCTCGGCGCCAGCTTGGAGACAAAGATGGCGCTCCTTGCCAGGGAAGCAGAACTTCTTCTCACGAACCTACCAATGTGTAAAATTGTCTTCCTGACTTCATTTTCAGTGAGCCCATGGGGATATTTTGTAAATATTTTCAGCACCTCCACTTTCTACATGCTCTTCTACAACAGCGGCTAGGGCTGAGGTGCAGGTTTCTCCCTGGGGCAGAGATGGAACTCGGCCTCCACCAGAAGCCCACTGATGACGACAGATGTCCAGAGCCAACTGTAGCCCTGCTATGAGGAGGGATGTGGCCTCTTCTTGGCTCCCCATGGCTGGCAACCTTCACCATCAGCAGCTTTGGCTCCCCAAGGGAAAAAAAAATGTTGCTTTCTGCTCCAGATCTGGAAGTGAGTAGAAGTTACAAAGCCTGTTGTGGCAGGTGACAAGGCAGTTTGAAAGCTCAGCCCAAAGTGCCACTTGTCCCTTCCTAGTTTCTCTGAGTGGCTCACCACATGCTGCCAGCTGTATCACTGTTCTAAAAGAATGGTAAATAGTGGCCTCATTATTCCTGGCTGCTGAGTTCCTCCAGTCCAGTGCAACTCTCCTGGGACATTCTTTGCTAGTGGCTGCAATAAGAAGTGATGCACGCATAGTCTGTGCAATGGCCAGTACCATTCTGCGTGCTCTACAGCAGCAGGGGACATCTGTGATTTCATCACTCCCCTCATACATGGGAAGAAGCAGACAGACCCAAAGAGGCATCTTTCTGGTTCTAGCTGATGACTGAGATGGGACTTGAATCCAAGGGGTATGACTCCCAAGATAAGCAGCTGGCCCACTGCACCCCTGGCCTCGGCTCCCCTCTTTCATTCATCACTTTCACATCTCCAGGACAATGCTGGACTTAAAAACCATGTTGGAACAAATCAGACTGGCAGCTTCTTTGCAAAGAAAGAACAGTGTCTGCCTCTGACGGTCCCATTTGCCTGAGCAGAACTCCAAATAGCTCTACTAAGGCTTGCCTCTACACGTTGGGTGCATGATAACCACCAGGCAACTTTTATTTCATTTGTAGGGTAGCTGAGTGTGCTGGTGCACACCCGTAATCCCAGCACTCTAGAACGCTGAAGTAGGAAAACTGCATAAGTGCATACCCAGCCTGGGCAACATAGCAAGTCTGCACCAAAATACAGCACCTCCCAAAGGGCTGAGGATGTAGCTCAATGCACAGACCCTGAGTTCAATTCCCAGGACTGAAGAAAATCAATAAAGATGTCATTATAGAGAAGACCAGAGTCAAGGAAAATGAATGTCTTGATGAGATCATTGGGTGAGTGAGTAGAGAACTAGATGACCGGCTTTAGCATGCAAGTCCTCACTGTTCCTCTACATGACTACATGAACAAGGTAACAAGACAGCAGAGACGGTGCAGTGTGTTGGCCTGTCAGTCCCCCAACAAGACATTTCTTGCCTCAGTGTGTTTTCCTGGAGCTGGCCATAGGCTCACAACAGGCCCTCGGTCTTTTGCTTGCTGCAGGTCATTCAAACTGATGTACTTGTTCAGCTCAATCACTTTGTCCATCCAGAAAATGTCTGTCATCCCATGATCTGAGAAAATGATGATGTTTAGGTCATCCTGCAGGCCTCGTTCCTGTGGGGAAAGCAAATGCAGTCGCTATAGGACTCACCAAGAGAGGCTGTCTTGCACAGAGGTGTTTTTAAGCTACAAATTATGGGAGAAGAGATATTTTCTCAATTCTGAATTTAATCATCTACCATCTGCCTTGGTGAGAAACAGCTCAAAATCATGGCAGAAGCACTTTGGGGAGGTGAAACCTCCCATCCTAACATATACAGAAAAGATTGGATCAGGCCTTTACCCTTGCAAACCATATCTCCCACTTTTCTTTTACATTTTTAATCAGTTGGTGTGGTTGTATAATTCTTATTTGCTTGTACTATGGATATAAAACATGAAATAGGAAAGTAAAATAAAAACAAAAAATGAAAACAAAATAACAAAAAAGCATGCATTTAGTCTCTCAGCCAGTTACCAAGTCTGACTCCCATCTCCGGCCAAGCTGGTTATCAAATTTTTGTTAGGATTCTAAAAAACTGGATCAGCATGCCAGCCAGGTCAGGCTGTGAGGTCCATGGAGGTCAACTCAGTGCCCCTGCCAGGCCATGGGATGAGGGTCTCTTGGTACCTCTGGAGGTGTTATATGAAGAAGAGACAGCCTTGCGTTGGTCTAGTAAGAAGGAAGATGGTGGGGAAGCAGCAGCCTAGGAAAAACACAAGAGTAACAAGAAAGAATGCCAGTCTAGTTGTCCTTGCTTAAGTCACCTGGATCCACTGGGTCATGTACTTCAGGACAGTGTCCACAGCTCTGAGGGCATCTTTTCTCTGAGGTGAGGAAGGGCCATAGTGGTGGCCTTCCACATCGATGCGCTCGTGGTATATGGCCACAAGGTCAGCCCGGCCACTCCTGGAGGGAACAGGGCAAGAGAGGCATAGCTGAAGGTGACACCTGGTATCTTAGTCCCTGGTGACCCACCAGCCCTCTATGCAGGCATTGGCACCCCCTAAAACCCTGCCCTGTGGGTCAGGCAATACCTCAATCTCAAAATGAACCAGCTAGAGGAATACTGACCCAAGACTTGCTAGTTGTGAGTGCTTTGGTGACAAAAATTGGCAAATGTGTCTATTGGCCACCCCCCTGTCCTGGCTGTATGGAATTGCTTATCATGTTTCTAAGAGTTGGGGGATGGGCTATCAGGCAGAGAACACTCTGTAGCTCTACCCTCACCATCTGCTTTCACTAGTAGGTCATAATACCTGGAAGCAATTATTAAATAACTACTGCTCAACTATTGCCTGATTTTAAGAAGTTCTCTAGATAAAATACTAGATTGTAGGTCTAATTGATTGGCAAGATGGGGATATAAATAGATTTAGGCCCTGACATCAGCAGACACTTGAGGATACTTATTAGATTGGGGATATATGAAAGGTTGCCTGTGGTGTACATGTAGAGTGACTTCTAGAGGTAACTACACTTCTATGGCTCCGAAGACTAAACCTCTTGGCAAGAGCACTTATGGTAGCAATCTAAGCTACTTAACCCTCAATGCAGGGCTAAGAATGCACAGCTAGTGGTATAAACAGGGGGAGAAAGCTTGTGGAGTGAGGGTGGGGTGAGCAGCGCCATGGAATGTGCATTCTGTCCTTCACATAGTGCTGTCCACTGTGACTTCCCCTCCCTGCTTTGCCCACTTCCCTGTTCCCCAAAAATCACCTGAAATAGATCACACCAGTAATGGTAAAGATGTGATAAGGATGACAATGATGGCAATGAGACCTGACTCAAAAGGAAGCCATGGAAAAGCAATTAAAGGTAATTTCTCTGTTTGGGCTTTACAAGCAGCAACAATTAATATCCTTAGTAAATCAAAATATTTCTCTTGGAAAAACTGTTCTACACACACACACACACACACACACACACACACACACACACACAGCTTGTTTTCCCCTGATATGGGCTTCCCAACAAACATTTGGCACTCTAGTAATGAAACAATGTCTCCACAGTCTAGGGGCTTGAGCCCTACCATCCTTATGCAGGAAAATAGCCTCACTGAAGTCCAGACAGCTTGGTTTGCCCAACAAGAATTACACAGAGCCCAAGCCTCTTCTGGTCTAAGGACCACTTCACGTCCTGGGTGATGAATTAAGTTACTCACATCACAAACCACTCTCTTTTCTGGAAGTGAGGTGGTGGTATGACCAGGATGCTGCCTGCTGAGAACCTGATGTGGTGCTGGAGCACAGAATGTACGGGTGACACAAGTGCATGAAGTACTGAGCAGACTACTAAGGCCCCATCTACCTCAGCCCAGCATGGTGCCCAGGTGAATAGGAAGGTAGCTCTCTACTTCCTCTCTCTGTTTGGTTTTCTTTCAGTGAGCCTTAGAATTCTGGTTGCAGTTGGGTGTGGTGGTGCATACCTGTAATCCCAGCACTGAGAGGCTGAGGCTGGAGGATTGCTGTGAATTCAAGCCCAGCCTGGGCTACAAAGTAAGTTCAAGGCCAGCCTGAACTTCGTAATGAAACTCTATCTCAAAAAGACTAAATAAAAATAGAGTAAAATAAAGAGCAAAAAGAAAAGAAGCATGGGTGTGGGCCAACTTGAAAGAATAAAAGTTGTTTTTCAGGCATTTCTTCATGCACAGGACAGCCCCAGGGGTGGGGAGCTGAGCCTGTGTGGAAAGAGCAGATCCTGGCTCTCCTGCCCACAAGCTCATGAGAGTTAGGCCAAGACATTTAACCTTCAGAGTCAGCGATATTTTCTGTACACTGGGGAGGACAAAACCTATGTGATACAGTGGAGGAGAGAAGAGAATGCATTAATGGAAATAGAGCCCTTCGGTCCATGCTGGCAGATGCATATTAAGCACATTGATTTCTGTCTTTCCTCCTTTCCTCTATGCTAAATAAATATCTAAGTTCAGGGATAGCACCTCACAAAATGTAGCTGGAGACAATAAGGCTGAGCACCGGAAAGCAGCAGCCAAACCTACGTGGGCAATGGTTGTCACCTTCTGCAGAGGCGTGTGCAGCTTTGTGACCTGTGTGGACCTTCTGCTGGAGTCTCCCTGGGTAGGGCTTGAGGTCCAAAATCTTAATGGCACATCCTGCTTTCTGGCAAAGCCTGTCTCCCTGTGTTTCATGTGGACGAAGACAATTTAGGAACAGCACTGCTTCAGAGAAATGTATGTGCATGTTCAGACACTTACATTTAAAAATTCAAAGTGTTCTTCAGATTACAACTGAGGAATTTGGGACAGAACTGAACAAAAACCAAGATCCAGGCATGGTGCTGCACACCTGTAAACTCAGCACTCAGGAAGCCTGAGGCAGGAGGACCCTTTTATCTCAGGCAGGGCAACTTAGCAACTTAGTGAGACCCTGTCCCAAATATACTTTAAAAAGGGTTGGGGCTATAGCTTGGTTCAAAAACCTTGGGTTCAATCCCTAGAGATGCAAGCAAACAAAATCCCTCCAAAACCCGGGAGGTGAGCCAATAGCCTTCTAGACATGCTTCTCTACTCAAGGCTACATTATAAAAAGATAAATAATTATACAATTTTGTCTAAACACACATACCATGAGAATTATGACTCCTCTGAGTCACATTATTGCCTGCACAAGCTGCTACTTGAAGAACAGACTAGATTATTCTAGACTGTACTAGGACATAGCTTTCATATACATTGTTCTTAAATAGGACAGAAATTAAACTTATTTTAAATTAAAATACTGACCCCCAACTATTAGTCTTTAGTGGATCTTATATGAAGGTAATGAGACATGTTCCAATAATGCATATTGTTTGAAGAAAATGTTTCTTTTCCTCTAGGGAGGGTCCTAAATTACTGGCAGCTTCGTCTGGCTTATTTTTCTTCTTGTCTTCTCTCATTTTAAGTACTACCTGGTGTTAGAGACAATGGATCTGCATCCTTTCACCTACTGTTCAGAGGGGTTATGTCTGGTGGCCCCACTAACTTTACCAACTGAAAATCTCATACGATAAGTGCTGGCTTGGTTTAGTTCTGCTTAGGCCTTCACTACCTAATGGCACAGGCATCATTCATAGAGTAGAGAGCTATGATATGATGTATCAAGGCTACATTATAAAAAGATAAATGAAAACATCACGGAGCTCAAGGCCATGCACACCAACTACAGTGTTAATGGTGTTGAGTGGGGCAACTTGCTTCTCAGTTATACCATGTGGGGGCTTAGCCTGGAGCTAACGCTCTACACCTGAAGTTCTTTGTAGCCTTTTCTGTCTACAGGAAGCTAATGTCTTTGCTACACACACACACACACACACACACACACACACACACACACACACAAACATACACACAGACTACCGCTGCCATCATCTCGACCACCACTCCCACCACCATCAGTACTATGCTCATCACTAAAAAAATCCTCCCTGTTTCCAAGGTAAAGATACAATTCCTCATCATTCTATAGCTTGGCCATATTGATTGAAAAAGAAAAACAAAGACTCAAGAACAGCACTTCCTTAGAGAAAAAAGAGCCCAGCACTTATATACCTCCAGCATTACCTTGTCCCTGAGGACAAGGAAATCTGCTTGTCAGCCAGAGCTGACCTGGGCCTCCCATGGCTGTGCGCCCCCTGCTGGTCTGCGTGGGAATTGCTAAGAGCCCATTCATCTGGAAAGGGAAGATGAATGAGCAAGAGAAGACACCGCTATGCAGACTGTCGTGTTATTTGATGACCCATATTAGGCATAGCAGGGGCTGCAGACCTGGCTAGCACTTCATTTGTGATGGGACCAGAATTAGGTAGACACAGGACTATTCCCAAAGTTCTAGCTGTGTGTGTTTGCTGTATACAGTGTGCCCTTCTGCTTTGCTTGTGCACGCTAGACTGCAGTACAATATTCCTGATCATTATGTGTAGTGCTTTTGAGTCCTTGTGGGGAAAAAAAAAGAAGAAGAAAGGAGTCAGTGGGAGGCAGAATCACAAAACATGAGTTTTATAAATTGTAGGAAGAGCATTTAAAGGCTATTTTCTCCAGACTCTGCCCCTTTCCTCTCCTCACAGAAAAAAAGAGATAAACTTAAATTTATTACTTGTCAATCTTTTACGAATTTTAAAACAACATCCTTTCCAACCTGTCAGTTATGGCATGAACCTTTGTGTACCTTAAATGTCCCTTTTAATAGATTTCATGAAAGTAGACTATTTTAAGAACCAGCAAAAGCAGGGATCTTGTTTTTTTTCCCTTGCTAGTTCTACGGAGGTAGCTGCAGCTCGGCGTGATGGTGGGGATAGGGGGGGCAGAAGGGGAAACGAAGTATGCCAATCCACGACTGCTCATCTTCGTATCTGAGGCGGCCTCAGCGCGGCCGCTCCCTGTGCTCAGTGCTAGTGATCGGCGCACCTGCTTGACATACCTTAACTCTCAGAGGTCCCCATTAGAGGGAGGTTCCTTCCTTTGTGAGTTCAAATGTCCTGCGCTGTTCTCTACGCTCTGAGTGCTCTGCCTTGGAAATCCGTGGAACAGTCACGGTGATCTCCAGCCTAGCCCTGTGCATTTGAGAGCCACCCGATCCTTGACCTTTGGGCTGCTGACCACCAGTGCAGACTCGCAGCTTGCCTCCCATCTTGTGGCCCCTTTCAGTGATTTCTGGTAGTGACTTTTGAGACTGTCCCAGTCTGTCTTGTTAATCAGTTTCTTTGAGACTCAAGATTTTTGTGTGCTATTTAGGATACTACTATACTATTAATTTCTGCATTTTTAAACCTTGTGTGGCTGTTCTCCATGGGAGGAAAAAAGACCCTCTGTTCTGCTAAGCTAATGTGCTTTATATATTTCTGAGAGAAGGGTAGATGAAGAAGCATTTTCCAACATTATTTAACTATATATCCTTTTTGCTACTTATTGATATCTTTTGGTACCAGGGATTGAACTCAGAACCCTACTGGGCAGGTGCTTACACCACTGAACTATCTTGCCTGGCTTATTTATGTCTTTTGATACAACTGTTCTGTAAATTATGATTGAGAAAATGCTTCTATTTATTTTACTTCTCCATTGACCAACAACATAAAAAGGGAGGTCCTACACCCCTAGAGATTTTTGTGTTCTCCACTGAACATGTCCAGAGTTCCTTGCCCAAAGTTACTTGATCATAATAGTTTCCTCCCAGCAGTTAACAATCCTTATGTTAGAGGGTCTCACCTGTATCAGACCCCCTTGATTCGCCCTAGGAATCCGTTATTAGTCCCAAAATAAGAAGAGCAGTGGGATGGTGAAGAATTTGGAACACTTACTTGAATGAGTCAAGAGCATCACTGACTGCATTGGCAAAATTGATATCCGTTGGCACATTTTTATATTCTAGGCAATAAGTAGGTCTGACTCCAAGAATCTCAACCTCACAGCCTGAGAAGGAAGAAAATGGCAAATGGTTACTCTCTTTAATATTTGATGAGCCTATTTATGGAAGCAGTCTTAATTAGTCAAAATAAAATTTTTGTACATTTCCTTGAACTAAATTAGTTTATTGCTAAACTAATTAGGTGGTGTATTTAATTGCAATTTTGCTTAATGGGAAGAAATATTGTTAAATGTCATTTTATGTAACACTGGTGTCCCATGACAGAGGCCAATGAAAAACTGGGTAGTTGAAACAAAATTTAATTATGCACAAAATTACCTCCATTAAAACTTTTTTGCTAGAGTTGCTTTTTCTCTTCCTTCCTTCCTTCCTTCCTTCCTTCCTTCCTTCCTTCCTTCCTTCCTTCCTTCCTT
>NW_004524690.1:5163281-5198726 GCF_000260255.1 Octodon degus
TTTTGTACAAGGTCTCACTCTGCAGCTCAGACTCATAGTGATCCTTCTGTCTTCAGCCTCCCCAGCACTGGAATTACAGACATGTGACACCATGCCCGGACTTGGTCACCGGCTCAGCATGCCAGCTCAGCACACCCGGGGGTGGGGCTGGAGCCTAGAGATTTTTCTTAACTAAGTCTCTGTTATGCCTTTGCCTATTACAAAATTAATATTGGACACTATCTGATTAGTGAGACAGTTACAAAAGAAATATTTTATTATCTTCTGATACTATAAGACTAACTCTGCTTATGCATGTTCCACTCAATTAGCAAGAAAAAAAAGTTAATTTTAAGAAAGGATTTTGAGCCATAACCCTGCCTCTCCCAAAACAGTAAAAGAATCAAAGGCAGTCAGTTGTGATATACTCAGCTTAGACAAGCAGAAGTAGTCACCTTGAGGAAGTGACACGGCCATATATCATGACACAGCGCGGGACGGGTGAGTCAGTCTCAGTTTACATTAGTCGAGTAAATATTTATTTGGCACCTCCTCTGAGCTAGTCGCTGTGTTCAGACATAGTGGAAACAAAAATGAATCAGTCAGGGTCTCCTCCTGGAACATCCCAGAGTCAAGTCTGGTGAAAGAGGCACAGAAAGGTAAGGGGTATGCCAGGCAAAAAGAGCAGCAGAAGCAAAAATTCCAAGAACCTTGAAACAATCATGCATGTGTGAAAAACTGCTCAAACCATGAAATGCCAGGCAAGGCATGTCAGGAGATCAGATGTTTCTCTTTCTTGTAGCTCAGGGAAGATGACTTCCCAGTGGAAAGGAGTAAAAGTGGACCAAGTAGGGTGTGTGGGAGGAAGGAGGCTCTTGTCAGGAAGCACACGGATCTCACTCCTGGTTACCTCTGCCAGCTGGTTCCAGCTGATTGTAAACGATGGAGGGGCAGCTGTCCGGGAATAATCCCTTCCTCGGGCATAGCTTTGCAAGGCTAGAGTGCCCTGTGGGAAACTCCACCTTTGACTGTCTTCTCTAGGGTTCAGGAAAACAAGATCCATCTAGGAAAACTGAAAACACTAAAGGAAGGTAGTTCTCTTGTCAGTGGGGTAGAACAAAGGGCCATCTGACCCGTGAATAAGTGTTGCTTTTAGCTTCTGGAAAATATTTATTATTGTAAGAAATGCCAATGGAATCTTGAGTGGGTATATTACCATAGATACCTGTGTTTTATCTATCAAAGATTATTTGTAAATTTTGATTATTCTTTCAAAAGTATTTCCTCTGTATCCACCTATTACTTAGCATCAAAAATAAGATATCACATCCTTTGAAAAAAATTAAGAGCCTTATACTCCAACACTTCTAGTACATGGATGTAGTTTTCATGCGATGGAATGTTGGTCATGACTTTCTATTTTTATTTTTATTTATTTTTCCTTTTTTTTTTTGGACTGGGGATTGAACTCAGAACCTTGTGCTTACCAGGCAGTTGCTTATGCTACTGAGCTATCTCTCCAGCCCAGCCATGACTTTTTAGATAAAGAACTAGCATGCCTTTTTGGTATTTGCACATTAATACAGTATCAAATGATAAATGTTTTTGTATAATCAACAGTATGTTTGTTAATAAATATATATTCTTTGAATACTTCTATTTGATTATAATGAATTTGGATTCATTATTGGCATAGTAATACAGCTAACCTGAGAAATTTATTCTTGCCTTGGTTTCAAGTAGTGTGCAAAGTGTTTTTTATTGATTAATAACATGTAAAATTGTGCAGTAAAGGTAGAGGCAATATGTGGCAAAGTACAGTCTTTATTACACTGTGATGGAATTTTTATTTTAAATAATTATACAAGTGTACTTCAGAGATATAGCAAGTTTAGTTCCAGACCACTGCAATAAAGCAAGTCACACACTAAAGCAAGCCAAACAAACTTTCGGGCGTCCTGATACACAGAAAAGTACTGTTTACCCCATTCTGTAGTCTATCTGGTATGCAATCCAAGGTAGGAAATGAATAAATTAATAGGTCTGGTGAGATAGCTCATCAGAGTAAGCATCTGCCTAGGCAAGCACAGGGAATGGGGCTGGCTCCTGGCAACACATGCTGCACCGGCTCCACCCCCGGGGGTGCTGAGACAGCAATTGAAACTTGGTGTGGTGGCACACACCGTAATCCCAGCACTGGGGAGGCTGAAAGCAGGAGGATCACTACAAGTCTGAGCTGTGTAGTGAGACCCTGCATCAAATACATAAGAAAACCTTAAAAATAAATAAATAAATAAATAAATAAAACAAACATGGCAGATGATACAGAGTAATGAGGGAAAAGCCTCCAAAATCTGAAATAAGAGAAGGTAAAATACAAGTCTAAGTGTACAGTACCCAATTAATGGGAAAGAAGATCAAGAAAGGGAAACAGAGAGCTAAAAGCAAGACAAATAATGAAGATGATAGACTTGAGTCCAACTGTATCAATAATTATGACAAAAAGTAAATTGACTAAACACTTTATTTAAAAGGCAGAGATGGTCAAACTGGTTCAAAAACAAGACTGACATGTCTACAAGAGAAGTGTAAACACATTGCTTTTCTAAAAGGAATGGAGAAAAAAAGCTATACATGCAACACTGAGTACAGGCAAGTTGATAAGGTTATATATTAAAGTAGATCCTATAAAATATCAGTGATAGTAAAGATGAGTAACAGCTATAATTTGTTTGTGGGTCAGTTAAATTGTGTGGTCATTTCATAAATTTGTTCAGTGGCATGCTATTAAAGCTAAATACACATCTGCCCAATGAGACATCAATTCTATTCTTTAGTATTTACACAAGAGAAATGAAAATGTATCCACAAAAAGACTTCTGTAGGAATATTCACAGTAACTTTGGCCATAATAGCTCTGAACTAGAAATGACCCAAATATCCATAAATAAGGTATTGGGAAAACAAATTTTGATATATTCATTCCATGAGATACTATACCATAGTTTAAAAATCTCTGATGCATGCTACAAAATAGTGTATCTTTTTTAATATTATGTTAAACAAAAGAAGACAATCTCAAAAAACTATATATGGTGCATTCCATTTATATGGAGTCTGAGAATAAACAAATCTAATCTGTGACAATACAAATCAGAAAGCATTTGCCTCTGGGGGTGAGAAGTAATTGACTTGAAGGAGCAGTAGTGATGAAAAGTACTTTATTTTGATTTGGGCGATAGTTATATAGGTGTATGAAAATACACCTATAAGACTGCACTCTACTGTACTGTAATGATTTATCCATTAAATTGTCTATAAATTATGTCTAAAAACTAAAAATAGCTTAATTGAATATTTATAATGAGCATAATATGATATTAAGATGTAAGCAATATTAAAAATGATTTTATATACAGATTAATAATGATTTATTACTAATTGGGTACTGTGTACCTGGCACAATAATTGGTGCTCATATATTTTTGTTGATTTAATCCTTATAAATTGTGTAATGTAGTTGATACCACCACCACTGTATACTTAAGGAACTGACTCAAGAGAGTTGCAAATATTTTTCTAAAAGTCAGGGCAGGCACCAGGAGGAGCCAAGGTTTCAATCTAGTTCTTCCTGACTCTAAAACTATAGTTATTATTTTAAAAGGTCAACAGTTTCTGTAATCTCAGATAGAATTTATGTTTTATCTACTATTAATATTCACTGAAGTTTACTGAGAAGTATGTGAAAATAAGGAACCCAGAAACTGTACAATGAGGTTTTATGATTAAACAGTGTTTAATAATGAATTGGTAAAAGAAAGTTTAGCCCAAAATAAAAAAATATTGCAGAAGCTATGGGAAAATATTTTATTAAAACACAAGGTGCCTATTTAACGTTTTAAATGTAATAATATGAATCCTTAGTTCTAAATTATTTCAATATTTAAAGAGGAGTGGGGAAGAACAAAAGAAGGGATGGCCATTATACAGTGTTCCCTTCTAGACATTGATTTGAAGGATGTGAATACACAGAAGAAAAATTTTATGCATATCTATCAAGTCATAACAGAAGAAAGACAAAGCATAAGAACTGATCAAATGTTGAAGCGCATGAAAGTGAAGAAGGGAAAATACTGAGAAAATACTAAGAAATATGTTTTAATACTGAAAACATAAAAAGGAGAAGGCTAAATGCATGAGTTTTAAAATACATGTGAAAAGCTTCAAAAGCTTGAAATTACAGTGTAAGAGTGTCGGGTTGGTGGAAAAATAATAACAGCTACAATGTAAAGAATGGAGATATAGAAGATGTGAATGATAGTATCAAAAGGCTGGATGTAATAGAGGCTGAATTTTTTTTCTTATTATCATAGAATGTACATTTTTTCAGACATGACACACCCCTTCTACTTTCCTCAGTACAACTGTGGTGCAGCTGTGTATCAGTACTTCTCACCTGAGTTCTTACGGCTTTACTCCAGAAGTGAATGACTCTAAATGCTCCACAAGCTATATATTGTTATGATTTAGAGAACAATGTCTTCCAAGTGGCTTTTGTGTTTGGAGGTGAGCTTTTGGAAGGTAATTAGATCATCGGCCACATTGGAGAAAATAACCGACAGAGGGTGTAAAATACAAGGTGTGTTCTTGTCTCTCCTGATGGCTCTCCCTCTGAGCACCACTTCCTGCTGGCCACCACTTCCTGCTGGCCACGAGGTGAGCAGCTGTTCTCATTGTTCCTTCTTCCGTAACATTTCTGCCATGAAGCCAGTCAGCCATGGAGCTGAAATCATGAGCCAAAACGAGCCCTTATTCCCTTAAGTGGTGGATGTCAAGAACTTTATGCAGGCAACACACTGCAGACAAATACATACATCACATGGCTTTTTTTCATTTCAAGGTAGACAGCTTTTTATTTTATTCAAAATGTTATTAGTGCATATTAGTAGTGACTACTAAAACTGGTGAATAGATATCATTTTGGCAGATTCATGCATTTGTGTATTCCCACCCTTCCATTACCTCCTTTGACTTTTCCCCATTTGTTTCCTTCTGCCTCTCTTGTCCTTCTCTGTTAGTTCTACTTTTACTTTCATGGCAACACTGTCTCTGTGCTTTTCTTAAACATCCCATATGTGAGAAAAAGATGTAACATCTGTTTTGCTTTGTCTGCTTAGAAAAAATGGACAATGATAAATTCTTACAATGGCAGTTTCTGTTTTCACTGCTATATTGGAAGTTGGAAAGTTATCACTAAAAATATTTTTTCCTTAAATCTATATTAAACTAGGAATTTCCTAGTGTTAATTTTCATATATAGTGTTAGTTATCCAAGTATACCCTAGCAAATTCTAGCTTTGTTTACTAAAAGTGTTATGATTGGTTGTTAAGTCTTATCAAATCCTTATTACGTATTTGTTGAGATAATCACATGATTTTTCTCTTTTATTCTATCATTGTTATGAGTTACATTGATTGATTTTAAATGTTAAACTTGTTTTCTATTCCTGTAATCAAATGTAGTTGGTATGCATTACTTCATTTATATATTGCAGGAATCAGTTTGCAATTATTGCCTACAATTATTGAAGTTCATGAAAAGGTCTTTTTATAAGTTTACTTTATTTTAATAATTTTGTTTTATTTTGAGACAGGGCCTAAGTTGCCCAGGAAGGTAGGCTTCAAACTCTCTATTCTCCTGCCTCAGCCTACTGAGTAGCTGGGTTTATAAGTATGCACCACCATGCCTGGCTCAGTACCTTAACTTTTGAATGAGTTATACAATTTATACCTCTTTTGTGCTTCAGTTGTTTTGTATTTTTATTTATGACTATCACTATATTCATGTATAGCTTTTAATATATAACATTTCATTGGAGTATAATTATTACAACATTGTGTTTAGCTATCTATCACACTTCGTCTTGCTCTTCACTCTTTCTTCCATCTTTTAAGTTTCATCTGAGATTATTTTCCTTACACCTGAAAAATTTAATATTTCCTTTAGACCTGGTGGCAGTATGTTATCTTAGTATCTATCCAGTTACAGAAAATGTCTTATGCCTCCGCTCTGAAGGATATTTTTAATAGTTTAAAAGTTTAGGCTAATAATTGTCCCCTGTTATCACTTCAAAGGTATTCCATTATCTTCCTAGAGTCTATTATCCCTGCTGGAAAGTCAGCTGTTAGATGTATTGTTGTCCCTCTCAACAATTTTCTCTTGCTACTTCTAAGCTTCCTTTCACTGTCTTTGGATTTCAGTTCTGAAAGTTATTCTATTCCTTACTGGAGTGCATAATGCTTTTTGGATACATGGTTTGATATCACTTTGCTTTGGAAAATTATGATTCATTATCTCCAAGATACTGTTTCTGTCCTCTCCTTCTGTGTCCTTTCCCATCATGTCCTATGTGGTTCCTACAATCTTGTCGGCCCTTTTCAGCTTTTCCACTCTCTATAGCTAAGCTGCGCCATTCTATCCTAGGTCCTATGATCTTTTTTCAAAATACTCTAATTTACTAAGAGCTTATTTGCTTGCATGCTTTCTTCCTCGATTTATTGATTAATTTAGACAGGGTTTTACTATGCAGTTCTGGCTGGATTTGAACCCATAATGGAGCTCAAGCTGCTCTGGAATTCATGGAAATCCTCTTAACTCAGCCTCCCATGTTCTGCGACTACAGGATACACCACCACTCCTGGCTTCATGGCTCTTTTAAAGTGCATGTCTCCTATCTAAATCATCCATGGCTTTGAATTTTTTTTTTTTTTTTTTTTTGGTACCAGAGATTGAACTCAGGACCTTGCGCTTGCCAGGCAAGCGCCTATTCTACTAAGAGTTTCAGCCTGGACTCCCACACCCTGTGAAGAAAAAATGGAATAAGATTTTTTTTTTTTTTTTTTTTTTTTTTTGCTGTATTTCTCTTTACTTTCTTGTACAGGCCTTGTTTTCTGATATTTTGGGTTTTTTAATTGAATGAGATATGTGTTGAATATGGAAAATTATAAATTATTTGGTATTCCGTATGTTGTTATCTTCTAGAAAGCATATGCTTTGCTTATAATGAGCATTCAGGCTATGGACAGCCTACCTCCCCCCCGGAATAGATTTATTTAGGGATTAAAATGATTCAAAACTCAGCTTTGTCTCTAAGAATCATTCATTTTTGTTATTTCTAGCTCATTCTTTTCCTAACATGTTGTTCTTTACTGTTCCATTGGAAAGTATAGGTTGTGTACTGGCTCTCTTCTTGGCAGGCCATGAAATTCACTTTTTGTCCTTTCCCGATCCTGTTTCTGCCACAAGTGCAGTGTAGCTACTTAGCTGCTCAGATGCTGCTTTTGAGATCAGCTTTCGACTGGAGTAGAGGAAGGTGCCCACTCCAAATACACCTCTTTCTCCAGGTCTCGGCGTGCCCCTGACCTCTCGCGTGTGCCTGCACACACACCTCCCATCCGCCTTCCTAGGTCCCAGACAGCAAAATTATTTCAGAACAGCTTAACCTCTTATCATATCAAGTACAACTCACAATGTTAATAAATGATTTTTAAATATAAAAGATTTACAACTTCTTACAAGTGAATATACCCCCATCCTGTTCTTTCTTTTAAGTGATGTTCTTGCTATATTGTCCAGGTAGGCCCCAGTGATCCCTTTGTGTTAGCCTGCTGCATAGCTGGGGCCGCAGGCACGGGCCATCGTACCTGGTTTAGGAGTATATTTCTTAAGGAAAGGAATGGAGCAGCTTTTCAAAATTAGTTCATATATCCATGGATGAATGAGTTAAATTCAAAAATCTATTCATTAAACGTAAGTGTTAAGTTATTCATATAAATAAATACATGGAAATTAAAAGTCATTTGTGCCAGTGACATTTAATTCTTTGAACTCCTGTGAATGACAAAATTCACACAGTGAATGCCAAAGTCATAAATTTTAAAATATTTCAGTTGACAAATCCATTAAGATTTTCTTAAATAACTTCCAAACATTTACACCAATATTTTGAGCAGTCCATCTGTTTGGTGTTGGAGGTTTTTTGAACAAGGCCATGAGGACAGACCTTCCTGAGATGCTTCACGGGTGAGAGCTAACATGTCTTAAATAAGATAAGAAAGGGTATGTATACTTTCAGTCAGGAAATTTGAGCCATAAATATGAGAGTTGGAGGCCATTAAACTATTCCTTTAAAATTGTCTTGTCCTTCAATATCCTTGAGAACCCAGCCTGAAGACCTCTATGCTAGATGGGGCAGTAGGGGCTCCCAAAGCAGAGAGGCGTGCAGTGGTGCTGAGTCAGGGAGGAGAAGTGAGGTGACCAGCAGCGGTGCAGTGCATTCTCCTTGGCTTCAGAGTAGGACATAGAGAGACTTCATCTCAGAGCCAATGAGGTGTCATAATTTATTTTACAGTCCAATAATCAGAAAGCCAGGCAGTGTGGTGAAAGGGTCTACCTCAATTCCATCAGATATGCCCCGAATGCAAGTGTTCCAGATACCATTACCTTGTATGTTAGTTGATACATTGTGTCAACTTGGCTGAATCAGCTCTACAGTTCTCAGCATGGGGGCCTCGCCCTGCATGTGGGCACGGCCCAGGAATTGAGACAGGCAGGAAGCCGCCCTGCCTGGTTTCCTGCGGCCCCGCCCTGCTTCCATGGAGAAGTCTCAGGTCTTTGAGGAGCGTGGTCTTGGCAGCCGCGCCACTTTGGAGGAGCTCTGATCTTCACTGTGGAGCGCTGGTCTTCGCAGTCAGCGTAGAAGGAAGAGAGAGGCTTGATGGACGCCGCTGCGGCTGCTGCTCCTCCTCTGCTCTTCATTGTTTTCTGCCTCATGAACTGCTGTTGTTTGCCTTGGAGCCAGCGGAATATGGACTGAACCTTCCAGTAATTGTGAGCTAAATAAACCTTTCCTTCCTTCATTTTGAGTGTCGGGTATTTGGCCCAACAATGAGTAAAAAGTAACTAAGACACCTTGGATGGAAGCTACAGACCTCCTCATGGCCCCGAGAAAGGGCAGATGAGTATCCAGCTAGACAAAGGCTGGGGCAAGTACATTCTGCTCTGTCCAGGTGGTGTCTCCTGGGCGAACTCTCAAAAGGAAAAGTATTTCACCTTTTTGCTAAGGTAAAATCCAGAATGAATAAATGAGTGGCTAAGGAAAGCCAGAAAGAAATGAATGACAGTGGCAATGTAGCACAGTATGAAATAAATTGGATTGGTAGCTTCAGAGAGAGTAGAGTTAATTATTCCCAAGTGGATTTGTGTAGGTGCTTTCCCTTGTTTTCTTCAGCCTGTATCTGACAGAGATCAGCAGGCTGGAGGGAGTCCTGTTGTGTGTGTCCCCGAGGTAGCTCTCTAATCAGGAGTCTGTGGGCCTTTCCCCTGGATCCATTATGGGCTGGCTGCCAATATGGGAGGGCATTGCTTAACCTGTATGCTGTTGCCTCTGGGCCATTTCCACGGCTTCTGAGAGCACAGAATTTGGTCCACTGAGATCATTAGTGGTGGATAGAAGTAAGACTCGAGGAGAGCATGGTTTCTGAATCTGCCTCAGGAAGTCACGAGGAAGTGAGTAACAAAGGCGCTGCCCTGGGAGGAAGACTCTGGCTTTGTACTAACTTTGAGAGCTTGCTTTTCCTTCACTCTGTCTTGTTTTCTCATCATTCCCAACTTGGAAGGGAATGATGGGTTAATTGGGTTTCATTTCTCAAGACCTGCTCTTGCTTTTGTCTCCAGCCAGCCTTCCTGCTGGCCATTCCCACTGCATGCTGTTTCCTGCAACCTAATGAATATATCCTGAGTAGAAAATACAAGAGTCAGAGGAAATGTTAAAGGACTACCAAGGGCCACCACTCTACCTAGGTGCCATTGCACAAAATAAAAATTTGAAAGGAATTTCAAAACACTGAACTTCTATCCATCAGACCATTATTTTAATATACTTATTTTTTCGTAATTCACTGCCATCAACCAAAAAACTTGTCAAAACAAACATGCAAATCTATGATGTCTATGACATAAAGCATGCCCCTGCAGATTGTCTAATTAACAGTTTTCACAGCCATAGCCAGCAGCCATACATCAAACCTGGCTGTTTCACAGCTGAGAAGGCAAGGACATCAGATGGGAGACCTGAGTGACCCAAGGTCTTCCTGCCGGCTCGCTCTAGCACTTTTCCACCATGCATACTATTTTCCTGGCTACTCTCTCCAAAGACCACCAAGTTAAACCCATAAAAAATCACATTTCTGAGTACTCCCTGGAACACAGGTCTCCCTTCCAAGTGGAGCTCCTGCTTGCCAACTTTGACACATCTTGTAACAATAACTCTAGCGAGCTGCATTTTACGTGATGTGAGACAGGTGTGCAACTGTTGAATACATGTCTCAAGAGAGCTTATTAAAACAGCTAAGCCAATTAACTCTCATAGAAATGTGTAACCTTTCCAGGAAAATACATCTGAGGCACAGGAGCTTGTGGGAACATGCCTTTGGGGGGAGGCACAGCCTTTGATCACAGAGATGCTTTCCCCAGGGTGAGCCTGGCCTGTGGGGCAAGGAGACCTGTGGTGATGGCCCTCTTCTGGTGAAAGGAGGGGAGAAATGGGCTAGCAGGGACACTGGGTATTCCTGAAGAATGGTCTTGTGTACAGGGGTGAAAGCAAGCTGGGGAAGACAAACTACATGAGAAGTAGCTCATCTATTAAAGCTGGTTCTGAAAACTCAACTGAAAGTGACCTATTCAGCATAAAAATAACGACTAGAAAGTTAAGATCAGAAGGAAATCATGCTTTACTCATGCTGAGTCTCTGATTAATGAGGCCAAAGATAAGGGTTTTTTAATTTAATTTAATTTTATTTTATTTTTTTGGCAGAACCAGGGAATGAACTCAGACCCTTACACTTGCCAGGGAAGCGCTTAATCCACTGAGCCATCTCCCTGGCCCCCAAAGATAAGGTTTTAATCTCAGTATTTTCTAGTTAGTGTTAGATCAGAAAAAACCTCTGGCTCATGCTCAGGAACTGAGCTCCTCCCTAGTGGGACCATGTGAGGAACAGATGACCACCATGAAATTACAGCTCTGGTGTCCCCTGTCCCGTGGCTGGTAGCAGCATCTAAGACTTCAGTGGCTACGCTCCTCCCAAAAGGAACATCTTGATTTCTGCATCACATGGTGTTTCTGACCAAAGTCTTCTCTTCAGAGGTGATTTCCTGCTATTTGGTGCACAGTAGGCTGCTCCTGCCCAAGATGTAAAATGCCTACAAGCCCCTTTCTGCAGAGATCTCCTAGATTTATGGAAATCCAGCCCCTACTGAGGGATTCTTTCTCATCCTCTACATTAGAATGTAAGATCACCATGTCCTTATACATTATCCTGTTTCCAATATCCGGAGTCTTTTGGTCTCCCAGCTTCTCAGGTGGCTTTGAACTATTCCCAGGAATCACAGGGACAAGGAATGAGTGCTGTGCTTGTGGCCCTGTGCTATGTTTGTGTCTAGTTGTCCCCCCAAAGCCTCATGCAGTCATGGGGCGGGGACTTCTAGAGTTGATGAATTCATGGCCAAGGCTGGGATTATGGGTTTGGGTACTGCTGGGATTATGGGTGTGCTAAATAAACCTTCCTTTCCTTCAGTAACTGTGAGCTAAATAAACCTTCCTTTCCTTCATTTTGGGTGGTGTTGTCCCAGCAACGAGAGAAGAGCAACTGAGACACCCTGAAAGCCACCACTCTGTAGTCCCTGGATAAGCAGCTAGGGGAGACAGCTCTGCTAGACCAGCCAATCCTATGGCCAAGTAACTGGAGAAAAGAAGCTGCACCTCTGCACGCTTCGTGTGCATGGTGTACTTGGCTCCTTGGTCCTGATCACTAGGCATCAAGCAGTAAGACTTGTTCTCTTCTTTATGCACTGGCTCCTTTTATCCATCGCTTCCCTGGAAAGCCTACCACTTGTCTCTTATTACCTCTCCTGGTCCATCCTAGAATTGTTTTGCAACTTAAAACAGAACTTGCTTTTCACTCTTCAGTTTTGCTGCCTATGTGCACTTGTGTTCCTGGTGTGACCTTGCAGCTGTAGTTTTGCCTCAGGTGACCTCATGTGATACATTCAAATGGATGCAAGCTAAACCTCCTTTGTAGAACATGAAGCCAGGAGATAGATTATTACTCTTGTAGAGCTTTGGTGCAGTTATAACCTTAGCACCTACTGAAATTCAGGTGCAGATCTACAAAGGTTGGATTTATCCAGCTGTGCCTAGCTTGGGTCTGGCTGCTGTGCTCAGCTCCTTCCTGCTGCCACCCTTGGGAGTGAACCTCTGTGCCCCTCTGGCAAGATGTTCTGCTCCTGGACTAAGCTGGGTGGTTCTGTCCCCTACTCTCTCTGCAGTGATTGCAGCTGCAGGGTTTCACCTCAGGCCTGTATGCCAGGCCTGAGCTGAGTCTGGAGGGGACAAGTTGGAGTAGGGAGGAGAGGCAGCTCTCCCACACACTCACCAGGCATGGACTAGGACTGGATCTGGGGGTCCCTGGAACGCGGCAAAAATTCTCATGTGGCGTGCGAGGTGGGGGTGGGGTGCTGAGGAGTGGGGAGGATCCCAAGGGGATGGAAAAGGGTCTCACCCACGCTGTGCCTGGGCTGGGACCAACAGGTCCCGCTGGCACAGGGTAGCAGGAAGCTCTCCCACACACTCACCGGGCCTGGGCTAGGACTGGGTCTGGGGGTTCCCAGAATGCAGCAGAAATTCCTACTTGGTGGGGCAGGCAGTGGGGGGAAGGGTGCTGAAGAGTGGTGGGGGGCTCCCAAAGGGCTGAAAGAGGGTCTCACCTATGCTGCACCTGGGTTTGGACCGGCAGGTCCCACCAGCTCAGGGTAGCTGGAAACTCCCACACACTCACCAGGCCTGAGCTAGGACTCGATTATTACTCTTAAAATTATACTCTAGTCAGATGTTGTACATATCTATTACCTTATTTAACATGTTCAACAAGCCTGAAGGGTGCACATCATCATTCCTGTTGGACAGGTGATAAAACAGGAGCATAAAACGTTTAAGTGATTCTCTCCAAGGACCACAGCTGGAAGGGCTGAGCAGATGTAGAACCCATGTTCCAACTTTTCTTTAAATTTCCTTGCCCATAGTTCCTCAAGAGCTCCAGAGAGGTGCTAGAAGTGTCATAGTCAGGACAACAGCAAGAGCAGGCAGGGAAGAGGACAGCTTTCTGCATGTGAAGGGTTTAAGCAGAACTAAAGTGCTACCACTCTGTTCCATCACAGTGAAATGCATGAAAAAAGCTTCATTCAGTGTGGGTGGCTACAGACTTGGCTAAGAAAGGCTTAGCAGTGGCTGGGTGATCCCCTGCCTTCATACTGTTCTTGCGCAAGGAGGTGTTTGACATCAACAGAAGAATAAGACATCGACCTAGCAGGAAGCTAGACCTTGCAGAACAGGTTTAGGACAGCACTCTGCTGCCAGAAACCAAAGCTTCTGGCACCTATTTTTTCTGACAGAGAGGTATCATTGTTGCTGAAATCATACCCCTCTTCCTCCAACATCCCTGGGGTATGCTCTGGATTTGGGTTCACAAATCTGAGGACTATTGAATGCCTGCCTGGTCAGTGCAAAGCTGGTTCCAGACTTTACCAGAACTAAAGTGATAGCACAAGGAAGCTTGCATGAGGTTTGGAGTCAGGAAACCACTGATAACCATGCAGTTTGCTTGCTTCCTGCTTGTGTATTCTCTAAACTTCCATTTCTTTAGTTTAAAAGACCTGGAGAAGAAGGATGTAGAGAGCAGCCTTTTCCATGGAGTCCTCCGAAAGACCATTGCAGGAAGAGGGGTCTTACTGGAGCACTGTGGGAGCCTGAAGGTCAGGCCCCAGTGCCTGTTCTCAAAAAGAAAGCCAGTGGAGAAAGCAGGGCTGTCGTGTCATTGAGCTCAGAGCTTCCCACATCAGCATCTGCTCTGAGTCAGATGGCCCTCTTGGTGAAAGTGAACCTGGACTCCATACAAGCTTATGAGTTGGAAAAGCAGCTGAAGTGCCAAAATCAGCCCAAGAAGAGATCGCCAGGATCCCTTGATGGTGTTTGACTTTGTAACACAAACATTTCTTCCTCACCATGTCCTACCAAAGGCTACAGCAGCCAAGTTAGCTGCTTCTTTAGATTAGTGAGGTATCAAGGACTGTTGGAATGGGATATTTTATAGTTGTCAGCATTGAGTTAAAGGGTCTAGTGGAAATCTGTTGATCATGTGAGGGGGAAGGAGTGGCGTAAACCATGGGGCAGAAGAGAGTTCACAAGCTATGGGGCTGGGTGCTGCCAGGAGGAGGGTGAGCCCTAGGCCCTCACAAGCTGCCTCAGTAGGCACAGCAATGGGAGCCTGTAAGAGTGTTCTCTTGTTCAAATTCCTTGTCACCTATAACCTGACTTCAGGAATGCTTGCATTGCTCTTTCTCTCCTTTCTGCAACTTTTCTTCTTCTACCTTCCTATTACCTTGCCTTACTATTCTCCCCTCCTTGCTTTCCTCCCTCCCTTTCTGTCCTTTCCCATTTTCCTTTTATTTCTTCTTTTAACATTAAATCAAATGACATTTTGTTTTCCATTTCTGAGGAGGCACTCTATTGATTTTAGGATGGGAACCACCTAAAAGCAAAAGCTACAAAAGATGTGCTAAAACCCTAAGATTGGTCTTCACTGTGCATGTCACACTGGGATGTGATTGCTTTACCCAGCTGGCCATGGTTTTGGCTGTAAGTTTCCTGGTGGCAGGGAAGTGGCACATGCAGTCAGTATCCCATGTATCAGGAATATGGGCTACAGAAGAAGAGTCAGTATGAATGTAACAGTGAAAGCATAGCTACTTGGTTTCCAAATTTCTTTTTTGGACACAGCCTTCAACCCCTGCCTCTCTAACACATAGTCCCCTGAGACATGGCTTGGGAAGCTGAGGGCAGGTAATTCAGCTGGAAAGCCTCCTGGAGCTGTTCTCTGATGCACGCTAGGATATCCCTCATTGTTGACCAATGAGGCCAAATGATTAATCCACAAATATGCAAAGCAATATGAATTGAGTTAAAAGTCAATCTGGAATAAAGCAATTTGGAGGGAAAATTTTTTTTAGTTTTTAGGAAAATTTTTATTTTGCATCAATTAAATTGAACCAGCTAATTTCATTAGGCATCTTTCCACTCTAGCAGTTCCCTGAGTATCAAAATACATGCTTAAATCCCTTCCATAAGATGGTATATTATTTGCATATAACCTATACACATCTTCTTGTATACCTTAAATTATCTTTAGATTATTTATAATAGTTAATAGTAAGCAAATACACATTTTCTCAGGAGTTGACTAATAATGTCTATAATGTTTAAACATTAGTTGAAACAAACTAGATTGCCTTTCTTGCTACATAATCAATGTATCTTAGCTACAAAAAGTAAGAAAAAAATACAAACAAACAAAATGCACATGAACCTTTATAATTCTCCCCAATCGCCAACTCAGAGTCAATGTTTCTGTGCTTCCAAGTAGCTCCGCTTTTAGCTTCTCCAATTTCATTAGGAGCCACTATCCATAGAGTTCAGTAAACTAGAAACCCAAGGTCATGTCTGTCACTGCTAATTCCTTAAGCCCAAACCCCATCCATCCCCTAGTCCTGCCAGTTTTAATCCCTAAGAATATGTCCAATGAAGTCACTTTTCATCACCTGTGTTACCATAAACTCTTTTCCTCCCTGCCATGGGCTCACACAATGTTTCCTTTCTCCTCAGTCATCCTTTATTCATCGTTGTGATACCTCCACTCCATTCCCCACTTTGCATCCAGAGTAAGTTTTTTTTAGATGCATTACAATACTGGCATTTCTTCCTTAAAACCTTCTGATGACTTCTCATTCCTCTCATCAGAAAATATTCTTCAGCTTGGCTCAGGGTGCCTATCTTGTCTTCAGCTTCTCTGCCTCACTCATATCACACCCTTGCTCCCCTCTTTAGGTTTCTTGAACTTTCCATGTTTCTCCTAATTATTTATCAGACCCTAATAGAGTTCCTTGACTTTGATACTCCTTTCTGTCAGCACTCCAACTCTCTCACCTTCTCATCCTCTTCATTATTTTTATTTTATTTTATTGAGAAACAAATATCAATGAGACACTTTCCAAGCTGATTAACAGCACATTTTCGATAATTAATACATTGCATATTGTTATCTTTTCAGCATCCTTTTCATTGTTAACTCAGAAAATATTCCAGGGAAATATTTGGTAGCCCTCTCAAATGAAGCCCTTACCCTCATTGGATGATGTCATACTCATCTTTTCAGTATTATACCTTCCCTAACTGTGTTTTTTACATTCATTTGGGTAAACATTAGATTATCTTCACTGGAGTTCTCAGGGAAGAGGTACATGGTGAGAAAAATCTGCATCTTTTCCAGTAGAGCCCATTCCACAGCCTTGAGTCCTTCTCTTTTTTAAAAACTAATTTTATCAAGAAACAGATAGCAATGAGACAGCTTCAAAACTAATTAATAAGATAGTTTCAATAATTAATACATTACATATTGTTATCTTCTTAGTGGTTATTCATAGTACAAGATGCAGACATGATACCCTGTCCAAGTACTATTAGTCCAAATCTTTCTTCTCATTCAATTAAGAGAAAGTAGCTATATATCTATCTTAACTATTTTGTATATACAAATACAAAATGGTCCTTCCTTTGTATCTCCTTTTTTTGTTTGGTTTTGTCAGAGATGGGTATTACATTGTTATTTAAATATTATAGGTGCATGAATTCAGCAAAACAATCCAATATAGTCCAGTAGTCCATAATAGTAGTGCGTTATCCATAAGACTGGCAATATTAGAAGTTGTTGACTTGAGCCTTTCACAGCTCAGCATATTAATATGGCTTTACTTTATATAGCTCATTTTTATACTTTTCTGCTGGATTGTTAAGACCAAGATAAAGCAAGACCTATATAACAAGAAATGTAACTTTTGTATCTGATAAGGTCAGTCAAGTACCCTCAGGATTTATCCTGAAACCCTGCACCTCAGTTTGTAGCTCTTATGTAAGTGTCAGCCATGTGGATGAGTCACAGCTATTGCTTGACCAATTTGCCCTCTGTGGAAGTCTGAGAGAATGTTTTCTCTCCATGTGTTGAGTCCTTCTCTTTAAAGATGTTTTGTGAAGAAATTGATTTTTTATGATTTGTGAAGATGGAAATTCATCCCTGGATTTCTCTTTAAGACTTTGTAATCAACATAATGGGTGATGCTGGAAAAAAATTGAACTAGGAGCTCTTTTGCCTATGAAGCCATCTTGCAAAAGAAGAGTGGATGTGGTTGGACAGCTATCTAAACTTTTAAAACTGGAGGAATTGCTCCTGCAGCCAACAGTCTAGGGAGGTCACACTTCTCAATTTTTCTACAGCAGAAATGATTACTGCCTAGAAATGCTGTGAGATGATTTTGAAAGTCAGTGTTTTTGAGACAATCTCACAATGAAATGTGGATTTATAATCTTTTCCTGCTGACACAGGAAAACATTAGCTATTCAGAGGTTGCCAAAGTTACTGACAAAGGAGATGATGTAATGTGATAGCAACCTAGAGTCTTACAGATTTTGACCCAAGCCTACCTGTGCCAGAAAATATTGATTAAAGGAACTTAAGTTGCATTTGATACTTTGATGAGTTAACACCTTTACTTCATATAAAATCAAATCAATCAAGTGTTATAAGTATATGTGTATTACTACAGCAAAAATTAAGTTGGTAAACCTAATCTTGTGTGCTCTTGTATTACATAAGTACAAACTGTAAGTGTAGTGTGTGGGTGTATTTTTCTGGAAAAGAGACCTGTAGGGTTTTTTCTGTTTGAAGTGTTAAAGATTGAACTGAGCACCTCATGCCTGTTATGCAAGCACCACTGAGCTACACCCCCAGCCCCAGATCTGTACTTTTGTTCCATTCCCTAAGGAGTTTCATTTATAAATGTTGGGAATCAGCACATTATATATAAAGGCCTCTTTTAGTTCTAAAATTACATAAATCTTAAAGTCTAATGCCAAATTGGTGACTTTTATTGAGAAATTTATTGATTATACAGATACTTTTTATGAGCATTGTTAAATATCTGCTTGAAAAATTTCCACATTTTATCCAGATATTTGATGTCCTATGTATAGAGGCAATGACATAGGTATGACATTGACTCACACATTTGTGTGATGGACGACAGGCTCCTAATTTTCCCTGTGTCTGGGCTGTCTGCATCTAAAGGAAGGGTGTCAAAGCCCCACCACAGCTGGAAAGAGGAAGAATTTGTGGATAACTCATAATTTTTAACCAGTAATCTGTATGTTCCTCTTACCCAGAAAAATTCTCCTCGATTATAACAAAATGGAGGGGCAACTGAACTGGACACCTAACCTGTTAATGCCCCACCCAGTCCAGTTCTGAAATGAGAGGGAGGGAAAATGGGTGGTAACATGTGTTTCTGTACATAGAAGAGTTCTTATTGGTCTAAACTCATGCACTGGACAGGAAAGGGTCAGAAGAAAAGCTCAGGCCCACACCCAGCACCTTTCCAGGGGCATAGGAGTAGTTTGTACTCAAGACTTCCTATTTGGTTGTAGGGAGTTACGGTTGCAAAATGGATGATGAAAGATATAGAATTGAAATACCAAAGAGTCTTAATCACTGGTTATTAAAAGATGACTAAGTTTTATTCTTTTTTGAACATTTTATAAAAGGTGTAGGCATAAACTTAGGAAACCATTTCCATTATGTAAGGTGGTACTACTAGTCCAAGAAATTTAAATGCTTGCTATACAATATCTTAACATCCACATCAATTTCTTTACTTCTTCCTCAGGAAATCCTTCACCACTTTGTTGGTTTTCTAATATGAAGTAAATATTGGGACTTATTCCTTTGACATAAAACTTGAGAGCTGGTATAGAGAAATAACTTTAGAGAAGAACGTACATTTATTTCTTATCCTTAGCAGGAGAACACTAGATCCTACTCGTGTATTCCTGGCTAACTAGGGGCCAGGGATCATTTCTTAAGTTCTGGCTCTCCTTGTGCTGCTCAATGATCATATGATGGAAATCTAAAGGGGTTGTTGACAATATTAAATGTAACAAGGTTCGAGGTGGGTAGGTTGGACTCTTCACCACTGATCAATTTTTCAGTCTAAGGGTTTATCTACCTGACAAGAAGATTTGAACTACTGTCATTTTCTAAATTGTTCTTCTAAATATTAACTTAGTGGTGAGACTCAAAGTGTCATAACACAGCTCATTGGAGCAATGAAAATTTTCCAGGCCTCATTTGAGAGGTCTGCACAATGTCTCACAGGGAGTAGGAAAGGATGGGTAGTATTGAAGAAGAAAAATAAAATCAAGTAGTGTTTGGAAGAAATGCCACTGTACCTCATGTAATGTTACAGAGGCAAATGAACACTCACGGGATTGTTGGCTGAGGCCGGAGGTGACCAAGGTGGAGAAGAAAGGACAGCGGTTAAACCAGTAATCTCTAAATCATTAACCAGCAGGAATAGGAGGAATATGAGTTAGCAGGGCACTGTTGGCTGGGATGGAAGAAGTAACAACTGACTCTCAAAGAGCTGTTACTTGGGAATCCAGATTTGAAGGTCTAGGCCGTGTCTAAGAAAAATCTCATCCAATTTGCATCAAGTTTTCAACACAGCCAGACCTTTACCTAATCTTCATTTAGGTCACTGTGCAAATTCTAGGAAGCTAACATTTTAGCTTCTCTCCTCCTGATTGTTAACACTGTAGCTGGTCTTAAGGCATTTTTTGTCACATCACATTAGCTGTTGAACTGTGAATCAAAGAAAGTGATTGGCCTCTTCCTGCCCTTCAGGAAATTCGTTGGAGAAGCAATGAGATATTTTACATGCAAATTAGCTTTTGAGATTCACTAGATTCTCCGTAATACATAAGCTCATGATCTCCAAAATGGGAGAAAGCCTTATGCTCTGTAATACTGCAGAGAGAAGCTTAGAATGTGGCAATGTTCCCTCTCTGGGATTCTCCCCATTTTGCTGCAGCATTGGCATCCATGGCTGTGAAAATCACATGGACAACTGATTATATATGGATAAGACATGTGAAGAGTTGGGTTATTACTAGGGCAGGTGCTCTTCAAGTAAGAAGAATTTAAGTTAAGATATAGCAGGTAACACTAACCAGGTATGATGGAAGGTGACTTCCTGGTACTGTGGTGGTATTTGTCTTGGTGGTCCTCTAAAATGAGTTTGGTTGCTAATGCAATATGCCCAACCTATTTCCCCCCCCCATGCCTCTACATGTAGTCCCTTGTATTTGTTGATAATAATGCTTCTGAGAATGAACTTGCAGTTTAGCAAAATCTTTGGAGTTTAGAGCTCCTCACAATGGGCTCAGGCATGAGTTTGGTTCTTACGGTTAAGTCTCATCAGTCTGGCCCAAGCTCTGATTTGCATCCTTTGTCTAGCATCCAATTCTGAGAAACTGAGTCTCAATTTTGAGATAGAACAGTCTTCCTAAACCCTTTTCCTGCACAAAAGCTTCTTATGTCAATCTAGGTGACTGCTATGGACAGAACTCCAAGCATCTTCAGACTTTCTAATGTCCCCCCCTCAAACTAACTCTGTTAGCAAAGCAAGTCTGTGTCTTGTTGCTGGGTTTTGACACTGCACCCTGATCTGGCCTTTCTGAGCTCCCCTCTACATGGCTGTCACTGTCCTGTGTCAGCTCCTGTGGCTCCCATCACAGCCTGGATGTGGGTGCTTTCTGTGTCTCCATCTGTTCCATGTTCCTCTGCTAGCGAGCACACCCCTGCAAGCCCTGAGCAGCTCTCCATGTGGCCACCTCCAGACGTCCTCCTCCAGGCTCCTGCTGAAGCTCTTGCCCTCCATGTGGGCCATCTGTGCTTCAACCTTGCTTGCTCATCCTGTTCTCCATTCTCTATCCATGAGGGCCTCCCTTCCCCATAGCCCACCACATTTTCACAATTCCCTCAACTGTCATCCCACTCCAGCCAAAGCCATTGAAATCCCCTTAGTGACTTCTCCCCATGTCCTACTAGGCTGCTGGTTTGTTTGGTTTTTTGTTTTTGTTTTTTTCATTTCTAGGCTTCCCCATGCTTCTTAGTCCATAATGTCAATTACCAGTTTTACAATGTTAAAAATTAGGAGAAAAGTGCTTTCAGCCATGTGCATGGAAAAGTCAAATTGCTTACCACTTACTGAATGAGTGAATTTCACTAGTGGTAAATTGGTTATTTTATTAGCATTGAATCATCTCATCCATAATTAAATATATTAACTACCAGGATGGAAGTATTCTAAGGACTTCTCACAGTAACTAAGAAAGTTTGCATGACTATTTCTGTCATTTAAGGAGGTAAAATAATATCGTTTCTTAGTGATCTAGGATATACAAGGGGAGTCTTGAAACAAAGGGACTTCATTTAATGCACTACCAAAAAGTTATGAGTCTTTGAATTTTCTTTTTAATATTGTAGGGGAGCTCAAATATCTATAGAAATGGTACACCAAATTATTTTGTAAAAGTCAACAAACATATTGTAATTGATGTTTACTACTTATCTAAACTTTTGCACATGAAAAAAGCATGATATATTGCAGTGGTATTATCAAGTCAAGGGAGACAGTGAATGATACTATGTGGCACATTAGGGAGTTAAAAAAATTAGATATTGAAGACTTTTCTCAAATAAAGATCTCACTTCAGAAATCATGGCATAACCTTTAAACAAGAGCTCAGCATTGCTTTCTCTTGAAGACTCCATCGTGTTTTATTTGGAAGACTGGAAGGTGCTGGATGCCAACACACTCACCTGGCCAATAATACATGTAGACCTTTCTTTTGGCCTTGGTCAGAGTGACCCACAGAGGCTCTGATCCATTCCACCAGAGAGGCATCAGGCTGTCTCTGTTGACACCGATATCAAATGACTTATTGGTGTTGGGATCCCACATGTAGTTGCCAATCATCTGATGGACTTCACAATGGCGGCCTGCATTAATGAGGACAAAAAGCTGTTAGATTTTGTGGAGATATGTTTTTCTTTTTTTTTTTTTCTGAAAATAAAAGCAACTCATACTTATTTTGGAAGTCTAGAATATTGTCAGGATTTTCCATTGACTTTTAAAATTATGGATCTTTCTTCTTTCCTGGGTTCTACTATAAAAACAATCTGGTGAGATATCCATTAATTGATTGAACATGGGGCCACATTCAGAGAAGGCAGCCAGACAAAGAGCTGTTTTAAGTTATAATGAGAATGTTCTGTGTGGCGTTTGGCTCTCAGTTCATGGTTTGAAGTCTAAATGCCAATCAGTATAGAAATCATTGATTTCCATAAGACTTTGGATATGTTCTCACTCTAGAGCTCTCTCTGTGCCCCTTCTAAACCTTCCTCCCACAAGATCAGCCATCTTGTGTTTATTTTTTCCTTTCTTGAGTTAAAGGAGTTATTTCTTCAGTACTGAACAATGATGCAATCTGTGACATTTGGAATAGGGTGGTAAAAAAAAATAGATTCAACTTTGAAAAACAAAGCCAGGAAACATCCCTCCAAATGGAGAGCTATATGGAAACAAGGGTTGGTTCTGTTGGGCACAGTTCAGTCCCAGAAGAGAAGCCAGAAGTGAAAGACGCAAGCACTTGGATGCTTTTGAAATATTAGGCTTAAATTATTTATTTTGGAGCAATCTGTTACATCTTTAAAGTAAAAATAACACAAACATTGGCAAGTGCACCAGAAATTACTGCAATTTTAGTGAGCGTCACTTGGCACCAGCATGAACCATGCCTCACTGAACTCCCTAACTACGCTTAATCGAAGTGGCCTTTTGTGTTTGTTTGTTTGCTGTTTTGTTTCTTTTTGTCTCCCCCTTACCAACACTTTATTTTTAAACAAAAGCAAAGAGAAACCATAAAACACAATTTTGAAAATTTGGACACCAAAACTAACATAAAGGAAAAACCTTTTATTTCATCACAGAAAACAAGGCACTCCAAAAACCACATCTTGAATTTAAAACTCAAAAACCTAAACACAATGGTTTTTACCCAAAGCTGTACAATTCTTTGATCTTAACTAAAGCATTATACATGGGTTAATAATATTTTTTAAAAAACTAAAACATTGACCAACTTCTCCAATGTTTAAGGAACATTAACTCATATTTATTAAATGCTCATATACGTATAGGTATATTATTATAAACTGTAATAGGTAGAGAGACGAAAATAGGAATTCATGGTGGTCCTCATCCATAAGTGTTTTGTAATTTAATACTCAACAGAGGATCTTATGCAAGAAAGGGATAGGTTTCCTAGGATTGAGGCTAGAAAGGGACCAGGTAGTATGTATAACTGGAAAATCAGGACTGATCTTACCTACATGTCACTGGAGATAACTCCAAGTATGAACTAACCAACTCATTAAGGACATACTTCTTATTGGTTCAGATATATGAAACTTCAAGAGCACTTGTATGCATAAAACTTAATTTTTCCCTTTATGCAAAACAATGCTTTCTATATCAAAACTTTTGTCATCCTAATGATGCTTGTTTACCCTTTCACAAAGAAAGAAAATCATGATAGCATCCATTGGAAAAAGTCCCCCTTCAGCTTTTCCCAGTAGGTGGTCTCTGTAACCCCCTCAGGTGTAGCAAGAGCATCTCACCAAGTGCTGATGTGCAGAGAAACCAAGAAGAAATGCAAAACGGAAAGTGAGTGAGAAAGATATTACTAAGGTCAGTGACCAGAAGAAAGCGCAAAAATTAATCATCAATAAAGAACTAGAAACTGTAGGTGTATCAGATATGGAAATAATAGGAACAGCTACCCAATGAGCAGTAACATCTCTGCCTTCAAATTTGAACTATTTGAATGATTTTAGATGAAATGAGTAAAATGCAAGAATATTGGGGCCTCAGTAATGTATTTTTAAGAAAATACTGAATTTAAAGAAGCAAGAAGCAAACAAAAATAATTGCTAAAGTACTTACATATCTCCCCAACAATGCAGCATTGTTTGGTACATTTTCCCTGCCCTCTACTCATGGTCAGCACTCTGAACCCCAAAATGTCCAACCCTTAACCTCCTTGGCTCTCTTCTCTCAATATAAGCAGTGACACACAGACAGAAACAGAAACAAAGTCAGAGATAAATATAAGACAAAGACAGCCAGAGGCACAGAGAAAATTTCTTAGAGATTCTATATAGTGAGCTCTCTTTTGCCCCAAATCTTCTCTCCTAGGTGACTTGACTTTCCTTCTATGAACGTAGTAAGACTGGTAGGCTAAGCCTGCTCTTGTTCAAGCTGATTTCTTTACCTACCATCTCTCTTTTGCTTTTTCATTTTTATTGCCTGAGTGCAAGTGGTGGCTGAAAGAACAGAACAGAACAAAACATAACACCGTGTTCTCACTCCTGCAGCCCACGAATGCTCATCTCCATATTCCTGCCTGACCCGTCTCTATTTTTATACCTCTGCAAATCTTCTTGACTTTTCTCTGGTTTGTGCTTTGCAGACAGCTCTGCTGTAGTTTGGTTATTTGGACTTTTGCTCAAAGCTTTGGTAGAAACTTTCCTGACTTCCTCAGACAGCACAGGCACAGGTGGTATTCAAGGCTGAGAACCAGAGGCTATCTCTGCGGGGCTTTTGTGCTCCATTGTCTCTGAGAGCGCTCAGGGACTAGTTGCTCATGTAGAATGTCTGTATGAATGTAACTGAGTATGATACTCTCATTTTTTATTGCTTATGTTCTTACTTGGCTTCTGATGTAATGAATGACCATCTCTAAAAGTTTCTTAGCAAACATGAATAAAACTCTGTACCACATATATAATGGCTGACCTGCACATTGCATGTCTTCTTTTACTTCATTTACTGTTTTTAAAAAATCTTCATTCAGGGTGGGGAGGGTTGGCTTGGCGGTCTAAGCACCTGCCTGGCAAGCGCAAGCACCCAGGCTCGATCCTGGGTACTGTATGCCGTGCAGGCCCTGCTCCAAGCCAGTCCTGAAACCTGGTGTGGTGGTACATGCTGTAATCCTAGCACTGGGAAGGCTGTGACAGGAGAATCACTAATAATCTTAGCTGTATAGTGAGACTTTCTACCAAATAAATAAAAGATTTAAAAAATTAAAAACTTCAATCAACATGCCTGCTGCAGTTTGGATAGGGCATGGCCCCCAAATGTTACATGCTGGAAGCTTGGTCTCCAGGGTGGGGGTGGCGCGAGATGGTCAAACCTTTAAGAGTAGGGCCTAGTGGGAAGTCATTTAGCCAAGGAAGCTCTACCTTTGGAAGGAAATAATGTAGGTTTTTTCTTTGGACTAGTTAGTTCTCAAAAGAGCAGGTTACTATAAAGTGTGATGCCCACTATCTTGTCCCTTGGGCCTATGGCCTTTTTCTTTTCCACTTCCCAGCTATGTTGGATTGCAGTGGGAAGTGATGGAGGGGGTGCTTCTCCGATGCTGCTGCCATATGCTTGGGCCTCTAATCATCAGAATCATGAGCCCAATAAACCACTTTATTTTATAAGTTATAGAGGGCTGGGGAGATAGCTCAGCAAGCTTAAGCATTTGCCTGGAAAGCACAAGATCCTAATTTCTAATCCTGGTACCAAAAAGAAATGCATACAAATTATCCAGAGTCAGGTGTTTTTTATCATAATACAAAAAGTACTAATATAGTACATTTATCAAATAATAGGTACCTGCTAAACATATAAACATAACAAGACACAGTCCATTTTAGACTGGCTTATGGCCAGCCTTGCATAAGAAACAGGCTGACAACACTGTTTGGAGGATAGGTCTTACAGTCAGACTGTACTGTAGGTTCAAATAGAAACTCTTCTATCTACTAAGTCCGTAATCTTGGACAAGTTGATTTAGAACCTCTAAAGCCTCAACTTCCTTATCTAAGTAATTGTCACGATGACAATTACTGTAAAATATATAAATATAGAGATATGCATGGAGTGTAGGTCCATGAAAATCTTTGTGCAAGCATAAGCAATACAGACCTATCTTGATAATCAG
The DNA here is from genome assembly GCF_000260255.1 of Octodon degus. Lineage (NCBI taxonomy): Eukaryota > Metazoa > Chordata > Mammalia > Rodentia > Octodontidae > Octodon > Octodon degus. The sequence continues at coordinate 5,189,369 of NW_004524690.1, forward strand.
TGGGAGAAATGACCACTGAAAATGTGGTCACAGCCAGGAATGATGGCGCACACCAGTAATCGCAGTGCTTGGGAGGCTGAGGAAGGACTGCTGTGAGTTCAAGGCCAGCCTGTACCACAGAGTGAGTTCAAGGTAAGGGTCATCTATATAGTGAAGCCTTACCTCAAAAATGTTAACATTTTTTTTCTTACTTTCAGTTACAGCTAATAGATAGAAAAGCAAAGGTACATGATAAAACAATGAAGTACTAGTATCTTGTAATTTCAAACATTGAGAATTAGAGTCGTATTTCTTAGCTAAAAACTTAGCAAACTGGTTTGGACAGTGTTTGCTTTCTTCTATATTATAACACAAGACAGATGAACATTATTATTGCACTTTGGTGAATTGCCACACTCTAAGCTTGGATCAGCTTCCAACGTTTTATTGTTTGTTCCTTCAATGCCACAAAACAACCTCGAGTTCCTTTAACAGAAGGAGGGGGATGGGGAGATAGCTCAGTTGAATAAGTTCTTGCCTGGCAAGTTCAAAGGCCTGAGTTCAATCCCCAGTTCCACCAAAACAAACAAAAAAACAAAACCCCAACCAACCAACAACAACAAAACCATGAGGAGGGACACCTACCTCCTTTATGTCACAACCATTTTCCCAATGCTATGACTTGGGTATGGCTTGCCCTCCAGAGCTTCCTGTGCAGGAAGCATGATCCCAGTGTGCAGACATGGAGGGGGCACAGCAAGTAAGAAGTGGAGCTTGGCAGAAGTCACCAGGTCACGGGAGCTCCATCCAATAAATGGGCTCATGGTGCCTCTAGGAGGGTTAGGGCTCCTATGACTGGACTAGTTCTCAACATCGCACTGTTGTACAGTGACAGTGCCCCTAGCTTTAGCCCCTTCTGTGTGTGGCTGTTTCCCTTTCCACTTCTGCATCATGTATTTTTAAAAATTTTATTAGTGCATATTTTCAGTATATGCATTTTGCAATCATCTTGGGAAGTTGGCACATGCACATAATACAGCTTCTTTCTTTTTTAAACTCTCTCTCTTCCTCTAATTTTAACCCCTTCCTTTTCCCTCTTTTCATTCTCATTGACATTATTAATCTTAGTTCACATTTATGGCAAGAAGCCACACTGATCACTTGGTGTAGGGGTCTTAACTAAGTATCAGAGAGCACAGAGGGTGGGCTGAATGTCCCTTGACCTGGGACTTGAGAGATCTGGTACCATTCACATCTCAAGAATAGGTATCTCAGGTGGCCTCCTGGTCTAATTTCAAGGGTTACAGGAGTAACTCATATGCATTTTGTGTATTTTATGTGTGAACAGATTGAATGTCTGACCCAGGCCACAGTTACCACATGAGGGCAGGAGGGGTAGAAGCGCAAAGAGAAAGGTGGCCTCAACCTCGATTTCCCGCTTGTACCATAATGTATGTTAAGCTTCACTTTCATGATGACAGTAGGTTAGCGGTTGTGTTTGTACCCTGAAACATAAACATATATTGATTTCAAGAAGACTTTCAACATTTTTCTGCCATTTTATTTGTTTCCAAAAGCATATGCAGAAAAATAATTGCATAGCTGATCATATCACTAAACAATCAGATTTTATAGCCAATGAGGAATTTCTTGATTACAGTCATGCATCAGTTAATGACAGGAGAGTGTCTGAGAAATGCATTGCTGGGTGATTTCAACGTTGTGTGACTATCACAGAGTGTACTTTACAAAAGAGCTCAGCTATGACATCACTGGGTGATATAATCTTAGGGAACCAGGATCACTCATGCAATTCATCATTGACAGAAACATCATTTGGCTATATAGGACCATACATAGACGTCTTCCTACCACCTAGTGTATAATCACCCTCAGAGACAGATATTATTATTCAATTTCTAAAAGCCATTCATTTTGTTTTTCTAAGGTCTATAAGTGTTCCACTAGATTACTATGCCTAGTAATAAAAAAACAGCTCATCAAAAGAGAAAAATGAGGTGATATTTTAGGCATATAAGTTTGAAGTGTGGTGATATAAATTCAGGCTACAAAATACTAATAAGGATCTTGGGAATCATTCTTTTATAGCACATTTTTTGCCTAGAGGCAGCATTCAGGTGAGAGCCCAGTCCAGAGTTAAAGGCCAGCATCTGAGTCCACCTGTTGGAAATCTGCCTTTCAAATCATGCATGACAGGTGTGGGGAGCCTGCCTGTAGCTGGTCAGCCCATACCTAGGAGATGGTGGCTACAATGAGCAGGTAGAAGGTACGCGGTCAGGCACAGCAAATTGGGTAGAGATATTCCCACTCTAGCTGTGGGAATTGAGACCACCCTTAACTTCTGAAAGCCTCACTTTTCTATCTCCAAAATAAGAATATTAATACTACCTTGATTAGATTACAGTAAGTATTAAAAATAGGGATGGAGTATTAAAGATATCCCCAAATATCTTTGCCTAGCCTTTATTGGGCCCTAAGTTCAAGCCCAGTATTATAAGAAAGAAGGGAAAGGAAAAAAGGAAGGAGGAAGGGAAGAAGGGAGGGAGGGATAAATGAATGTTATTGACATGTAATGATTATAAAAATATATTCTTACAACTATCATCTTACAAATGTTAAAAGGAGGTTAATAAAATCACCCTTAATAGGACTGGTGTTTTTTACAAAGGGGAAATTTGAACGTGATGACAGAAACACACAGGAGCAAAAAATGTGAAGGGAGAATACAGTCATCTATAAGTTAAGAACACCCAGGGAAGCCAAAAGAGGGGAGGATCAGGGAGGGATCATCCCCAACCCTTCAACAAAAGGTGGCCTTGCTGACATTTGGCTTTCTAGATTTTGACCTTCAAAACTCCAAGAGAATAAATTTCTGTTGTTCTAAGTCACTCAGTTTGTGGTACTTCATTATCCAGGCTCAGGAAACCAATACAGCATTTAATTCTCAGAATAGCCTGGGGGAGAATACTATTGTTAGTACCCCCCCTTTTACAAGTAAAGTAATGGAAGCTCAAGGAAGGTAGCTTACCTAAAGTCTTGCACCAATCTTGTAGTAGAGCCACGATTCCAACTCAGGTGGCCTGGGCCCAGAGTTCTTACTTCTAACTACTATGATCCACAGTATACGAGTTGCCACTCAACACAGTTGTCCCCCTGGATCTAAGATTTCATTCTCCCCAATTTTGTTTACCCATTGTCAACTGTAATATGATAATATTAAACAGAAAGGTCTAGATGTAAACAATCTATATGCTTTTTTTCACCCTGATTTTTCTTTAATGCAGTTGCCATCTCTCATAATATACTCTTAGGAATCTTCTTAATGGCATCTAACCTATCCTTTTGCACCACTTGGTGTCCCCCTCAAACCTAGGTCTGTGGTTGGGTGATAATTAATGGGCAGTGCCCTTAAGTTTTTAAAAATGGATTAACACACACATTCAAACCACTTAATTTTTCAACTGAGAGTTCAGAGAAAGCCTACTTCCTTCCTATAGTAGCTGTCATTTCAGGTTGTGGTTCTGACTCCAAGAAATGAGAAAAATGTCTTTTGAAAAAAAATTTGTATTTATTTTAATGAGAAAAAAATGATAAAATAGCAATGAAACAGTTTCAAAACAGGTTAATAGGACAGTCACAATAATTAATACATTGCATATTATTGTCTTCATAGTAGTTATTCAGAGGACAAGATGTAGACATGATATCTTGTCTAACCAATATTAGTACAAATTTTTCTTGTCATTGGACTAAGAGAAAGTATGATAAGAACAGATGTTACACTTGATCTTAGGGGCTGGGGAGATAGCTCAGTAGAATAAGTGCTTGCCTGGCAAGCGCAAGGGCCGGAGTTCAATCCCCCACTCTGGAGAGAAAGAGAGAGAGAGAGAGAGAGAGAGAGAGAGAGAGAGAGAGAGAGAGAGAGAGAGTGTGTATATTCATCCTAACTTCTTTTATATACATCTATATTTTTCACTGCAAAATGGTCTTTATTTATATCCCTCTTTTTTGTTTTGTTTTGTCAGAGATGGGTGTTCCATTGCTGTTAGAGAAGCTGTATTTGGAGAAGTCTTTAAAGAACCTTTTCATACTTGATGCCAGTCCAAATATTGTAGGTATTTGAATTCAGCAAAATAACCCAATATAGTCCAATAGTCCATAACTGTAGTGAGTTACCAGCACAACTGGCAATTGTCCGAAGTTGTTGACTTGGGCCTTTTATAGCTCAGCATATTATTATAACTATACTTTTTATACCTCATGGTTATACTTTTCTGCTGGATGGTTAAGACCAAGTTAAAGCAAGACCTACATAATTAAAAATGTAACTTTTGCTACCTGATAAAATCAGTCAAATCCTCTCAGGATTTACCCTGGAACCATGTATAGCACCTTGTGGATAAGAATGTCTTTTTGTCACTGAGACTTTTTTTCCCTCTTCTTCTACCATCTCTTTTCCCTCCCCTCCTTTTCCTTCTTCCATTCATTGCCTTCTTTTCCTCTTTTTCATTTTTTTTAATAAGAGCTTAAGGGAAATAGGTTATTAAAAATATCAGATTTTAGTAACCAAAAAAACAGAGAGCTCACAAGCTCTTCTGTATGATGATGTTCAATTACTGACAAATGTTATTCTTCGACACAAACACTGTGATAACATATGTGTCTGGTAAACAAGACTACTACTGGTTCTTAACAGGTGGGTAGCATATACAGCATGAATACATTGTACAAGGAACAATTTGTGTTCCCTCACATGGAGCAGGAGGGCCTGAGGCTTCAACACACAATTCGGAGTGGCTTCCTGTAGATGGATGAAGACACTACACCTTAGGCCCTGCATCATTTTCCTTTCTTTATCTCATCATGTAGGAATTGTATCATCTTGTATCATCATAAGAAGAACAATAAGTAGAGGATAGTAAGATATTTTGAGAGAGACTGTATTGATATAACTTTTATTATAGTATATGATTATAACAATTATATTTCACCATTAGATACTATTGTTGATCTTACTATATCAAATTTATAAATTAAACTTTATCATAGGAATATGTGCAAGAAAAAATATAGTATCCATATGGTTTAGTGCTAACAATGGTTATAGGCATCTGGTGGCAGGCTTGGAACATATCCCCTACTATGGCTTGTACGTAGATGTCTTTCCAAAGCTCCATGCACGCATAGATCTAGAGTGTGTGCACATATATAGTGATAACTGGATTGGTCTACTGATTGAATTAGTATGACCCTAGGTGTGGCTTACTGGATTTACTAAAAAGAGAAGACCCGTCCTGGGTGTGAGTGGCACCAACCAATAAGCTTGTAAGCTGGAATCAGTAAAGAGATAAAGGGAGATTTACTGCCTCTGTCCTGCTCTGACATGGACTGTTTCTTCTCTACTATGCCACACTGCCAAGGAACCAGCTGACTACGGACTGAAACTTTTGCAAAACTGTGAGCTAAAATAAACTTTTCTTCCTTTAACTTGTGAGTGTTGGGTATTTTGTTCCAGCAATGAGAACATAACTAGGGTCTTCCCCATGGATAATTCCCAACTCTGAATATGCCTTTGACAAAATGTCAGATGCTATGGTTGCTGTGTTTGTTAACCTGCAACCCAGGAGGCCTTTATGCTCCCAGACAGGATGAATCCAGGGGAAACATCAGGCTGGGTGGTGAGATCCCAGGGATGAGCCTACTCAGAAAGCACTGTCCCTGGGCAATCTAGGATTGAATTAGACTCTGGAAGGATAAAATTCAGAGTCTTAAATGTAACTCTAGGAGACAGACAATATCATTCTCACTTTGCAGGTGGGTGAACAAAAGCTCAAAGTGGCTGAGTGGCCAGGGAGGAGGCAGAGTCCCAGTACAAAGAAAGGTCTCTCTGACTCACCATCAGTACCCTTAGGGGCCCCACCACCTGTTCCTGTCACAGCATCTCATCCACTCACAGACCTTGGTCCTTACAACAAATACCAACTGCCTCATGAGTTGGACCTGAGTCTGAGACTCTCAGCACAGGGACCACCTGCAGGTGCCCCATTCTCTACAATATGAGATCTGCTCCTCTCCTGAAATGAACTATTGCCCACCAAATGCTCTCAAATCTCTCTAAAGGAGAGAGTGCTGTCAGATACATGATACTGACAAGAAAGAAGATAATCCTAGCTTTTCTCTCCCCTAGAAAGCATCCAGCTGTGCAAACAGAGGCTCCAAAAGTTCTGAAACATAGGGTCTAAGGCTAACAGTTGCACTTTAGATACTGAATGCATGCACATTGCTTCAAATGACATGGCTCCAAGGAGTGTCTTTATATACCAGATTCTGAGCCAAGAAGCTTAAGAATGTTAAATAACCCACACTTTCAGACTACGAGATTCCTCTCACTACTTTTCCTTGAGGATTTGGAGAGTTTAAGGATTAGTTAGACACTCTTTTGTGAACTATTGAATAACTACTTTCCACCTGAGAGACATGAAGGGATTAACAACCCATTACTCAAACTATCTAATTTACAAATTTGAAATTTGATTTGCAGATCACCTCTGTTGGGGAGTATATGTCATGTTTTTAAACTTACCCAAAGACAGATTTTGGGTAGGTTAAAGAAGTGATTTCAGATGAAATATGCAAGATTAAGTTGAAAGAAAAAGCTCACAATTTGCACATCTTTAAAAGAAACTACTGAGGTATGTGCCAGACACAGTCATGATTAGAGTCTGAGTCACAAATATTGCAAGATTGAGATAGAAGGCTTAGATTATAGTGTGAAGTGTAGGGGCTGCAACAAAAATAGTCCCAAAATGTTAAAAATGGTGATTTTTTTTAAGTGGAGATTTTTTTGATTAGAGACATTCATTCTCATAGTTTTGAGGTCACTGGACTAAAAAACTACACTATTTATTATTATTTTTTTTTTTTTTGCAGTGCCTACTAGCTTGGTACTAGCTAGTACCAAATCCATAACAACTAGGATACCATAAGAGAAAACATATTTCTATGTGAGGACAAAAATGTAGGTTTTGATCTTTAATGCTTTTACTTTTATAAAGCTCCTTTTAATCAAAGCTCAAAGAAGTTTCCAGACAACTTACACCTTCTTCACCTCTGTTCAATACTGGAAAACAGCAGAATTAATTATTACAGGTGAAAAAAGATTTTTTTTTTGAGATATACCATTTTGTTGTGTTCCTTTGGGGTCTTCCAAGGGTGATAGATTCCTAACAGGAGACAGTTCTTATTTTGAGCACTCCTGCTTCTATGTGTGAAATGCAATAAAAATCTCTCTCCCAAAGCACAGCCATCTTTTTGCTAAGGTGGATTTTCCATCTTCCCATCTGCTGCTGTACCACCTCCCCTCCCTGCCCAGGAGCATGAGGTTGACTGCAATTCTCACAGTAAGGAAACTAGTGAATGGCAGGAGGCAGGTTCTGTCCCCCATGTACTGCCTGGCTGCAGGTGGAAGGGTCCCTCTTTCTCACACCGGGGGCAGAAGGATGCCTTAGGACCTGGACAAGGACAGTACTGGGGATTAAGAGATACAGTTTAACTCAGTAAACAAAAGGCACAGTGAAGACTTGGACATAAGCCATGTTCTCCAGTCAAGCTTTTCAATTGGTATAGAACCAGGAATGACCATGGCTAATCCCTAATAAAAGACTTTAGATTTTAGATTAGTACTGGGCTAACCAGTAATACTAGGAAATAATAAAGAATGAAGAGACCCAACTGCTTAGAGTAAGAACTAGCAGTTAATATCAGTGGTCCACGCTAGAGGGAGCCAACCTTCATTTTTTAGTCAGAAGCAAGTAAAATAACACTTTTTTATTCCTTCTTTTTGGATTTATAAACTCAAATAAATAACATTTATTGCTCACAGTTAAGAAGGCTGAAAGTTGAACCCCAAAAGCAGCTGATTCAGTCCGGTGAGAGCTGGGGTCCTCAGGAGAGAGGCTTCTCACTCCAACTCCCTCGTCTGGAGAGACAAATGGTCTGTCTTTCGGAACTAATCCCACTTCTGAGTGCTCCGCCCTCGTGGCCTAGTCCCAAATGCTCTGCCTCCTAATACTGTCACCCAGGAGATAAAGACTTGCTGCAGGAGGTGGACGTAAATATTCAGGTCATAGCATTCGTCCACTTTTAATGTTGTCAGTTTTTGTGTATGATTTTGGTACATAATGTGTACTTCCCTTGTGGGAAATTGGCACATGTACATAATATACCTTAAGTCTTTTAATCTCACTTTTAATCTTTTTTAATCTCCCTCTCTCCTGCCTCCATTCATCTCTTGATCCCCTTCCTCTGTTCTACTTTTCTACCCTTGTAATACATAATGTTTACATTCCTTGTGTGGAGTTGGTCTTGTGCATAAAGCATCTTTAATTCCTTTTTCAATCCTCTCCCCCTCCCCCACCTCGCCTCTCCCTCTATTTCTTTATGTCCTTCCCTCTGAGAAAGATCTGTCTTCTAAACTTTCTAGCCTTTGTTTTGGCCTTTATTTATAATTAGGTTTTCTCATATAAGAGAAACGATATAATTTACACATGATTTGTTTCATGTAACTTTATAGTCTCAAGGTACATCTATTATTACCACAAATGATTCAAGTTTATCTTTCTTGATTGTGTATAACTAGCACATGTTATGCATCCATTTATCTGTTGATGCATATTTGAATTAACAACTGCGACTGCCTCTTCTTAAGAAGTTTTTGCACGTCAAAAGAAATTACCAACAAAGTGAAAAGACAACCCACAAATTTGGAAAAAAAACTTTACTAATAAGCACTCAGACAAAGGTCTGCTCTCTAGGATTTATAAAGAACTAAAAAACACTAGGGCCCCAAAATTTAAAGTTCCAATCCAGAAAAGGGCATCCAAGATGAAAACACACTTGTCAGAGGATGAAATTAAAGAAGCAAATAAATACATGAAAAAATGCTCCACATCACTAGCCATCCATGAAATGCAAATTAAAACAACATTGAGATACCATCTCACCCCAGAAAGAATGGCTATCATAATGAAATCACCCAACAGCAAATGTTGGAGAGGCTGTGGGGAAAAGGGAACCCGTCTCCACTGTTGGTAGGAGTGTAGACTGGTCCAACCATTATGGAAATCAGTGTGGAGACTCCTTAAAAAAGCAGGACTGGAAATCCCATTCAATTCAGCTATCCCCCTACTGGGAATTTTCCTGGAGGAGCTGAAAACATCATATCATAGTTACATATGTGGAACTATGTTTATAGCAGCACAATTTGTGATAGCTAAATCTTGGAAACAACCAAGATGCCCATCACCTGAGGAATGGATGTAAAAGATGTGGTATTTTTATACAATGGAGTATTACTCAG
>NW_004524690.1:5198826-5200173 GCF_000260255.1 Octodon degus
GATATATAGTTGCATTCTCTTAATGAATAGAATGATTTGTTCTAATGGTGTTTGTAAATAGGATCACAAGTCTACTTCTTGTACAGCAATTAACCACTAAGAAGAATATATGCAGTGTGTTATTTGTTGAAACTGTACTTCCGATTGGATTTGAAACTGTCTCATTGCTGTTTATCAATAAAACTTTGAAAAAAAAAACTTTACCCACGACCCTTGCCACTCCCTCCTTCAGGTAATGACTTTCTAGCAGCTGAATGCCATATATAAGAACCACTTCTCATCACCACAGGAGCCAAGAGAAGCATATTTTTCAAAAAGTGGTATTTCAGTGTAGAGAGGTCTGTTGATAGGAGCTTAAATAATGATGTGCCAGGAGACATTATTTTTGTAAATACTGGCAACTCGTCTTTTTGTTGGGGCATGAGTTGATGAGAGCTCCTCATGGCTTCTGCTGCATGACACCTTACCTATTCAGACTCCTTCTCTGGTCAGTTTCATCAGGGGACATTACAGAAACTTGTGGTTTTAACTGGGAATGTGGAAGGTTGTTGTAGGGTGTCCCTGGGAAGCAAGGAACACAATTTAGACTAAAGTTCTTAAAAAGGATAAAACATGTTTTACTTGTGCAAATATGAGAAATATTTTCTACAAGCTGGGTGGCAAGTAGAATATGGAGACCCAAGGACCAATTTCCCTCCTTCATGGTTGTACTACATGTTTTTAGAACTCCCCTTTAACACATTGTCTCTGATCTTCTAAAGGGCTAATTCCCAGGGAACTTCATACTCCACTTGAAATATGATTTAGTGAGAATTTACTTCCCAAATAAATCTCACTAAAATAAACAAGCCTTCAATTTTTCCCCATCTCTACTGATAGGAGCTCCTTTATTCAGACTTTGGAATCCTTCACAGCTTTGGAGTCAGTTCATGCTCTCTTGCTTTTCATTCCTCCACGGTAATGTCTTGGCCAATCAGCAAGTCCTACATCAAGGGCGCTCTTCAAATTCAATTCTTGTGCTTCACAAAGAATAGAGGCCAAATGTTTGAAGTGCAAAAGGCAGGGAGAAGGAGCTTTTGCACTATCTTTGGTTTAGCTTTCAAGGCCTTCTATTAATTGCATGTGTTTTCCTTCTTTACAAATTCATTTATCTGTGTCCCTCCAGCCCTTACCCAAATGGTGAATGGGTTTAAAATCCTTCATCTTTCTTGCTCATGTATACCTCTCTCAGTTTGCCAGTGCTGTATCCCACCTGTCAACACAGTCTAAGTAGATTCTTTTTCTCTCAATATTTGGTCCAACATCTCTCTCTCTCTCTCTCTCTCTCTCTCTCTCTCTCTCTCTCTC
>NW_004524690.1:5200273-5208790 GCF_000260255.1 Octodon degus
AAAAAAAAGGAAATCGAGAACTTGCAGATTGTTGATGGATATGTCAGCCACTTCTGAGATTTAGCTGTCCTGCCCTGTGCTGGTGTAAACATGTGAAGGCATGTTATCACTGCGGTGTGATGTCTCTAGCTCTTTTGGGAAGAAACCTAGAAGGAGAACATCTGGGTCAAATGGACACTCTAGTTTCAGTTTTTCTTGCTATAGGTTCCATAATTTTTTTCTCTTTTTAATTACTTGCTCTGTTTGGCGGTTCCTTTCTGTTGTTCTTGAAGTTGTGATGTATGTAAGCGGAATGGTTTGGACACTGCACTGTGCAATTCTGCTGGTCTATGGAAAGGTACAATTAATGCTTAATTTGCTTCATCTCCTTTTTTCAATTGTTTATATTTTTTCTCTTAATTTCTTATTCATTTCTTTCTTCTTCCAATTTTACATGCATATAGCTGGTAATATGAATAACTGTTTGGAAGACAACATTATGTAGTCAACAAATACTGTGAAATGCATATTACTCTGTTAAGTGACATTCTGTATCACATGCAATTTTTTCTCTTTTAATTCTAATTTGTACTCTCATTTAAAAAAAATATATATATACATAGTTTCAGTTTTGGGGGAATCACTATTCTGATGTCCAAAGTGGTTGTAGCAGTTTACATTCCTACCAACAGCATAGAAAGCTTCCTTCCCTGCCACCACCCCCACCACAGCCTTGACAGCACTTATTATTATTTGATTTCTTACAGTTGCCATTCTTTCTAGAATAAGATAGGGCTTCAACATCATTTTAATTTGCATTTAAAAGTCCTACAATCTCACTGTGAGATTATTTTCTTCTTGTGTTTATTTAACAGAGTAGGAATCACCAGACAAATCGTGGACCTTGGGTTGACTATTTCTACCTGCCCAATTCCTCATGAATCATGAGACTTTTCAATCTGGCAGAAGGCAGAAAGCACTACTTAGGTAGTTGGCACTGTTTGTGTGGGTCTTCTGGTTGAAAGGGTAAAATTTTTTCCTCTTTTATTGTACCTTCTTCATAAGCAAAAACCATTTAATTCTTAGTTAATTAATGTAAGCATCTAATGTTCATTGCATTCTACATATTTTTAATAAGATTTATTTTTGTTAATGTGGGTGATTGTGTTTGCCACTGCTACACTGTATGACGTAGGTATGACAGTGGCTGAGGTCACAACTTGAGCCAGAAGCAGCCATGAAGCACTTACAGTCACCTCCAAGACTCGAGAGTTAACAGTATCACTACAGCTAACGTCATCACAGGGGCCACAGTTTATATTTCTCAATTGATAATTACGATCAGCTTATAAACAGATGTGCTTGGTGTGAACACCGCACCACACTTAATGATTGCTGTGTATCATTCCTCTTGGTAGGCTGAGAGATAATTTCCCTCACAGATGAAAAAGTAACCCAAATGAGCAATTTGTCACTTTGTTAGGGGTGAGAAGCATCTTTCTGATGTATTGGTAGTTGCCTAGTTCAAGCAGGAGATGGCACTAGCAAAGGGAAGCCTTTTAAATCAAAAATAGAAACATCAGGTAGGATGAAGACAAGAATTCAGGACCTATGAGAAGCATGTAGCCTAGCAAAACAAATTTTAGAGCCCACCTAACTAAAGTTCAAGTCCTATCCACACCACTCACTAGCTGTGGGACCTCAAACAACCTTTAATGGGTCTAGGTTTTCCCCTTTGGGAGGGATTTTTCCCCCTCTTTGTAGTGCTTGGAGTGGAATCTAGGGCCCCACACATGCTCGGCTGGTGCTTTACCAATGAGTTAACAGTGTAACTGTTAACCCAGCCGTGTCTTTCTTTGTAAAGCAGATATCATACCTCCCGACAGGGTGGAATGATTTCAGGTAGGTAAAACCTTAGTGCGGCATTGCAGGCCCTGAGTGAATGCACACTGACAGCTGCATTTCGTTTGAAGGACAACAATATCAAAGTATGCATTTTCTTTATGGCTTTCCGGGAGGTGAGGCAGATTATTTCTTACATGGTATTTACACAGCATCTTCAAACGCAAACTCTCAAATCCTCTTGGAGGGAAATAAAAGAAGTATTACTACATATCTGCTTTGCTCACCACTAGGGAAGCTGGAAAGATTGCAAGAGAGCTCAAGTGCTCAGAAGAAATTGGCCAGGCCTGGGATGGAACCCTTCCTCCCTGTGTTTGGGAAAAATCTGGTCCGCCATTGCCCTCTATTGGTGGTTAGAATACTCTCCCACTCGTAGCCTCTCTCAGGAGCCTGTGGCAGCGCTGCTGCACCAATCCTGCGTTCCATTTTTGCATCTTCAGTTTGAAGATGCTGCAAGATTCAAAGGATTCGTCGAGCTGCTTGTGAAGATGCTAAAAATGCCACGAATGTAGAAAGAGGCAGAGTAAGGCCGGCGGCCACACACCGCAGGGTGGTCACCCCTAGTCTCTGCAGTAAATTCAACCACTACACCTGAAAAATAAGACCCATGGCACTGCCCAGAAGTCTCCTGTGTTCCACGTCCTCGTTCTCCTGCTTTTCTCCCATCCAAACCCCTGTTTTGTTTCACTTTCAGATCTAGAACCTTTGCTTCTTATTTGGTGCTTGTTAGCTGTGACCCCAGCTCCTTTGCCCAGTCCTTGTCTGTATTTCTCTTTGGGTTAAGATCAGAAACGTTTAGGGCCCACCAAATAGCTCAGTGGATTAAAGCGCCTGCAAGCAGGCGCAGGGCCCAGCCAGGGTTTCCATCCCCGGGCCTGCCATGCAGGACCCGCCCCCTGGGGTGCTCTGAGCTGGCAATTGAGACTGGGCATGGTGGCATGTGCCTGTAATTCCAGCTCTTGGGAGGCTGGAAACAAGCAGATCACTATGAGTCTGATCTAATAGTGAGACCTTGAACACCCTGTAGACCCTTCCCTAAAAAATACAAACAAACAAAAAAATCAATGATGTTTTGCCCCAATTTGCAATGGTCACTATGGTGGACATTTAATTTCTGGTACCCCTTTGGTCTTCTAGTAGCAACTACTGCTCCTGCAGGAAATTCCTTCTCCACTTCACATAGGACCCACCCAGGAGATTGTCTGGTAGGCTTCTCTGGCTATGGAGACAGGGAAAATGTGGGCATCCAGCTCAAAATAAGCCAGAGAGGGCACCCAACCCTGGCCAGAGTAATGATTGTCCTAGAATCTAGGCTGGATTTTTGCACTTAGATTAAAAATTCTCTATTATAGAAATTTTCCACTGTAGCAAGGGTCAGAAATTCCATCCCAGCCCTGACTCTGTATCCCTTATGCTAAGAGAATCTATTCTTTTTGGTGGTCAAGTGGGAAAGACACACCCCAGTGTGCAGATCTGTTTCCTGGGAAAGCAAGCCCTGGCTGTACTCAGGCCAAGGGGTTAGGGGGAGGAGGACGCAAAGAGGGAGGGCAAGGAGGCAGGAGGAGGCAGGAGGAGGCCCTCGGTGCTGTTAGCCCTTCACCCCCAGGCCCTTCTTGTGCTTCAGAGCCTCCTCTCACCCCAAAGTAGAGGCACTGGCTTTGTGTTGTTTGTTTCATTTATCTTGCCCTGAGGTCATCTGCCTGCAGAAATCACCGTAGTGACCATCTGGCTGTGGTGGCCTCTTCCTTTGGAGCCATGGCTCTCAGGCTGTGTTGAGAAGCCAGTGCAAACCACTTGGGACCAAGGTGCTGGCCCTCAGCACGCACAGCCTTGGCAGCCTGGCTTTGCCCCATTCCACACTGCCCACTCCCCTGACAAATCTCACATAATTTGCACTACAAAGTGACAACTTAAGTTTACTGAACTTTAAAAGCCTCTATTATGGAGATTTTCAAGTGTCCAACAATACAAGGATAAAGAACAAAATACACGTCTTCTCATTACTATAATAGCTTCAGATAGACAACCCAGTACCAAGTCTAGAGGATCAGCTTTGATCCCCCAGACAAGAATCCCAGGGAGGTGGTGCTGGCCACTTACTCTCACAGCACATTGGGGGCCTCAGAAGTTCCATTCATACGGATCAGTGAGCTCAGATGCTGTCTCCCCCATCTACCTACCACACAGTGTCCAGCCCACCTCCACCCAATGGTCATGGCACCCACTGATGACAGTCACCTACATCTCATCCTTCTAGAAGAGCTGTAAAATCTTTCCTTTCCTGAATGAAATTCTTCTTTGGCAGCAGGCAGGATTTGGGGGGCTATTCTATATGGATTTTTTACCGCTTACCCTGAAGTGTGTGGATACTTCAGTGGTCTGTTGCTGTGTAAGAGACAACCATAAGCCTTAGGCAGCTTAAAATAGCAATAGTCATTTATTCAGCTCACTGACCTGCAAGGGAGGCAGGGCTAGGAAGCCAAACTCCTCCCTGATTGTGGCATGGACATAAAAGCCTGGTGGAAGCCGGGGCTGGGATAATGTGCAGGTTGCTGATGTAGTTTTTGGTAAGGACCTCGATGGGCTACCAAACCTGCCCTTGCCACATACTGGGTGATTTCCTCACTGTGTGGCAGCTCTGTTCTAAGAGAGAACAATGAGGAGAAACTTGGCATTTCTGTGACCTAGAGCCAGAAGTCACATGATCTCTCTTCTACTGTATCCATTGGTCTGAGCTGTGGCAGAGATTCATTAGGTTCCTAAAGGGGTGCATCACTTGATGGGTGACTATTAAGGTCACAATGTAAACAAAACACTTACAATGGGATTTGTTATCTCATCTTTCCTTGGAAAGTACAATCTGCCACAGTAAGAAAAATTCATTGAGGAGCAAGAGTTAAAATCACATAAGTCATAATTGATATATATTTTGTACTTTCATCCTTTAAAAAGAAAATATTCTGACACTATAGCTATATTTTAATATGAGTTCTTGCATTGGTAGGATGAGTAGATATTGATACTATTATTGATATATGTTATTTAAAGACTTGTATAATAATGTAACATGTTAGTTTAAAATATTTATTTTTAATGCATTATTTGGGTACTGGGCTGGAACAAGGAGCAAGGCAGGCAACCCCACCCTCAAGCAACTTGCTTGCTGGCAGAGAAGAGAGTCACTAAACCCGAGATAGCAGAAAAGACAAGGGCAGCAAGTTGCAAGAAGGTGGTGAAGCCAAGTAATGGAGACTCCATGCAGATGGTGCTCCATTGGCTCTGGGGTCTGGGAACATCTCCTTGAGGAGATGAGGTAGCACTAAGGTGAAGCACAGATAATGACAGAGGCAGCCATGGCTCCCAGTGGAACAAGAGTGCTCTTAGAAAGAAGAGGTAAGGAGCTTGGGGTGCTTTCAGGACAGGAAGTAGGGTATCTGGCAGAAGGTAGGACAAAGGAGGTGATGTTGGAGAGGTAGGTAGGAGCTGACACTATCTTATCAACTCACATTTTATCCTATGGATGTACTGAGGGATCTCCTTTCTATAAAATCTTCTACAAAGGTTAGGGATTGTGAGTATTTGGAAGGGAAAACTTCTTGTTCCTAAGCCTTGTGGAGAAATTCTGCCAGCAGCTCCACCATGAAACAATGAAACTTCCATCTCCCTCCATCTGCTGAACTTTCTGCCTGTCCTCTGGTGACAACAGGTTGGGTCACTAATTATCACTAGTGAGGATAATGATTTCAGTGTAAGCAGGCTCCCGCCTCTCCTACACCATCTGCCATTTGTGTGGAGGATGAAGCAGTACATGACCAGGGTGGGAGCAGGGAGAGCCACAGGGAGGTCAGGCGGCTTGGACCAAGGGCAATCAGTGGGCACTATGAGAAGGGCCTAGACTCACATTGTGAATCATGTTTTCTTCATAGTCTCCACTTGAGTTCAAGGCCCCGGAGGGAATTTTCCCTTCCAGTCTTACTGCCCACAGAAGGCATATATACATATTAATCACTCTAAGAGACTTTATATGGTCAGAATGGTTAAAGTAGACACTAACCAATCTCACTTTTTAAACTGTAAAGTTAAACAAAAGAATAGAGGGCAAGAGTGTGGAGAAATTGGCATTTAGGCCATGATACAGGAAGGGCATGTGAGCATACCCTTTGCTGGAAGAACAATGTACTAATACTTTATCAAGAACCTTAAAAAGTGTTAACTAAACCTTTACATCCAGTAACTCAACTTCTAGAAGACCAACCAAAGGAAAAATGTCAAAGATGGAATTTAAGAACACAGACATTCAATGCAATGATAAAAAACAATCTGAACAGAATCCCAGTATCAATGATCAACCAAAGTTTAGTCATCCGTCTTAAACCTGGACACAAATGATACAGATTTCGAATCGTCTTAAGGTAGTTCATGCACAAGTGTTGGGGATAAAAGATTGAATTATATTAAGAAGGAATGAGAATGCTAGTGTTTGTGTGTGTGTGTGTGTGTGTGTGTGTGTGTGTGTGTGTGTGTGTGTAGTGAGTGCTTAGTATTTTACTCAAGGATATTTGCCCTTCTCTCAAAAGAGTCAAGTGGTTAAATCTGAAGAGCTTAAAGCATGTCCAAGGAAACAGAAAGTAGTTTTTTCTGCTTAAGCACTAGCAAGTCATTGAGGGAAGTCTTATTTCCAAAAGGCAGAATCAAAGTTGAGAAAGGCCTTAGATAGAAAAGGATTTAAGCACTCACACATTTCTGCAGTATTTATGATTCCCAAGGCAAGGGTTTGACACTCTGAAAAATACAGTGTTAGGAGGACATGATCCCAGCTTTCCAAAGTTTCAAAGTTTAATATTGTCCATGAGTATGAAAATTGTCAACCAAGGCTGTCTTAGTTACTTTTCTCTCATTTCTGGGACAGAATACCCTACACCCAAAATGAAGGAAGGAAAAGTTTATTTAGCTCACAGTCAGTGGAGGTTTTAGTCCACACTCTGCTGGGTCCAAGGCAGAGGGTACATGGCAGAGGGGCAGCCATTCATGGCAGCAGAAGATAGCAAAGAACAAAGGAGAAGCAGTGGCTGTAGCTAGCTGGCCTCTCTCCCCTCCTTACATTGTATTCAGACTATCCGCCCCTGGGCAGGTGTAGTACTCACACCCATAATCCCTGCATTGGATCATGAATTAATCTCAAACTTTAGAGGCTGCCCCAGTGACTGCTTGAGGCTGTGGTGGGACAACAGAATTCATTTCACAACATTCAGACCCTGGGTCTTCAAAGACTCATGCATACTCCTTTATTCAAAAGACATTTTAATTTATCTCTAAGAGTTTCCAAAGTCTTACAGTTTCAGCATTGCTGAGTCCAAGTTCCAAGTGTCTTCCAAAATCTAAGGTGGACTTTTAGCTATGAGCCCCTGTACAAATGAAAAGTTAAACATTTCCAACATTCAATGGCACAAAATAAACATCACCATTCCAAAAGGCACAAAAAATGTCATTGCACCTGTTGTAGATAAAGATGAAGAGACAGGAGTAGGCAGGAAACTCTTTGTGGGCATCTAACATTTGTTAAAGAGGATGGGAAAGGAAGGGAGTCATGGGAGTGGACAAAAGAGCCTGTGGAACTCCAGCGATGCTTTTCCAGGTGGCAGGGAGTGCTCAGGCCAAAGCCTCTTGCTAGAGAGATGGTCTGCGCTTTGTGCAGTCACTCATCAGGGTCAGCCTTGCAGACATGAAGTTTTCAAATCTATGTGATGGGCTCAAGGGGCTACCAGCCCGGAGCTGTCAGAGCACTCTGGCCCCCACCGCAGGAGATCTGAGCACCATGCTGTCGTGGAGACCACCCTGCTTTTCTGCCCAGAATTCCTTTCTGTTGCAGTTACACGAGTTCTGCACTTTTCCTCCAACATCTCGAGCACGTGCCAGCTTCAGAGGGGTTTCCTTGGCTTGGCAAGCTTTGCTTTCAGATATCTACACAGCCAGATTCTTTACTTTCTTCATGTGCCTGCTCAAAGACCATCTTATCAGGAAGACACAGCAAATGACGTGTTTCATTACTATTTACGGCTGAACACTATATATATATATCTGTTGGTGACATCTAGGCTCTTTCCACAGCTTAGCTACTGTGAATCGCACTGCTATAAACATGGACATGCATGTACACTATAGGGTGCTGCTCTTAATTCTCTCAGGAATATGCTCAAGAGTGGTACAGCTGGGTCAAATTTCTATGTTCAATCTGTTTTTTTTTTTTTTTTTTTTTTTTTTTTTTTCGGAACTGGGGATTGAACTCAGACCCTTGCACTTGCTAAGGAAGCACTTATTTCACTGAGCCATCTCCCCAGCCCCTCTATGTTCAATCTTTGACCAATCTCCATTTCAGTTTCCATAATGATGCATTAGTTTATATTCCCAAACTAGAAACCAATAAATTAAGTGAAATTAGCCAGAAAACAAATGTTACAAGATTTGTCTTACATAAGAAAACTATAAATAAATGAATAAATAAATAAACTAACTAACTAACTAACTAACTAACTAAGGGAAAGATAACCCTAAATGAGAAAGGAGACTTATACTCCTAGCCCAGGTGCAGCGTGGGCCAGACCCTCTCCCAGCCCCTTGGGCCGCCCCCCACCACTC
>NW_004524690.1:5208890-5212555 GCF_000260255.1 Octodon degus
TAGATTCTTTTTCTCTCAATATTTGGTCCAACATCTCTCTCTCTCTCTCTCTCTCTCTCTCTCTCTCTCTCTCTCTCTCTCTCTCTCTCTCTCTCATTTAGTATAGAGTCTACAGGGTCTCACTACGTAGATCAGACTAGTAGTGATCCTCCTGTTTACAGCTTCCCAAAAGCTGGGATTACTGGCACCTGCCATCACACCCAGTCTCAATCGCCACCTCATTGCACCCTGGGGGCAGGGTCGGTAGGGCAGGCCCAGGGATTGAACCCTGGTCCCTTGTTTGCCTAAGCAGGCACTTTAATCCCCTGAGCTGTCTGGCCAGCCCTGCAACATTTATCTACCTTTTTATTTTTTCTCATATTTTTTAGGGAAGGGTCTGTAGGGTGTTCAGGGTCTCACTATGGATTTGTAGTGATCCACCTGTTTACAGTCTCCCAAGAGCTGGGATTACAGGTGCACTCCGCTACACCCAGTCTCATTTGCCATCTCAGTGCGCCCCAGGGGCGAGGCCGGTAGGAACTCCTGGGCCCTGCATCTGTTTGCAGGCACTTTAATTCACTGAGCCATTTGACCTGCCCTCCAACATTTATCTCTTACTAAAATCTTTTCACTCACTTCCAACATTTAATTGTAGACCTGCTTTCTCCGCGGAGATGGCAAAGTCCTCCTACCTTGCAATAGCACCTCTTTCTCCCAGTTGCAGACTCTTGTTTCTCTGCCTTTCATTTAAATTACACACTGATCAGCTTTGGAGTACCTCTTCTCTTGGTGAACAGTCTTGCTATTCCATTATTAAATTGGTACTTAATATTTAGAGTGTATTTATAAATCTTTTCCTTCTCATGTAGGTTTTTGAAGGACATTAAATCTTATAAATGTGTACAATGCAACTAATACCAATGTTAGTATTTGTGAAATTAAAATTAAAAGTAATTCCTACTCCTCTGCATGGGAAAATTGTGTACATCTGATCTATTGCCACTCAGGTTGGCCATGGGAACATGGGCAACCAGGACTTGTATTACCGCTGAGCAGAAGTTTTAAGCCCTGTGACATTGTTTTTGTCATTTTTGGTTTTGCATCTTCCAGGGGAGCAGCATGTCTTATTTAGAAACCCCCTTTTTTGAGCCTGGGACCCAGAATGAAGAAGAAAAGGAGCAAGGTTAATAACCAGAGTCCAGAACATGAGTGAGACGTAAGTTATTAAAAACCTCAAGTATAGTTTGAAATTTCATGTTATTGTCTTATAAATTAATCTAAACTTACTGATACCAAATGCAATACTTGGCTTTAATGATGATAATTTGACACATGTATTTTATCATTCTGTCCTCATAGCAAGCTTTTTAGGGAAGTTTCACTTCTTTCATTTTATTAACAAAAGTATGAAAACTAAAAAGATGCTGTTCAAATTCTAGAAATTGAAAAAGTGACAAAATAGATGAAATTAGACCTTCTACAGCAAATTGATACCACTTTACAGTACATCATGTGTTATGTGTGAATGTAAAGACATGTTGGAGTTCTAGCCCTCTGTTTGTACTACTGTGACCCTATTTGAAAATGAGGTATTTACAGATGTACTCAGGTTAAGAAGAGGTTAATAGAGCACATCCTAATTTAATAGGTTGTTATCCTAGGAGAGAAGGGACACAGACACACAGGGAGAACATCTTGAATCATGGAGACAAAGACATATTTGCAAGCCAAAGAATATCAAGGATTAGCAGCAACATTAAAAACTAAGAGAAAAGCTTCAACGTGTTTGCTCCTAGGGCGTTAAGGGCAAGTGTGTCCCTGCTAACACCTTGGTTTTGGACTTCTAGCCTTCAGAGCTATGAGTGGTTGTAAGCTACCCAATCTGTAGTAATTTGTTATGGCAACCCTTGGAGTCTAAAATAACTTATGTCCCTTGATTTCTTGGCAAGACTTATCAGAAATTCACAGTTAGTAGGCTTGAGGATCCGAGTGGCCTGTTTGAAAACTCTTCATTCCTCCACAGGCAGCCTATTGATACAATCTTGCCTGGTTAATTTCTGAGGCTGTTACAACAAAGCACCACAGACCATACTCTTAAGTGAAATAAATCGACCCACATAAGTAAACATCTTATTATCTCACTAGTGTAAGAACCTGAAAGAATAAGTAAAATCTGAAAGGTACAATAGACACTGTGAGAGGGAAGGAAACTGCTCAAAGGGAAGAAACAACTTGGATGAGGAAAAGGAGGAATGAAATAAAGAAGAAAGGGGAAAGAATATGTATGTGTCCCCTTTCTTCTTACACATGCAGAATAGCTTAGATAATTGTACTGCTGATTTCTGCTGGTACAGAAATTACCAGAAGAAGAAGTTAATGCTTATCCTTTCTCTCTCCTTCTAAAATTTATAACTTTTTGACCAATTTTGCATGATTATATCTTTTTTTTTTATTTCAGGGAATGGTCTACAAGGTGTTCAGGGTCTCACTACTAGATCAGACTCGTAGTGATCTGCCTATTTACAGCTTCCCAAGAGCTGGGATTATAGGCATACACCACCATGCCTAGTCTCAATTGTTGTCTTAGCACACCTCGGGAGCAGGGCTGGCATGGCAGGTCCGGGGATAGAGCCTCTGGCCCCTGTGCCTGCTTGCGGGTGCTTTAATCTGCTGAGTTATTTGGCCAGCCCTCTGCATGCTTATATCTGATAACCTGAGCAACTAAGTTGAAGACAACAATATGCAATATAACAACCATTGTTGAATTTTTGTAAAAATAAAAAAGAACTAAACAAGTTGGTGCTGTAATGAAAAATAAGGACAAAAATGAAGAACAATGAGTGATTGTAGACAAAGTTAGTTATGGTTACTGCGAAAGACAGATCTGTGCTACATGGATTTAAGGAAGAGATATGAAAAGAAGAAGTGCATCTTGGGTCTCTAGGAGAAAAGCATCCAGCTATATCAAGCAGAAGGTCCAAATGTCCTGCAAGGGACACATGCCTGGGCCAGTGGCCACCAAAGTGATGAGTGTGTGGTGACCAGGGAAGACCATTTAGAATGAGGTCAGAATGGAGTTGGAACACCTTGTGGCCAGTTCTGTGAAGGTGTTGTGTTTCACTTGTGGTGAAAACTGGACCTCCTTGAGGGTTTGAATAAACAGATGTGTGTTTTAGAAGAACTGCTCTGGCTCCTCCATGGAGAACAGATGATAGGGCACAGAGGTCTGGGAGCCGAATATGGGAGCAGGAAGGTGGTGCCAGACAGCCAGGAGGCTGGGGTGGGGTGTTTTGTGCAGATCAGAGCAAAGGAGGAGGAAGGAGTGGAGACCTTGAGAGGGACCCTGAGAGTGAAGCTAGCTCAGGCAGAGAGAGAGAGAGAGAGAGAGAGAGAGAGAGAGAGAGAGAGAGAGAGAGAGAGAGAGATCAGGAAGGTAAAAAGAAAACAGGAAACAGATGGGAACTAGAAGAGGAGGAGAGAGGAGTGGGTCCTGGTACCCAGGTGGACTGTTGGAAAGGAGGCACAATGTTGTGCCTAATGCAAATCTGGGGTGAAGGATGGACTCTGGACTCCTAAGAGGTCACCGGTGTATGGATTTGGTAGAAAGAGGGAAGAGGTGAGAAAAGAGAAGAGAAAAGCAGAGAGGACAGGAGAGCAGGGGAGGGGAGGGGGGGAGGAGAGGAGAG
>NW_004524690.1:5212655-5217957 GCF_000260255.1 Octodon degus
AGTGGTTAGGATAGATATATAGTTGCATTCTCTTAATGAATAGAATGATTTGTTCTAATGGTGTTTGTAAATAGGATCTCAAGTCTCAAGTCCGCATCTTGTATAGCAATTAACCACTAAGAAGAATATATGTATTGTATTATTTGTTGAAACTGTAAAAAAAAAAAAAAAAGAAAGGAGACTTATGGAAATGTGGAAGGGGACAAGCAGGAAACAAGGGAAGAAAAGAGAGATGAGGGTAAAGCGATTTAAGCCAATTAAGATATGTTATATATGCCTACCAACTTCTCCAAATAAATCCTGTCATCAGGTAATATCAACATACAGTATTAATTTTTTTTTTTAGAGAAGTGCCTATCTGGCAAGCGCAAGGTCCTGAGTTCAGTACAGGGGAAAAAAAGTAGAAAAAGGCATTTCCAGATTACTATACATTACATGGCATTTGCTGGTCATTCTTGGTGTCCTCAGTATTCTCTGATTTTTTCCATAGACTGCATTGCCACCTGACATAGTTTGTATTTATATCTTTGTGTATAGCATCTCATGAGAACGTAGCTTCACGAGGATAGGCCTTTCATCCTGCTTTGTTTGTGTGCACTTCCGTGGTCTGGACAAGTGCGTCTCCTGGCCACAGAAGACAGTAGATACTTCTCAGTAAGTGAGTGATGAACATCTGCTTTGTCTATGCAGCAACCACCCTGAAAACACTGTTTAATGAACAAATGAATGGTGTCGCACTGAGCAAGCTTCTTTCATAAAAATAAGATTCGTAATGGCTGTTATGGAAGCAGAGATGTCTTGTCACAAGCCCTTTCGTGCTAGCTCTAAAACAGCATGCGCTTAACAAAGACCATGCAGGAAGGAATGTGACTTGGCCATGGGTTAAACAAACCCAGTGGTCTTTTGTTTTTATTTTTGGACTTATGTTTCAGTTCTAGGAGTCAAGTCTTGGTTTGCACTGCATCTTAAGCCTTTCCTACTAGTGTCTTCTTAAGAAAATATTATCTGAGGTTGGCTTTTGTGGGGGTAAATTCCATGACTTAGCAAACATGTTCTTAAAATAGCAGCTCAGTTCTATTTAACAAAATCAAACATTGTTCTCGGCTTGTGTTCTAAGCAAAGAAGGTGATTTCTTCACCAAATACTGTTTCAAGGCTCCCTTTGCAATTTCACCTATAGGTCTGGTAACCTGTGCACTACTTGTGTTGTGGGCAGGCACACAAACGAAAGTTCCAGCCTGAAGCTGCATCTCTGTTATGCTACTCTGAGTAACCTGAGCCCATGGGCAAGGCGTCTCCTGTAAGAGAGAAAGTAAGTTCAGTAAAAGCCACGGGGGAAAGTGGATGGCAATTGCCCTTGAGGTCTGAAAATTTAGGAAAAATTTAATGTGAAGGAGAAACAATTCTGATGAGCAATGATTCAGGAAAATGTACTGCTGATTAAATGGAAGAAGATTATTTCAAAATATCTCCTATGATCACAAATTGAAATTAATTGTTAACCCCCAGGCCCATAGCTACAGTGACTTTTGCATTTCATTTGCATCACTGTGTGATAGAAGAGATAGAGCTTTCCACACAGAAGTCAAACTCTGGCTTTATTAACACTTAGACTTGAACCAGAATAGATATACAAAGATTGCTAGGAAGCCAAATGACCGATAAGTTGATTAAGCAAGCCAATGTATTTGTCATTCTTTTACAGTTTAATTTCCTCAACTTTCCATTTATGACCCACTAGGGTAAGCACTCAATCTCGGGCTGTCAGGCTGCTTCTGGGCTGGGACTTGGAACTGAGCAGCTCTCCCTGCTGAGCAGGCAGGGCTTGGAGTTGGTGTGAGAAACAGCTAGTTCCTCAGGCTTGCACCAGGTGATTTTTTTCCTCAGCGGCCCTCTCTTCACTGCCTTGAGTCTAAGTAGGGGTTACTGAATTGTAAACTGGAAGAGGACTGAGTCCATTAGCTAGTTCCCAAAAAGAATTAAACTTTGTTCCTCAGGGAAGTTGGTGATGACGGATGTGATTTTGAACAGAGAAATTTCTGTGGTAGGATTCTAACTCCTCAGTCCTACCTCAAGTAAGGCTGCTTTCCTGTCTTTTAAAATCATAACTTTGGGTCTCCAAGGGTGAAAAGATGTGAGGAGAAGGATGTGCATAAAACTCTGCATTCGTGTTTTGTATGAAAATCTGCATTCATGTTTTGAACAGTAAATGAACAGATATGAGATTTCATAGATTGCACTAAACGGAGATTCTGGTCCAGTTTGGTAACAAAGGCAGTGAAAGGGGCAGAGGATTAAATAGAAACCCCAAACAAAGGTCAGAAGTTCAAAGCTTAGCAGGAAGAAACAAATCAGAATCTATCAAAAGAGCAGATGACAAAGAGGACCTTTCAGCAGCTTTTGAATTCATCCCTTGGAGTCCGCAATTCCCTCAGTCTAAAATGACTTTGTCAGAGGAAACAAAGTTTAGATGTCTCCCTAGCCCAGATGAAAACCTGTGTCTTTCCTCAGATGAAGACCTCCAAGGGACAAGGAAGAGGCTGCCAGTCCCAAGAAATGACTGGCATGTGACGGCGGCTCAGAGAGGGAGCTCCTGTGAGGGGACGACGGGTTGAATTTGGCAGTGAACTGTGTGAATATAAAATATTGCCAAGTGAAGTGGAAGGCAATCTTGTTTTGGCAAAAGATTATCTTTTTATTTCACGTTATTAAAAATTTCATATTCTCCTGCTGACCACGAAACCACCTGGAAATGGAAGCTGAGCTAAAATAGGATAGCTTCTACCTCACACCAAGCCACCCCAGGGAGCAGCTATTTCTGAACACTTTTCCAGACTCTTGGTTATAATTGGCTTAAGCTCCCAAAGCTACAATCCCTTGGGCAATGTGAAAAAAAAAAAGTTTTTTTAAACCACCAGAGCACCGGACCACTCACCAGTCTTCAATTTCCTGAAAAGGCTAACTGTTAGAGTTTATTTGGTGCTGCCTGGCCTCTTACAATATTTGACAGAGTTTGTAAAATAGTTAATTATAACCATTCCTGGTTTGTGATGCTAGAACCTGTTGTGGGTTGGGTGGGGACTGGCACTGAGGAGAAGAGGGCAAGGAGAATAGTACAGCCACGTCTGAGGTGACCTTGACATCTTCATTTGGGTCTTTCTTTTGCTAGAAGGACTAAAACAATCCTGCTTGATTGATTAGCAGCAGGAATCTTCTTTAGGTTAGGAGTGAGGATGGGATGAGGGAAAGGATCACTACAAAGGAAACATGCTAATTATTTAGGACAAAACAGTTGCAAATAATTTAGAACAAAAGCACAAAGACTCGTACTGAGTATTTACTAAACGTCGGCATGCGACAGGCCGCGTAGGATGCGGGAGTCAGACACTGGCCTCCCTGAGACCACCATGCTACCTCAGGTCCCTATACCAAGTGCAATTAGAACCAGCCACTCCAAAGCTACATCTTGGTGGTCTGGTCACCATCCCAGATGTGGCTTATCAAAAGAGGCCTGTTAAACCACTTTCACAACTGTGCAGCCTTGGCCATTTTAGATAAGTAGCTAAGTGTTTGAGGTTGAATCCCCTCTTTTATATTCAACCCCAGAAGCGCTTATTGTTCACATTGTTCATTGAGACACACAAAGGAGGGTTTAAAAAACAGTTACCCATGAGGTTGGTTATTCTGGAGGAGCCCTGGAAAGCAGGCGCTCATGCACTGTGGGAGTCTCTGTGTGCAGGCACATGTTGCGTGGGCACTACAGTGACAAGACCACTGTCTAGGGCCTAGAGGTTCAGAAGGTGCCCCAGGGCACCCTGAAAACCACATCCCTGGGAACAGGAAGGAAAGGCAGCCTGATGTCATGGCAGAATCACAGGATTAGGGATCACATTTCTTCTACTTATGTGTTCTGGGTGAGAACACAAATTTACTCTCAGAGCTGTGGTTTCCTCCTCTGTAAAATAAGAATAATCATGTCTACCTCACAGGATTTTATCAGGATTATATCTGTAAGAATTATATTTGCCCAGCGCTGAGCATGGCACAGAATAGATAAGACATTTGGGAAATGTACAACCTGCTTCCTCCTTGACCACATCTGACTTTCTGTCACAAAGGAACACAAGACAAGTGCTGCAGAAATACAGGCCACCCGTTGCTTGTTTGGATTCTGACACTATCAATCAGGAATGGTGTGGAGCACCTGACAGTGCTAAAGACTGTGAAAGATCTTTTTCTCCTCTTGATGTACTTCATATCCTGATGAAGTGACTCAGAAGAAATGCCTAGCCTCCCTAGGGTTAAATCATCTCATCTGTAAAATGTCCTTAAATAAATTCCAAGATGATTATATAGAACAGTTGAAAATATTATTTATTAGAAAATAATTAATTGTCTGTGGGTGTGGTGGTGGACCCCTGTGATCTCAGCACTTGGAAGGCTGAGGCAGGAGGACCACCATGTGTTCAAGTAGCCAGTGGTTCACTAATTGGTTCATGTAGCCAGTCTGGGCTACATAATGACTTCAAGAGAAGCCTTCACTATGTAGCATAACTCTATCTCCAAAAAAGTATTTTAATTTGCAGAAAATACAATATTGTGCATCTTTTTATGCAGAAAAGCCTAAGAAAGCCAATTAAATGCTATGAGAATTACTTTAAAAATTCATGAAGGTAGCAAGATGCAAGATCAACACTAAAAAGTAGTTATATTTTATGTAGTATGAAATATAAAACCAGGAAATATTTTCATGAATCACATCAAAAAGAAATAATTTTAGAAATGTTTAATGGAGGAAGTACAAGACTGCTACAGTAAGAACTACAAAGCACTGCTGATGCAAATTAGAATCAAAGTGCATGGACAGACACCCCATGTTCTTGGATCAGAAGATTTAATATTAGGACGATGGTAGTTCAGTTCCTCAAACAATACAATCTACATCAAAATTCACAGTGGTTCCTTTGCATGAATCGACACGACCATCTTACTTGTCATACAAAGCTACAAGTGACGCAGAATAACTGAAATGATCTTCAAAAAGAATAAAACTGGAGGACTTACCTGTCCCAATTTCAAAACTTACTTATTTATGGCAGTTTGATCCTTGCATAAGGATAGATGTATGTATCAATAGAATAAAATTGAGAACCCAGTAGTAAACGCTAACACTTATGTTTAGTTCAGCTATGACAAGGATTAAAAAAAAAAAATGCAGTGGGAAAAGAAGAATATCAGGGCCAGCCAAATAGCTCAGCAGATTAAAGCACCTGCTTAGGCAAAGCGCAGCGGCCAGGGTTCCA
>NW_004524690.1:5224092-5230187 GCF_000260255.1 Octodon degus
TCATGTGAAGGAGTCCTTGACCCAAGCCAGGCATTGTCCCCACAGGGCACTGTCAATTTCCGCTTGATGTACTTAATAAAAAGGGGGGATATGTGGGGGGCGATAGAACGCTCCTGTTATATTTTCCCTTATTTGGGCAAGAAGTGCTGCAGCACCAATCCCTGCTTGCCTTGGCATCTTCCTGTGGTCCTGGATCTTCACTACCAATCCACAGCTAGTCCCACCCAACTACTTCCACTGTACAGCTATTTAGCCCCTGTTCACTTCTTCAATAAACGAGACTTGATCAGAAAGCCTGTCTTGTCTCCGTCTCTTGTGTCTCTTGCCCTGTCTTTTTCATCCCCATTCCTCCTCCAGGTCATTACCCCACGTCTCGACTCGCGGGCCGAGTCAGAACTGCATGTGACCCAAGGACCTTCGTGGAATTCTAGGACAGGAGAAGTTACTCTACCCAACCCAGTAGAGAATGAACAGAGATTTCCGCTAAGACCAGTGGAGTGAGACTTGGGGTCAGATTCAAGTGTATTTCCTTTATTGTGGTATGTGAACACAATGTAAAATGTTCCATTTTCACCATTTTGAAGTGAGTTGTTCAGTGGTATCTGCATACTCACACTACAGTGTGACCACCACCACTCTCCATCTCCAGAGATTTGTATTAGCCCAAGCTGAAAAGTGCAGATACACTAAACAATAACTATTATGCATCTCCTACCTCTTGGCAATAAACATTCTTCTTTTGGTATCTGAATTTGACTATTTTTTTTTTTTTTTTTTTTTTTTTGGTAATTTCTTGTACTGTTCGGCACAAAGCATCTTACTTGATTCACGTAACTACCTTCAAGGATCACCCACAAATTTCCATTTATTTAAAGAAAATACAGACATGCCATGTTTCTTATATACTCAAGTTTGGGAACTTGGATCCACTTTATGTGGAGACTAATTGATTAATCTGATTCTGAGATGTTTTTCTTTCTAATCCCCCAATTCAAACAGTCCTGCCAATTCCAGCCCCAAAGGGCCTGTCAAATTCTTGACGTTAGGTTCATTCTGGAGTTGAGGGCCTGACTCACATAATATCTTTCTCATCCTAGACTCAGGTGATCTTTAAACCTAAACTTGTCAAAACAGGCAGAGTGGCTGCCTCAGAGCCCAGCCCTGCTTCCCCAACTCGGTCGTCATTCCTGTACCCAACTTTTGGCTTGTGTTTCATCATCTACTCATAAGGTCTTTCCCTCCAAGGGCCAAATCTTTCAGGCTTTCTTCAGACAGCTATCATCTCAGCAAGCACTTCTCTCCACACACTCACAGAAGGGATCTCTGCTTCCCTTGTGTCTTTTCTACTCTGTCCTATGATTATATTTATTTCAACATATATTTAATTCCTTCGAATTAATTACAAGATTTCTCTAAACAGAGGCCATGTCCTGCTAATCCTGAGAGCAGCGCTTCTTACCTGAGTAGATGACTGATAGATCTTTGGATGGATAATATTCTTGTGTAAATGTATTATATATGGCAGTATTACAGGATGGTGTAATTACTACCATCTGTGACTCAGACAAAAACTGGAAAATTGCCCAATGGAAGAAAATAAGATTGCAAGACATTATCCAGCTCTGAAATCTACCAGTCAAAGGCTTTTGGTGCAATAATATCTTATTTTCATGATATGGGGGAAGGAAGCTTGAGTTTGAAGGGGAGGGTGGGAGACCTTACAAAGGCGAGAGGTAGTATCAGCAGAAGGAAGGACTGAGCATTCCCAGGTCGGCCTCCCCAAGAAACAGGGGAGTGAAGAGAGGTAATGCTTTAAAAACCCATTGTGCAGGGTTTTGAAAATGGCCACAAGGACCCTGGTGACCTCTAGCTTGACGATTAGGAGGTTCACTGAGTGAAGTTGCTGGGGTGCATCATCAGGGCACCTACATAGGTGGCTGATCAGCTCAAAGCAGCAGTCCAAGAGGCAGTTGGAAAATGGAAAAATAAAGTCACATTTTTTCACTTGATTATTTCAGTTTTAAGCTGAATGTTATAATACATGTTGACACAAACTAAGGGTAATTTTTTTGAGATATGCTTTATTGTTGTTGTTGTGGTGGTGGTGATGGTACTGGGGATTGAACCCTGAGCTGAATCTCTAGCCCATTTTTTATTTAGAGACAGAATCTCACTAAGTCATTAAGTTGCTCAGACCACACTGAAACTTGTCATCTTCCTCCCTAAGCCCCCCAGAGTGCTGTAATTACAGGCATGAGTCAACACATCCAGATTTTCCTATCTGTTCCATTGGAACTTGTGAGGCTATGGCAGGAGCCAAAAGGATTGCATCCAGCCTTCAGTTATAACCCATGGCAACTATGGGAGGATGGCTGAGTCCAAACACCATGTAGAACCTTCTAGGTGGCTACACCTCCCAGGATGTCTGTGATGAGATCTACACACACACACACACACACACACACACACACACACACTGCTTTGAATCTCATCTTTACTTCTGGTTTACAAATTGTGAGAGATGCTAGTATGAATAGAAAAACAAGAGTAACCCTGGAAGCCCAGTCATGAAAGAGGAGCATGAGTGGCAAAGATGAGCACTTAGGCAGAGAAGGAGATCCAAGAAGACAAGCTGGAGGTGCTGGGAAAGAATGCCTGGGCTTGTATCTTTGATTGTAGATGGAGGCCAGATGCTGGCTTGGCTCAGAGATCTGTACTTGGTGAAGTCCTATTCTGGGCTAGCTCTTAGGCCTGAAGTCTCAGGCCTCGGTATTCTGTTCTGCCGCATAAGATAAATGATAGCATTTCTAAGGCATCTTCTGTTTTTTAACTTTGCAATTTAAAATACCTTCCAGGGAAATTTGAACTGGGGTAAAGTGGATTTGGTTGTATGTTCCCAAGCTCACTCACATTAAACTTGTGTTAAATTTTACTCAAATACATGCTAAGATGGATGTATTTAAAATTGGATGTATGAATGCACTAGCTAGGCTGTTAGAAAACAGTGGAACAGTCAAGGATGAGATTCCACTGCAAAATTCTAAAGTTCAGAAGAAAGAGATAATGTAAGCCTTCCTCCGTGGTGTCAGACACAAGCCCAGTTTCTAGGGCTGAGCCAGCCAAAATGTCCAGCAAACATTTATCTATTGTCTCTTCCAAACAAGCACTGGCTCCAGACGTGGTGATTGCCTGCCCTCTACTGATGTCCTGGAGAGAGTGTAGACCAAGAGCAGGGGAAATGGTATGGACTGCCCTATCCTGCAGGGACAGCTTAAGGGACCCATGTTGGGCATGAAAGACCATTAGAGGCCACAGAGGCCCCCATAGATTATCACTAGTCCTGCTTTTCAGTGGGGCAGTGGTGGCTTCTATGAGGTGGCTAGTGTTCAAAAGATAATAGTGAGTCTCCCAGGTCCTGATTGGTTGCTCTTCAGTGGCCCTCAGTGCGATCTAAGAAACAACCAAGCCCAACTATCAAACCTCATCTTATGCACACTATGCCTCATGCACGCTAAACTGGGAAACTGTTTTTAAAGACTTGTAATGTGAATATTTCACTAAAGATGAAATTTTAGTGAACTATTTTTGTTGAACTAAAATTTCTGCTTCATGAACTGGAAATGAGCATGTTTTGCTAGATATAGGTACATTTTTATTTTATATTTCAAATAGATAAATAATTTTCAAAGACAGGAAATAAGACATCTTTGTCTCTCATCTATGTAATTGTCGAAAACCACAATCACTACTAATTCCTTATGTAATTTTTGTTGTTTTCTGAGGCAGTGTCTTTCTTTGTAGTTCAAAATGGCTTTGAACTCACTATAGTCTAGGCTGGCCGCAAACTCACAGCCATCACCTACCTCAGCCTCCATAGTGCTGGGATCATAGGAATGTGCCATCGTCCCTGGTTCTTTATGTATATTTTTAAATATATATTTTCCACATAATTGGTTAAAGTTATTTGTTTGTCCTTGATGTCCCTGAATGTAGGTGTCAGAGACTACTTGGTCCCTCCTCTTACCTCGTAGAGACTGGCTGGACAGAGAAAGAGAGACAGTCTGCTTCACAGCATGAAGTCTATGTGACCAAGATTGAGGAAGAACATATGTGAAAAGAGTGTAAAATGACTGACCACTTACAGAGAACACACTGCTTGGAACATCTCAGGCTGAGTGACTTGGCAGCTTTTCCCAAGAGCTACTGGACCCAAAAGCATCAATCCTGGTGTCTTCTCTAAGGTTCTCACAATTTCATATCTCTAACCTCAATGTGACCACATGTCTCCTCCTTGGTTGTCCCAGTGA
Source organism: Octodon degus (assembly GCF_000260255.1). Taxonomy (NCBI): domain Eukaryota; kingdom Metazoa; phylum Chordata; class Mammalia; order Rodentia; family Octodontidae; genus Octodon; species Octodon degus. Next base: position 5,228,400 of record NW_004524690.1, read on the forward strand.
TGGCATATTTCACAGACCAACTACTTTACACACTGATGCCTGGAGAGGGAAGGAGAACATCTGAGTTCACCTAGTCAAGCAGCTGCGAGGGGCTGGGGAGTATGCTCAGGCTAGGACCATCGTCTGCTGATGAGTGACTGAAGAATACAGTATTTCAGGCATTCTCCCAAACACCTATGTTTAAGTATTTTTGCCTTCAACCATGAAAGTATAATGTTTTCTTAAACCCACCTGTTAAAGCCAAAACCTTATACAATCACAATTTTTCAGGGAAAGGCAGACCCGCTGCAGAACCAGTGGGGACATTTAGTTGGATTGTGTGCAGAATCTGGAAGAGACTCAAGCTCAGGACCCCTTCCAGCCAATTCTGTGGGTATCTCAACCACTATAGCTACAGATGTGGGACTGCTGGCTGCTCTCCCTCCACCCTCTTTATGCCGGAGAACTTGTCAGGGCCAATGGGCATCCAATGGGATGGCCTGAAGACAACATTCTTCAAGTGTTACAAACTGAGCACAAGTGGAGTTGCTGTGATCACAACAGGGGCAAAAGATGCAGAGTCCAAAGGAGAGCCCCTTCCAGTCATCCTTTTCCTCCGTTTCTATGTGACTCCCTAACAGTGTCCTTGAAACCTCACTCTTACACCCCCAATACCTAGAACATCCCCAGTATATATTTGTCACTCACTAATGTATAATTAACCTCAGAGTTTCTCATTTTAAAGCAAAAAGAGCCCAGGGCTAGAAGGATAATGTGACTTACCCAAAGTCCCAGGTGATTTGGAAGAAAACAAAGTCGGAAGAAATCCCCTCACTCACGTTTCCTGGCACTCTGTTCCATCACTGCCTCCCATCAGACCCTTCGGCTGTGCATGCTAAGGTGAGTGGCCAAAGCAGCTCACAAGGGAAGCTGACCGGCCAGGGCACCAGCCCAGTCCCTTCCTGGTCCACAGCACTCAGGTTTGGTTCTCTGCCGCAGACATTTGCATACATTCACACAATGACCCACAGAGACTGCCTCACACAGACTGAGTGACCACAGAAGCACTTCCTTGTGAAGACAGCCTAGGAATTGCTTCCTCCAGGAGTGAATTATTCTCAGGCTTCTAGACTCAATGTTCGTTTTGATTTCAGACTGTCCAGTCCTTTGTCTCAAGAGATCTATCCGCACATTACTCTAAGACTTGGCTGTTGGATCTGTTTCCCTTGTTATCAAAAAGGCTGAGGATAGGAACTTGTTAAGGAAAAGCACAGTATCTAGCAGGAGCCAAATGCTACACACAGGACCACAGGGGGTCCAGACCTGTCCCAGTTCCTGCCTGGTTAGACTTCCACACAATGGCTCTATTCATAGAGGAGTACCCTGAAACATGAGTAGGTGTTGTTTAAAGAGTCTCTGAAAGAAATGTTAACATGCTGAGTCAGGCTTCCTCAGAGTTAATTTTAAATGACTTCAACCCACCTTGGGTATCACATTCATAAAGAAGCTGGTCTTGAGAGCAGCATGATTCAACCAGACTCCCAGAAGCTCCAGAAGGAGGCCTGTGGTCCTAGCAATCAACACTGGGCTTGGAGGAAGCAAGCAGCGTAGGATGGGCTGTAGTTTGGAGACTGCAAGGGCTTGGTGTGGATGAAACTTCTGCAAAAGGCTTGGCTGTTATTCTAATCAGGAGCTGTCTAAAACTTTACCCACGAGTCCTAGCCCAGGTCCGGTGAGTGTGCGGAGAGTTTCCTGCTACCCTGCGCCGGCGGGACCAGTCCCAGCCCAGGCACAGAGTGGGCCGGACCC
>NW_004524690.1:5239972-5244856 GCF_000260255.1 Octodon degus
AGAGAAGAGAAGAGAAGAGAAGAGAAGAGAAGAGAAGAGAAGAGAAGAGAAGAGAAGAGAAGAGAAGAGAAGAGAAGAAGAGGGTACCTTAAAGGGAGGTCATTTATTTGAGGACATATCTAAATCTAAGGAGCAACATATAGGGGTGAATTCTCAGGTCAGTGCTGACCTGCGGGGAGAGAGGAACAGGAGACTGTGTCCATCCTCCCTGGCTCCAGGCCTGGGTGGAGGCTTGTGGGTGTCTTCTTTCACCAGCCTGAGTTCTTCAGAAGGCTGAGGGTGTGGGCTTTTTTCAAAATGCAATTGCTCAAGGACTTTCTGCCTTCATTTCCTTTGGCCCTAACAATGGTTGCTTTAATTTAAGTAAGAGTTTCTTAAAAATAGGAGCACTGTACCTTATCTTCAGGTCTATTGCTGCATACTGTTGGGTCCTAGATAAGAGTTTACATCAGACATCATTTCTAGGAATATGATAGGAAATGCACCAACACAGATAGTAATTCTGAGCAAAATAACTATCCTGGATTTTGCTTTGATGGAGGATTAAGTAAGCACTATTCTTCAGGATTTCATGGCCCCCTGGGCTGGTCCAGGAGAGACCTCTGATCTGGATTTCTTGGCACCATGCACAGCCTCTGGGCAGCCCAGGACTCAGGCTCAGACCCTCCCACTAGGGCTACACGAGAACTGGGCCACTGATGCCTCCTCCAATCTCAGTTCTGTTACTGACCCTCTGAGGCATCTAGGACAAATCTCCCAACCGCCTTGTACTTTGTTTACTCAGTTTTAAATGTTGAAATGATGATATACTGTATACCAAATGTACTTCAGCATATGCTGTGTCTTACATTGTTCAGAGTAAAATATAATTCTGAACTAGCTTCCCTCCTACTCAGAACATTTCTGGGCCACTTTCTCCAGCATCTGGACCAGAAGTATTCAAGAATTACAAACAAATGCTGCCATTTTCCTTAGCAAAACACTAAATTATGATTTGCAAAACATAGAATTTTCTCTTACTTGAGAAATCTTTGACCTAATTGAACAAATCACAGCCTTCCTCCATTAATTTTATGTTAAACTTCAAAAATTAAATGTGAATTTACCTCCAAAGAGAGAAAAACTTTACAGAAAGACCCACAGTGAGAAAATTGAAATAGAACACATGCCAATAACATCTAAACTGTAGTTGCATTAAGATGATCCACATCCAGATCTTTAGAAAGAGAACTTGTACACAAAGCAGGATCTAATGACCAATGCCAGGCTTGTAGCTGATTCTTCTAGGTCAGAGCCACCATTAGAGCACTTTCCTCTTCACTGTCCTGTGCCACATACTAGGGAGCTACCCTGTTTTCTGTGCTTGGGTTTGCTTGGGCTGCCATGCCAGGTATGATAGGCCGAATGGCTTACACAACAAACATTTATTTTTCACAGTTCTGGAAGTCTGAAGGTCAAGATCAAGCTGTTGGTTTCTCCAGAGGTTGGTTTCCTCTCACCTTGACATGCAGAGGGTCTCCTCCTCGCTGAACAGCAGCACAGCCTTCCCTCTGTGTGCGCATATCCCTGGGGTCGCTCCCTTTCCCCATGAGATAACCAATCACACTGGAATAGCGTCCCACTGTAATGGCCCCCACTTTACCTTAATCACCTTTTTAAGCAGCTTGTCTCCTAATAGTTACATCCCAAGGCACTGGGGACTAAATAGCACCTTGTCATCCATTTAGAATATTAAAATATTATAGGACAAGGAGCTGTGAGTTTAGCTGTGCCTCACAGTCCGCCCATATTCAGGTGACCTTCCAGTCCCCAGAACCTTAGAACCTGAAAGAGTGAATAAAACCCAAAAGGTACAATAGTTATTATGAAAGAGAAAGAAACTGTTCAAATGGAAAGAACTGGGATGAGGAAAGGAAGAAAATGAAGAAAGAAGAAAGGGTGAATATATATATCCACAAGACAGTTAAGATAACTACTAATTTCTATTAGTTTATTGAAAGAAACAGATACACTTCATTTATTGACCAATTTTACATGCTTATATCCGGTAATCTGAACAACTACTTTGAGGACAAGAATATGTAATATGTTGAATTCTTACCTTGTTTTTTGAAATTCTGTTTTGTTTCTAATATTTAAATTACTTTTTATTCTCTTTAAAATAAAAAAAAGCAATTATCAACTCTTCAAATGTCTCTCCTCCTTAACTTGAATGTAAGATGCCTGGATAACAGGGCTTAAGATTCAACATTCTCAGGGTCAGCCAAATAGTTCAGTGGATTAAAGCACCTGCAAGCAGGCTCAGGAGCCAGGGGTTCAATCCTTGGGCCTGCCCTGTCAGCTCTGCCCCCGGGGGGAAGCTGAGACTGTAACTGAGACTGAGACTGGGGTGGTGGGGCCTGCCTGTAATCCCAGCTCTTGGGAGGTTGAAAATGAGTGAATCATAAGTCTGATCTAGTAGTGAGACCCTGAACACCCTGTAGATCCTTCCCTAAAAATAAAAAAAATTAAAAAATAAAAGATTCAACATTCTCAGCAATAAATTGCTTGCCTGATTTTCTTGATTACTTATTGGAATTTTATCCACATTTGTCCTAATACAAACATATTTGAAGATAAAAATAATATCAGCCACAGTGGCTTCACAGCAGTGACTGAGCTGGATGATTTCCAAGTTTCCTTTTAAAGTGACTCCCAGTTTTCCATCAAGGCCTATGTGATTCCCCTCTGAAATTCTCTAAGGAGGTTCAGCCATTCACTTAATTTCTATGTGAAGGCCTCTCAAGAGTGGTATATTCGTCTATTTTTTGTTACTGTAGTGAAATATCAGAGGCTGTGTAACTTTATAAAGAAAAGAAGTAACTTTAGCTCATAATTCTGAAAGTCTCAGACTAGGAGTCTCCATTGGTTTGGTCTCTGGTTCCCACTGCAGGTGACATCATGGTGGGAACACAGGTGGGTGGCAGAAATCCCATCCTAAAACAGGAAGCCAGAACACACTGGGGAGCCCAGGCTTTCACAACACCTCACTCTGACGAGAGTTCACAGAACCCAGAGGAACTACCTCAGTCTTTTTTGAGGGCAGATCTCCCAATGACCTAAAGACCTCTCAGTAGGGCCTACCTCCTAAAGTTCCACAGTATTCCCCAACACTAACCCCTAAGCACTAACCTCCAATGCATGAAACCTTAGGGACCAAACCACAGAACAGGCAGAGTCCCAACTTTCTAAGCTCCCCACTGTTGATTACTTTCATATTTGTATCCAGCAGCACCTGACATCCTGGACTGATTGGTGCCCGGCGGTTCATTTCATTTTACTTTACACCTGAGAAGATAGAGGCCCAAGGCTGCACAATGGTCTGGCTAGCCAACTGTGGAAGGGCTGAAAGCAAGTTCTCCTGACTTTAAGTCCAGATTTTTATTCTAGTAACCACTCATTCTTCACTAAGGAGAAGATCAAGAGCTTTCTGTCTTATGCACAACAATTTGAATAATGAAGTAAGTTTACATCTTTTCTTGTGAATTACTAGGAACCCTAAAACAGTATCTTTTGGTACCAAAGAGATCCAGCATAACAATCTTGTTCGCTCACAAATGCTCAAATACTCAATCCATATGTTTAAGTATAATCCCCAAAGGCTATATCATTTTTTTTAATATGGAAAGGGGAACAGAACAGGTAGAAAAATAAGTAGGATCATATTTAGGAAAATAGTTTCAACTTATCCCTGAGTCTAGGATGGTGAATACACTATGAGCTTTGTGATCTGCTGTCTCCTCATCTGCAAATTCTATTCCAGAGCTGTGTCTTTTCAACAGATAGGAGACAAACCATACCAAAAGACATTTATACATAAACATGAGGTTTCTTAGAGCATCCTGGCACAGTATTTTTCTTGAAAAAGTGGAAAAGTTAACTTATGTACCAAGATGACTTCCAAGTTAAGTAATATATATTTGAGACTCAAAATTTATAGGCATAAGATGGTTAGAGATTTTGTGACCCTTTTTGGGCCAGCCTTGATTTAAAAGTGAGGGCAAGATCTTTGTCAGACTCTTGGAACTGTACTCTTCTGCCATCTAAAGGATTCTTCTGTCCTAAATAGACAAGTGATAACCCCCAGAGCCTGAAAAGGTGTGTCTCAGTGGGACAGAGGCTTTGTGCAAATTACTCCTTATGCCAAATCAGGAACGTGGGCCTGACAAACAAAAGGACATGTCACCAACTTGGTCTCTCTGTGGAGCTTGTAATGGTCCCTTTTTGCTTACTGACCCTGACTTCCTAATATGGATTTTGTTCATTTTATTCTGCAACTGAGAAAGCTGCACGTGGCAGTTTATGAATTGTGTCTCCCAGCAAACCTCTGAAAGACAACTGGGGTGGGGGTGGTCTGCATGTGTGAGACTCCCAGGCCAGAGCTAGAGTCAGGCTGGGATGTACAATGACATCTATGTGTGACCCAGCAGCCTGCAAACTGCTTCCCCACAGGGCAGAAGTGTGCCAAGGGAGGGCGAGAGAGTCTTTTGTTAATTCTGTTTATCTTAGAGACTGATTATTTGTCTACTGGGGGACATAAAAAAAATTAAGTGAATTCCTTGCTTGTGTATAGTCTCATATTTTTTCTCTAGATATCTTCATATTTCTTAAAGCATCTCTTTAATTTGGGCATCAGCCCCTAACATTTTTATGTATAGTACCCCTATATGCAATATCCACACATGCAGTCAGATATTGTGGAGTTTTCATCCCTCTCTGTTAACATAATTTATTAGGTTTTTCTTGTGCTTAGAATACAGAGTTAAGAATATCCATATTTTTGGACCCTTTTCCCTTTGATGTTTTATAGAGATCTATCATGAGACACTGGTGTTCCCTTTCTAT
>NW_004524690.1:5244956-5247655 GCF_000260255.1 Octodon degus
ACACACACACACACACACAACTCAAAGTGAGTCAAAAACATGAATGGAGCTAAAAGCATGAGACTGTTAGAAGAAAAAATAGGAATAGCCCTCACGATGTTCGGTCATGTAATTATTTCTTATTTATGACAGAAAAAGGACAAATAGTAATAAAAAAGTAACAAGTCAGACTTAACTAATATTAAATGTTTTTGCAACTTAAGACTTTTCATCAAAAAACTGAAAAGACAAACCACAGCATGAGTTGCAAATCATATGTCACAAAGAATTTATATCCAGAATGCAGAAGTAATTCTTATAACAAAAAATAAAGAGATTAATTTTAAAAGCAAGTAAAATAATCTGAATACACATTTCTCCAAAGACATTATAAAATATCCCCAAAGCACAGGAAAATATACCTCGCATCATTAATCATTAGTGAAATGAAAAAAATCAAAGCCCCAAGTTGTATCCCACTCGAATGGCTATAGCAATTAAAAAAAAATCAAAGCTTTATTGGTGATTTAGAGATATCAGTACCCTGACACACTGCTGGTGGGAACATAAAATGAGGCCACTATTTTCAAAAAAAATTTATCAATTTCTCAAAATGTTAAATTACCGTATGGCCCAGCAATCCTACTCGAAGGCATCTATCCAGGAGAACTGACAATATGTCCACACAAAGACTTGTACCCAAATGTTCAAAATGGCACTATTCAGAGCAGCTAAGAAGGAGAAACAACCCAAATGTTTAACCATTGATGATAAGATAATTAAAATGTGTTCTATTCATGCAATGGAATACTGCTTGGTAATAAAGAAGAATGACACATTGATTTCTGTTTTACTTTTTCTAACTGCTTAGACAAAATACCTGACACCCAAAGTTAAAGCGATGAAGATTTATTTAGCTCACACTTTTCAGTTTATTTATTTCTTTTACTGTGGTACACAGATGTGACATAAAATGCTCCATTTTCACCATTTTGAAGTGAGCAGTTCAGTGGCGTTTGCATACTCACACTGTTGTATAACCTCCACCACTCTCCACACTTAACATAGACTAATTTTGTTGAATGCAAATTCTACCTCAAAGCTGTTGGTCATCCTTAAAAGGCCAATTGGGGTCACAATTATATAGGGCCATGCATAATGCTTAATTGGTATTTTGGTAATCAACTCAGATCCTCGAGATTCCAGATATTCAGGAAAGTATCAATCCTCAGATCTTCCTAATGCAGAATTTACCTCTGTACTCATCTTTCTTTCTTTCCAGTTCCCTAGTGATCTTGCCAACCCTGATGCTAAGTACATGTTATTCAACTTAATGACTGGCTATTTTGTTTAATTTCTTTATTTTATAATAGTGATCTTCTGCTTGAACTTTCCTCACTACTTTGACCCTGCTCAAATCCTAAATTTCATTTTAGGTTTTTGTGAGAATGGTCTTATATAGATCTGTACTTCCTCATCTCCTGCGGTGTCACTCCTTCTAAAAATGTACTTCCTAAATGTAAGCAAGCTCTCAGGTTCCCTCTTGTCCCTGTTCTCTTCTCTTGCCATGATCTTCTCAAGAGGACCCATCTGCACATGTAATTTTCCACTACTGTAAGGATTACTGATGGGTTGATATTCTCAAGCCTTCATGGCCAAAAGTGCCTTCGTGGCCAAAACTACTGATGTAGGTAGGTACTATATTGAAATATTATACTAAAATCATAATCAGCACGTTTTCTCCTATATATTTCCCACATACATGGGTCAAGGAGATATTCAAGCCCCCTCTTTTTTTTTTTAATAATTCCTGGTTTCTTGAACATCTGATATTGCATTCCCTCCTGAGCTCATTTGAGCACACTGTGATGTCATCACCGAAGCTGGCCCTAGTAGAAAGTTTTCTTCCCAGATGAGAAACAAATATGAGTTGGCTGGTCCAGTGAGAGTGGAAGAACCCCACAGATAGGGACTGATGAGATGCAACATGGAAGGTGCAAGGCTTCCAGCTCAGAGCAACAAAGCCTAGATTTGGGGAACACATGAACACCACTGTGAACCAAGGAAATGGGCCACGGCCCCATTCTAACTGTGTGGGGGGCGATAGAATGCTCCTGTTATATTTTCCCTTATTTGGGCAAGAAGTGCTGCAGCACCAATCCCCGCTTGCCTCGGCATCTTCCTGTGGTCCTGGATCTTCACTACCAATCCACAACTAGTCCCACCCAACTACTTCCACTATACAGCTATTTAGCCCCTGTTCACTTCTTCAATAAACGAGACTTGATCAGAAAGCCTGTCTTGTCTCCGTCTCTTGTGTCTCTTGCCCTGTCTTTTTCATCCCCATTCCTCCTCCAGGTCATTACCCCACGTCTCGACTCGCGGGCCGAGTCAAGTGGCGCCCCACGTGGAGGCCTGGCACGGGGGATTCAATGAGGGAGCCGCTCGAGAGCCCGGGTATGAAGCAGATAGTGAAAGTAAATTCCGAGGCCAACGCAGCGCGAGTGCCTGCCGCACCGCTAGAGCCACGGTGAGTGAACGGCAACCCCCTTCCCCTTTCCAGCATGGGTCAAGCATTAAGCAAGCATGAACTGTTTTAGAAAGCCTCAGCAAGGCACTCAAGACACGAGGGATTAAGGTAAAAGAAAAAGATTTATTACAGTATTTTAAGTTTATTCATGAGGTTTGCCCGTGGTTCCCATTGGAGGGCACGATCAGTT
>NW_004524690.1:5247774-5249855 GCF_000260255.1 Octodon degus
CAGAGTACATAATTAAGTCCTGCATAACCAGAAATAACAGTACAATCTTAACAGTCTGCCTGGGCAGTTGGATAAATTCTAAGAGTCTCTTTCTGGCCCTCACAAAAGTTAGGTGGAAAACAGACCAGAGGCTGGAGGACCAACGACGGGAACTGGAAAGAGGCTGTGCAAGCCCTGCGCACGGAGGGTCCAGCCTGAGGACGCATCTCTGGAGGGCTAGCAAGGGCAGAAGCAAGTCATTTGGGGACCAATCCACTTAAACAAACTTGAGAAGTCTGAGTTAACTGGAGGTTTGTTGGTTGGGAGGGTTTTGTTTGTGTTTACTTGCTAAAGATGCTGGAAGTTAAAACTACTGCTGGAATCTGAACTACACCACAATCTTCACGTTTGTTCATTTTACCTGGCTGAAAAAAGAGAAGAGAGGGAAGGGGCATGGAAGAGTCTGATCTAAAACCTCCACCAACTAGTCCACCTGTGGATCCATGGGTAGCTCGCACAGTTACTACAATGGAAAACCAGCCAACAAACACAACCCTAGGACGACAGGTGACGGAGAAGCAAGGGAGAGAAAGAAATTTGGCATGAACACCTGTTCATTTTTTGTACTTGGATCTAGAGAGCATAGAGTTAGCTGGAATTCTTTATTTGTAAAACAAATAGCCACATTTAAAAATTATCAAATATTATCTACTGATATAGTTATCTTATGGCCACACTGACAATCCACGCTAGGCCCTTGGGATAGCTGTGGGAAACAGCACAACTATGAATGACAAATCCTAGCCAAGAACAGACTCTTGTGTACTTTTTATATTTCAAGGGGCTAAGGAAACCTGCACATTTAAATAAAATTCACAGCACCAAGCACTAATGGGAGACCTCCCCTCCCCTCCAAGAAGAGGACACAAGGTACTCACCAGTCATTAGAGAGTAGTAATTGGGATAGGAGAGACTAGGGAAGTCTGGAGTCAAGTAATCCACTTTTACTCCTCTCCTTACAATCTCTTTGAAACCAGGCAATGATTCCAGAGCCTCATCACTGATGTAATCTGAGCGAAAACCATCCAGGAGAAGCACCAGGAGCTTCCGGTGGGCAGAGGCTGGCTGAGCCAGGCTTAGCACAAGGCCCAGCAGGAGCGCCCTGAGCTTTGCTGCCATGCTGCCAGGAGCCTGCCAGCGCCTGGCTGGCACAGCTGTCCCCTTGCAAAGACTGAGATGGAGAATCTGTAGCTATTCTCTCTTCTAGGGGCTGGACCTTGAGCTGCTGGCCTTCCTGAGCCAAGTCCACTTTCAGAATTTAAAGGAACAGCACCCTCTTTTAAGAACATGTCTTTTCACCCTTCACTATAAGACCAGAGAACAACTGCCTCTGGATAAGCTGAGCTCCCAAACAACCCAGACTTAACGTTATGGGAGAGAATCCAACCTTTATTATTTTGGGTGAATGTTCCTGAAATACCAACGTTCACAGAGAGGTGGAATTTGGAAGATGGCAAAGACAATACAAACTTTGTCCTACTAGCCAAAAGGAGGAGCCAGGGAAAAGGCACTCTTTTAATTGGTTGTCCTCCCACATCTCTGCCTAATTTAGGCTTTCTGACTTTTCCACTTACAATTTAGTAGCCCAGAGCTCTAGTTTAGTATACAAACAACAGACAATGAATTTAGGTGGACCTATCTATAAACTTTACAGCATTTTCTCTAAGGAAATACTATCTAAAAACAAACAAATGCCTTGTCTGACTCTGACATTCATTTATTCTTCACATGCATGTACATAAAGTGCTATTATTTTTCAAATACAAATAACCATCGGTTGCTATAGGAGAAGCTGGTTTAGAAAGGAGCCATAGAATCAGACAGAAGATTCCAAAGTTGGACAACAGGACATCATTCCCAATAGATTAATTTGAAGCAGCATCCCTCAGAGGAGGAAGATGAGCTTGAGAAAAGGAATTTGAAATGGAAAAGAAGAACTAGAAATAACCAAGCAAGCTTCAGTGCAGAGAAGACTAGGCAGGGGAAGGAGCCAGAGGCTACTGGGACCCATTGTCAAGGTCAGCACTGGGCAGTCAGGCACG
>NW_004524690.1:5250980-5251573 GCF_000260255.1 Octodon degus
ATTTATTTATTTATTTATTTATTTTGTATTTAGTACAGGGTCTCACTACACAGCTTGGACTTGTAGCTATCCTCATATTTTCAGCCTCCCCAGCACTGGGATTATAGACGTGTGCCACCACGCTTGGTCTAGGTGGCTGGCTCGGTGCACCCCAAGGCAAGGTCAGTGTGGTGTGTGATTTAGGATATTGAATCCTGGTCCCTGAGCTTGCCTAAGCAGGCCCTTAGTCCACTGAGCTATCTCGCCAGCCCTTTTCTTCTGGAACAATTTCAAAGTGCTTCTCCCACCCCTGCCCACTTCCCATGTCTTTCCTAGTTCATTTGTTCTTTTGTGGTCAGACTCAAGCCCTCCTGTAACGCAATATCACTTTCTAAGTCATCCTGAAACATATTTACAAATTACCATTCTCATCTCAAATGACATGATCAAGGATCAGATTTCTTTCTTTCCTTTTTTTTTTTTAATACAAGGCAATGCTTTTTACAATTTTAATTAGAATGAAATGTTGGGCCAGGGATATAACTCAGCGGCATAAGTGCCTGCCTGACAAGCACAAGGTCCTGAGTTCAATCTCCTGTACCACAAAAAAAAAA
>NW_004524690.1:5252015-5283985 GCF_000260255.1 Octodon degus
GGAGAGGAGAGGAGAGGAGAGGAGAGGAGAGGAGAGGAGAGGAAACCGTGCTGGAAAATTGACAGGCTCTGTAGACACCAAGCATCATACACATTAAAATAACTTCTTCCCACAGTAAGAATCAAGGAAGCAGGAGATCCAGCAGTGTGTCATGCTCTGTCAGTTCCCCAGCATTCAAAGCTCTTTGAACCCTGATCCAGCAGCTACAATAACAAAGAATGTCCTTATGATCTGGCCTGCAAATGGCCCCTGGGCTAACTTTAAGAATGGTTAGGCATTTCAAATCTTAAAGATGGATATACTTCCCTCACAGAAATATATCCAAAATATGGCTCCCTGAGTGTACCATACAGTTATTGAGGAGAGCTCTGAACAAAGTTGCTCCAAATCAGTGTCCATAGACCATACGCCCACTCCAAGGCTCCCAAGGCTCTATGGAGACTGCTGTGATATATCTGAGGTAAGGGCATGGCTTAGGTATCCACGTTGTTTTATGGTGATAGTTATGATTGTGTTGTTTCATAATCTGGTTGGGTGATTTCTCTACTGTGCTAGATCAACAAATTATTGCTAAATAAGCATCTTTCATATTCATAATTAATTATATATGAAGAAGCAAAGAAATATATAGGATGGAATTCAAACCAAGTAAATTCATAGTCAGCTTCTTATTCTTATGCCTTTGGAACTAAAAACATTTGGAAATAAAATAAAAGGCAACAGATTAAACAGCAAATTCAAGTGTTCATTATTGATTGCCCAAGGCCTTGTAGTGCTATGAGGGCATGACGAAAAAATTAAGAGCTGGGGCCCAGTAGGAGAAAATAAGTCACTCGAGAGGATCCCTGAAGGACATATTGGGCCCTCATCCTTTTACTCTCTCCTTCTGCTTCCTGGCCCCCATGAAGTGAGCAGTTTTCTCTACCGCATACTCCTTAGTACAATGTTCTGCCTCACCCCAGAGCTAGACTCAGTAGACTTTAACTGACATGGTGGCTAAGTGGTATCATAGTGGAGTGGAAAAATCACAACTCTAAACACACTTGTCTGGCTCTCAGAGACCTACAGCATTGGCTAATGGTTCCCCTGGCAAAGAATATATGTAACTTCCACTAACTCTTACACTTCTTCCATGTAAATGGAAGAGTTCTATGTATAATGAACAGAAGTTCAATTTAAATCAACAGTCTTGGCCTCTGCGATAATTTCAAGACAAATCTGTACACACTAAGGATCCTTGAATGGCTGCCTCCTTGAGTATGGACAAAGACCTTACAACATTAGAAAGATGTATGCTGTTCATCTTTCTCGCAGTCTTTTCCCCAGATCATGTGTTAGGATGATTATACATTAGGAAATGCAAAATAATAAAAAATTTCAAGATTCTGGCTAGAATTTATGTTAGTTCTTAGATATGTAAAATGTCATCATGGTCCACTGGCCAGAATTGGGGATTACAGAGTCTAGATAATCAATGAAACTTTAGCCCAAGGTCATTTCCCACTGGGTTCAAGGGGTCACCAAGCCCTCCCACAGGATATTTCTGTAGCTGAGAATGTGTAAGTGTAATGGCAATTCACCAACCAACAATAACCCTATATTGGATTGGAGATAAAGGGAGGCCAAAACAAGACAAGCCAATAAAACTGACAAATAATAAAGGAAATTCATGATATGGAAGACAAACATGGGAAAGAAGAAAATAAAACTACCTGGCATTTTTTCTCTGCAAGAAGAAAGTGACTAAGACAATAATGGAGGCTAGAAATACAAAATGAAAGTCTTGGCAGGGGACTAGGGAGCTAGGTCATTCGTCATTCTGGGGGTCCCTGGGGAGAAGCAATTACATGCCATTTTCTTAGCTTGTGCTGCCTGCTGGCAATCCTTGGTGTTCCTTGGCTTGCAGCTGCAAGACTCCAATCTGCCTCCATCATTACCTCACCTTCTTCTCTGTGTAGTGCATTTGTTTTATTTTAAAGAGATAAAAGATAAATAATAAAACCAAATCTCAAAACAGGTCAGTAGGACAGTTACAATAATTGATACATTGCATATCTATGCTGTCTTCATAGTACTTAATCAAAGTACAAGATAAAAGACATGATATCTTATCTGACAATATTAGCAGAAAACATTCTTTTCAAGGAAATAAGAGAAGCTATTTACATAACTATCTGAGCTACTGTAGTGGATTTTTAACTGGTGGTCAGTTTATTACACCAAGCTAAATTAAACTAGCATGGTGCTGAGTGTGGGAGACCCAACTGAGGATTGTTACCAGAAGCAGAAAAGGCAGAGCTGGAGAAGTTGTCAGGACGATGTTAGGGATGCTGTTTGGAGAAGTTGTTGGAGCTATTGGAAGCTTCTAGTTCTCCTGGACTGTTCTGCAGGGCAATCTTTTCATTTTGGCTTTCCTGATGAATTGGCTGTTCCTGTTAGAGAAAGAGCTTCTTATATTCTTTTCCCCTTTGCCTCAGCACAGTTTGTCTTTTCTTTTGAACAGTTTCTTCCCAGTTCACAATAGCGATTGTACATTTCAGGTCCTATTTCCTTGTTCAGTTTCTCACATTAGTGAGACAATATGATGTTTACACATATGGACCTGATTCATTTCACTTTTAAGTATATTCTTGAATTGTATCCATTTACTTCTAAGAGTCTCAAGCTTGTCCTTTGGGTAAGTGGTACTCCATTGCACTAAAAGTAACTCATCTTTTTTATCCATTCCTCAGTTGATGGGCATATAGGTTTTTTCCAAGACTTAGCTATTACTAATTTTGTTGCTATAAATATGGGTGCACATATATCACTGTGGCATGGTGTTTTAATCTTTCTGGGAAGAAATTCAGCAGGGGAATAGCTAGTTCAAATGGGATCTCTAATCCTAGTTTTTAAGAAATGTACACACTGATTTCCATAGTGGTTGCACAAATCTGTTGCAATGGTTGATACATTGTGTCAACTTGAGAAGTTTAGAAGTTTAACTCAGTAGGGGGCCAGAGTCCTTACTTTGTAATCATTCTGAGTTTGTAGAAGAGGAGGGCACAGAGATGGTGTTGGCAGAGAGCTGGCATGCAACATAAAAGAGGAAAAGAGGCTTATTTTCCACCTTTTTGTTCTTGTTGCCTTCGCTGTCTTCTACTATTTTGAACAATTGTCCTTATGTCTTGTCACCCTGCCTTGGAGCCAGCCGATTATGCACTGAAATCTCTACAAACTGTGAGCTAAATATGCCTTTCTTTCTTTAACTTGGAGTGTAGAATATTTTGTCTTAGCAATGAGAAAAAATTGACTAAGACAGAATTTTGTACCAGTAATGGGGCTGTTGCTCTGACTACACGTTGACCATGTGGCTCAAATGCTTTTGTGAATGGCTTGTGGGAAGAGTTAGGGAAGGTTCAGAGATGCCTGCTGAAAAAAGTAGAGCTGGAACATCTTAGGATGCTGTGTATGGGAGATTCTGGTCGGAGCTCAGAAGACCAAAAGGTTGATAGAAACAGGATAGAACTCAGGCCCTTGCACTTGCCAGGCAAGCACCTATTCTACTGAGCCATCTCCCTGACCCGTCTAGCAATTCTTAGAGATGGACTAAATCCCTTTTACCTAAAGGGATGTGCATGAGTCTTTATGGGGCCAGGGACAGAATGATATGGTTCTATTGTATCATAATGTTGATAAACTTAATACTTGTTCTAAAAGATTGTTAGATTGTGTTATATAATGTTTAGTTATGAAGGGATATAAATTATTATGTCTTTGTATTTAGAAACTGGTTTAAAGAAATGTGTCTTGTTGCCAAGAAGAGAAGAGGTCAATCGTAATGATTAACACATTGTGTCACCTTGAGAAGTTTAGATGTTTGACTCAGCAGGGGCCAGGGTCTTACTTTGTAATCATTCTGAGTTTGTAGAAGAGGAGGGCACAGAGATGGTGCAGGTGGATAGCCAGCATACAATATAAGGGAGCAAGACAGGCTTGTTATCCCCCACTTTTGCTCTTGTTACTTTTGCTGTCTTCTGCTGTCTTGAACTATTGTCCCTATTCCATGTCACCCTGCTTTGGAGCCAGCTGATT
Source organism: Octodon degus (assembly GCF_000260255.1). NCBI lineage: Eukaryota > Metazoa > Chordata > Mammalia > Rodentia > Octodontidae > Octodon > Octodon degus. Next base: position 5,256,090 of record NW_004524690.1, read on the forward strand.
GTGGACTGAAATCTCTACAAATTCTAAATTAACAAACTTTTCCTTAATTTGAGGTGTATTTTGTCTCAGCAATGAGAAAAAAATAGTTAAGACATCTATATTCCTATCAACAGTAGAGTTCCTTTTTTCCCACAGCTCCTCCAGCACTTGTGATTGGTTGATTTCTTTTTTATATATTTATGTATTTTTTATGTATTTGGTAAAGGGTCTCACTACACAGATTGGACTCATAGTGATCCTCCTGTTTTCAGCCTCCCAAGCACTGAGATTACAGGGACACACCACCACACCAGGTCTCAATCACAGTCTCAGTGCACCCCAGGGTATCAAACCTCCAGCCCCTGTGTCTGCCTAAGCAAGTGCTTTAATCCTCTGGGTTATCCCGCCAGCCCTGGTTGATTTCCTAATGATGATCATTCTTGCTAGGATGAGATGGAATCTCAGTGTTGTTTCAATTTTCATTTCTCAAATGATCTGTAATGTAGAACTTTTTCAAATATTTATTTCCCATTTGTATTTCTTCATCTGCAAGATGCGTATTCATCTCAAATACCCATCTTGGGGGGTGGGTTCTTAAATTTGGAGGGGTTGATTTTTTTGCAATTCTTTATATGCTCTAGATATAAATCCTTTGTGGAACACATGGCTATAATTTTACCTTTCTTTTTCTGGGTTGTCTTTTTACTCTGTTGATGATTTCTTTTGTTGTAAATAAGCTTTTTAATAAAGTGAGATCTTATTTATTTTTGTAATATTTCCTTTGTAGTCTGGGTTTTGTTCATGAAATTTCTGCCTACATGTGTATCTTCAAGATTTCTGCCTAATTTCTCTTCCAGTAAGTTTAGTGATTCTATTTTAATATTTAGATCTTTGATCCATTTTGGCTTTAGTGTATGGTGAGAAACATGGGTCTAGTTTTTGTCTTTGGCATGTGAAGAGGCAATGTTTTCAGCATCTTTTATTAAAGAGACTACCTTTCTTCTAGTGAACATGTTTGGCTCCTTTGTCAAAGGTAAGGTGGCTGAGTGTATCTGTCAGCGTGTCTGCGTCTTCTATTCTGGTCCACTGGTCCTCAAGTCTATTATTATTTTTTCTTTTGCCAATGCTGTACTAATTTTATCACAGTAGCTTTGTAGTATAATTTCAGGTGTGGGATTGTGGTGCTTCCTACCTTTCCTTTGTTGCCCAGAATGGCTTTTGTTATTCTAGATCTCTTGTGGTTCCAAATGAATTTTAGGGATGTTTTCTCTAGATCTGTGAGTTACTTTAATGGTATTTTGATTTGGATTGCATTAAATCTGCATAGCAGTTTTGGGAGTATGGCCTTTGTTACTATGTTGGTTCTTATCCAAGAGCAAAGGGTCTCTACATTTTCTGATATCCTCTTCAATCTCCCTTTATATTGTACTGCAATTTCCACTGTACAGATTTTTTTACACCCTTTGTAAGATTGATTCCTAAGTATTTCATTTTTTGGATGTAACCATCAAAGGTGTGTTTTCCATAATTTCTCTCTCAGTGAGTTTGTTGCTTGTATATAGGAATGCTATTGAATTCTGAGCATTGACTTTGTATCCTGTTACAGTACTGAGTTTGGATATTAAATCCACAAATTTATGGTATATTTTGGGGGGTCACTTACATGTAGTATCTGCAAATAATGATAATTTAACTTCTTCCTTTTCTATATTTATTCTCTATATTTGTTTTTCTTTTGTCTAATTGCTCTGACTAATGTTTCCAGAACTATATTGAACAGAAGTGGTAACAGTGGACATTCTTATCTTGTTCCTGATTTTAGAGTTAAAGCTTTCAGTTTTTGAGCATTTGGTATGATATCAGCTGTTGATTTGCTGTAGCTGGCCTTTGGCATGCCTGCCTTCTAGATCAGATATTCTATGCTTGCCTTCATTTAATATGCTGCATATACTTTCAGTGGAAGCTTTAATCCCCTGCATTTGTTCTTGGATCTGTTTCATTGATTCTATTTTTCTGTCTGTTTTGGGCATTCACAGTTTCCTTCATTTTCCTGAGCTCCTCTATTTGCATATCTGTGTCTGCTTTCATGTTTTTTATTTTAATGGTCATTTTTTTTTCACCTTAGATATTATCTTTTCTATGGTCTCTTCCATTTGTTCTTTTTTTTTTTTCACTTCTGCTGCTATCTTTTCAAAGAGTTCTATTTGTTGGCTTCTGTTTTCCTCTCTTTTTGTGTATGCTGGACTCATTCTGGGGTGGGCTTGGTGTTTGGGATTGCATCTCACTTTTTCATCTTGTCATTTTTTATTTTCTATTTTATTTTGTTTTCTGTGTTGAAGTTTTCAGATTCTAGTGTTGCATTATCAGTGATGTGGAGGCCCTCCTAGGAAGTGTCCATTTCTCAGGAGAGCCCCTCTAGCCGACATTGCTGTCACTTCTCTCCCCAAAACAAGCATATTCCTCTTGCTGGCAAGCCGTCCTGGGACAATGGAGGAAGCTCAGAACACAGACTCACACTCTGCTCCCTTGCAGTGCTGTCCTAGGGCAGCGCTGTCCTAGGGCAATGGAGGAAAGGCAGAGTGTAGAGTCACACTCCACTCTCCGCTACCACCACCCTGGGGACCTGTATATTGTGTTTTCTCCTCTTTTGTGTCTCAAGTCTCTCTTTGTCTTTCTTTAAAGACACCTGTTGTGGCCCATCCAGATGATCCACCTGTTCTTCTCAAAATCCTCAAGTTAATTACACCTGCCAAGACCCTTTTTCCAATTAATTCAACTTTCACAGTGTCTTAGTTACTTTTTACTCGTTGTTGGGACAAATACCCGACACTCAAAATGAAGGAAGGAAAGGTTTATTTAGCTCACAGTTACTGGAGGTTTCAGTCCATATTCCGCTGGCTCCAAGACAAACAACAGCAGTTCATGCGGCAGAAAACAATGAAGAGCAGAGGAGGAGCAGCAGCTACGGCGTCCACCAAGCCTCTGTCTTCCTTCTGCGCTAACTGCAAAGACCAGCACTCCACAGTGAAGATCTGAGCTCCTCCAAAGTGGTGCGGCTGCAAAGATCAAGCTCCTCCAAAACCAGACTTCTTCACAGAAGCAGGGTGGGGCGGCAGGAAACCAGGCAGGGCGGCTTTCTGCCTTTCTCAATTCCTGGGCCCTGCCCACCTGCACAGCGAGTCCCCCATGCTGAGATCTGCAGGAGCTGATTCAGCCCAGTTGACACAATGTATCAACTAACACACATAGGTCCAGGCATTGGGATGTGGACTCATCTTCTCAATGTGAGGGGAAACACCATTTAACGCACTACATTGCCACTTCTCAACCCAGACCTCCTAAGGACTTCCCATTGTGCTCAGATGGTGAATAAAATGCTTTCTGTGGCAAATCAGCCTACATTGTCCTGCCTTCCATCTCCTCTCCCTTCCTTTACTACTAACCTCAATTGTGCATGCATCTCATCCAGCCATACTAACTTCTTCATTAATGGTAAGTCATACCAGGGATTATCTGTGTCAGGGTCTTTACACTACCTATTTCCTTTGCTTAAGTGCATGCTTCCCCCTGACATTCACATGGCTCAAGCCACAGTTTTGTAACAGAAAAATGGCTCCCCCAGCCAGTGTCCTTCAGGTTTTCCGTTGCCCAGGTACTAGTTCCTGTTCCAGTTCTGGTTACTCCCGTCTCTTACAAATGGCTGGTCACTGTGATGCACATTGTCAGATAAACTAGTCTCTCAGGATAATCAGGGTTTCTTGTACCCAAATGACAAAATTAATAGTGTTTATTCTGGTCTTCCAGGGACTTTTCTGAACATTGCACATACATAGCACTGAGCATTGCACATCCTAGGAAACTCTTCAGTTCCAAACACACTAGGATGGTTGTGCACACAGAGAGAAGTTGCTGAGCAGAAGTGCCTTCCTGCTCAGGGATGCTCAGCTGGAAAGCGTGGGAGATGGAGGGACTGGTGAAAGACTCCCCTGGCGTGGAAAGCATCAAGGCAATATATATATATATATATATATATATATATATATATATATATCAGCCTACACTGTCTTGCCTTCCATCTCCTCTAACCTTCTTTACTATATGTAGTATAGTAAATGTTATATTACACGCACAAATATATATATATATATATATATATATATATATATTAAACTGGCTTTAATGCCTTTTCCACAGTAATGCTAGCTTCAAAAATGAAAGAATGGTATTTTAAGGTATCAAAATTAAGTATATTTGGACCTAAAATTGTAAAGGGTTAATAGAGTTTTGTGCCTTAATTGTAAAAAATTATAAAAACCCCTTGTGCTTCCTGTTATCTGCTCTAAAAAATGTGTTCTCCTTTTCGGCTCAAGGCTGTTCAACAATAAATAACTGTTTCTTGTCAAGGCAGCAAGCTAATACAAACTCCCTCCCCAACCATCTTCTGTAACATAGTCAGCTTAAGATGTACCTTATAAAAATATACACTTATCACTAAGCTGTAAAAGACCTTTTAGTTATGAACAGTTTGCAGCTGTGTCAAATGAATGCAGTTTCTGTTGTTCTGTACTAGATAACAAGTTTGCTTACCAAACTGGATGTGATTTCTGTTATAAATACCCCCTTGCTACCTACATTCGGGGCCGATCAGCCTTCTCCTGTGAGAGGAAGTGGCTGACGGACCTGAGCTCAGTAAATAAAAGGCTCTGTTCAAATTTCTATCTGGCTGATCTGGTTCCTGTGCAGAGTTGACCCATAACAAAAATTATCTGTCCAGGAAATAATTATTTGTCATTCTAGTCTGAGCATCTGATGAAAATACACCCACCCACCCTCACACACAGAGGCATATACAGATACATATACACACACCAAGAATTTTCTTAAAAGATGTACTCTATAAGGACAGCAAAATAGCCAAGGCCTTGCTTCAAGTAAATATAACCAAAGTGAAAGAAGATGAAAGAGACTTGTAACAACCCAGCACAACACTGGGTTTCATGGGACCAAACCCTGAATGAAAGAAGATTCAATAGTATGGAGCTATTGACTGGGTACAGGCCAAGACTGCTACACAAGGGAAAGTTCCGTGGTGCTACTTAAAATCTCCACTTCTGTAACCACTGCCATCATGGGTCAAGATTCTTGCAATCTACAACTGGGAAAATTCTTCTTGTAGCTAAAGTGTCCAGCACTCTTCCGGGCAGGATCTGGCAGGTCCTCAGAAAATGAGTCTCAGCATCCAACAACAACAAGCCCACTTTCCCTGCCAGGTCCTAGCCAGCCAGAAATCATAGGAGGCAGAAGTGCACCTGAGAAAAAGACGTCCATTTTCAGCAGGTATCTACTTTCTTTTAGGTCTCCGAGTCCAGACACTGGAGGGCCTTCCCATGCAGGCCCCTCTGTTGCAGTGTCCCCAAGTACTGTTTGGAGAGGTGAAGTGCGGTCTTTTCAGTACAGTTACTGCATAGGGAGGAGCCTGCATTTTCCAGCACAACAAGTCTCTGACCCCACCTTCCCAATGAGAAGGGTGAGACTTCCAGATACCAAGTGACTACTCCTCTGTCCTTACTTCTTGCTGGGATTCAACCTTGAACTTTCGTTAAGTGATAAAGTAACTCAGCGCTGAACATTCCAGCTTTGTCTTTAAAAAACAAAAATCTTAAAAGGTTCAAGTCAACAACTGACATTGTCAGTCCTGGGGATAACCCACTACTATTATGGACTACTGGACTATACTGGATTACTTTGCTGAATTCATGTACCTATAATATTTAAATGGCAATGGAATACTCATCTCTGACAAAACTAAACAAAAAAGGGGGTATAAATGAAGGGCCATTTTGTAGTGAAAAAAATATATATATACAAAATAGTTAGAATAGATATACAGCTACTTTCTCTTAGTTCAATGAGAAGAAAGATTTCACTAATAGTGTTTGGACAGGATATTATATCTGCATCTTGTACTATGAATAACTACTATGAAGACAAGAATATGCAGTGCATTAATTATTGTAACTGTCCTACCAACCTGTTTTGAAACTGTCTCATTGCTATTTCTTTCTCAATAAAATTAATATAAAAAAACTAAAAAAATCTTTTATTGAGCAGAGTTTTTCCATTATGCAAAAACACAGAAAAATTACTGAAATCATATAAAGATACTCTTTGACTTATGATAGGACTACATTTCAGTAAACCCATCACAACATGAAAAGCTCATAAATTGAAAATGCACTTAGTACAGCTAACCTACTGAATATAGAGTCTTACTAACACTTATAGTGCACTATAAAGTCTTGCTATTTATGCTCATGATCATGTGATTGATTAGAAACCGGGGCCCTCTATTGCTGCCCAGAATCAAATACTGTACAGCATTTCACTAGCTTAGGAAAAATTCAAAGTCCAGTTGCTAGTGAACACATGTCAACTTTGCAGCCTGAGAAAACCATAGGTTGAACCATCATAAAGCCAGAGGCCCTCTGCCCTGCTGGTGCACATCTTTAAGTTTCCCCAAAAGATTTTTCTCAAAAGTCAGGCTCAGGAATGAGGCTTCAAATAAGTAGCAGGGGTGGCCAAGCCTAAACAAGATCATGTCACATCAGATTTGCATTTTAGAAAACAGGCACTGAAAGAAGTAGGGAGGGAGAAGCAATGCTGGTGGAAGCAAAAATGAGTATCTGTCTTCTTTAACACTAAGAATTTTACATATGATAGTTAATTCATCTAGATAGCTTTATAACCATGTGAGGCAGCTGATGTATTTCCAGAGTGATGGGGTGAGGGGAGTGTTTTTAGTGTTCAGCATGAGCTCCTTTCAACCATACTTGAGTTTATGCTGATGAGGTGACTTTCAGAGGCTAAATGAGGGGGAAAAGCTTAATGTGGAGTTAATTTATGGTGGTCAGTTATCTAATGAATCATGCCTACATACTGAAACTGCCACACAAATCCTAGATGGTAGAGTGCTTCCAGGTTCTTGAACCTCCGCAGTGATGGTGTACACAAAGAGGGCATGGATCTCTGTGTGCCTTTCCTCTACCCTGGCTTTATGCATCTTTTCCCTTTGACTGTTCCTGAACTGTGTCCTTCCTAATGAATGAGCATTAGTAAATGGAGTATTTCTGAATTCCATAAAGCAGTATAGTAGGTTATGTAGCCTGAGGAGGAGTCATGGGAACTGTTGTTTTATACAGCCAGTCAGTCATAAGGACAAGAGGGGAGGTCATGTAGGGATTTAAGTTGGTGACTGGAGTAAGAGCAGTCTTGTGAGACTGAGTCCTTAACCTGTGGTGCCTGTTCTGACTCCAGAGACCCCACTGTGTCCAAGAAAACTGGAGAGAGCCAGGTGTAGTGGAATGCATCTGTAATCCCAGCACTTAGGAGTTGGGAGGCTGAGGAGGGAGGGTCTCTGCAAGTTTAAGGGGGGGGAGGGAGAGAGAGAGACAGAGACAGAGAGACAGAGAGACAGAGAAAGACAGAGAGAGAGAGAGAGAGAGAGAGAGAGAGAGAGAGAGACAGAGAGACAGAGAAAGACAGAGAGAAAGAGACAGAGAGACAGAGAAAGACGGAGAGAGAGACAGAGAGACAGAGAGACAGAGACAGAGAGAGAATATTGGAAGATTGTTTAGTACAGGGAGAAAATAGGCCACACATTTGGTGTATGGAGCACAACTGCCTTCACTCAGCAGTGCAGAGACATTAATCAATTTTTGCCACATGCTCACAGTTTACTTTGGTCAAATTAAATAACCAGCTCTGTGTTTCAGGTTCCTTGTGTATAAAATAAGGATGATAATAATAGAGCCTATGATGTGTTTTGTACCAACTTCTCATGATAAATGTAATCATTATGTACTGCCAACATGTACTAATGAAAGCTAAATTTTAGTTAAAAAATAATACTAGCTCATAGGGTTACTGTGAATATGGATATGCCCTTAGGGCTGATATACGCAAACCAGCCCCTATGCATATGGTATGAACACTGTACTAGACATGCATAAGGGGCCAACATGGCTAAGTGGAGAAGGCTACTACTCGGAGCCCAGCCATGCCTAATGTCTCAGGTCTCCTTCACCTCCCCCAACAGCAAAGGAAATAAACATCTGAGATACCTGAATTTATGGCATTTGCTGGATTCTAGTACACTGCAGTTTCTGTGTCTCAGAGAAGAGCAGTGCACCTGTTTGTACAGAAAGACAGATACATCGATGTTTATTGCAGCAGCCTTTGTACAAGGAAAGAGTAGAAATGACCTGGACTTCAAGAATATTAACAAGTGATATGGTTATTTACACAGTAGAATATTATATAACTGTGCAAAATAGTGAGACTTAAATGTCTAGTTCTCAGGCAGATCTGCAGAACAATGTTGAGCAAGATAAACAAATTGATGATGGATACATAGATCATAAAATATACATAGACAAGCATGCAGTATGACACTCTTTATGATAATAATACAAAGACCATGGAAATTAAAAAGACCAAACTCAGGAAAGAGATCTGCCATGGAAAATAAAAACACCAAAATCAGGGCATGGGGCTACACCTTTGTATGTCATAATCTGATTTTTTAAAAAATACCTAATATGTATATACGAGACAAAATGTTATAATTCCACAGACCTGATGATTGGCTCATAGTTGTTACATATATTATGCTTTCTGATTTTCTGTAGGCCAGAAACACATTGTAACTTTTAAAAAATAGCAGCAGACTGTGGTGATTAATTGAACACATGGGTGGTAGGAGAGCGGGAAGGGTCTTGGATAACTCCCAAGGTTCTGCCTTCGATGACAGAGTGGTACCATTTGTCAAGATTTGGACTATAGGAGAATTATCATCTTTAAGCAATCACCTCGTCTTATAAATCAGAAAAAGAGGAAAGTTAACCTAATTTAAACCATGATTCAAAGTAACAAAGGAACTTTATCTTCAGAAGAGAGCTAGGGAAATGACCTCAGCACAGCCATCAGGAATGAGTAGTTCTGAATCCTGGCTCAGATTCTCTTGTAGAAATGACCTCATGCAATTTCTTTATGTTTTTGCTGGATAAATAGAAAGCATCATGTATGCAGAGGGAAATAAGATCAATTATTCAATAATTACCAAGGAACTGAAATGTGAAAACTCTTCTAAAATAAGTAGAAACTGTTCGGTGTTTTAAAGAAAACTGGAAAGAATAATTTGTCAAAAGAGCATGTTTGAGTTTGTACATAAAATGTGAACTATGAAGGTAATATGTAGTAGCATGTACATTTAAATCATATTGACAAAAGTTGCGATGTCCTAGTTGCTGCTGGAGTGAAGAACTACTTTAAAAGAAGGGACCAGGCTCAACAAAGAAGTTGTAAGTATGCATGAGATTATAGAAATAACTCAGCCCTAGAAAATGATTTTTTCACTTTGCACAGGAAAATGTGAGACTCAGATCAGGTAAAGAATTAGCCTTAGAAAATGTAAAGATTATACTTTAAGACTACAACTATCCCTATATCATTTATGAGGATGTTAAGGACCTGGAATCCAGGTGCTTGGAAAAAAAACAAACTCAGTAAAGAGAAAGAAAAGAAAATCTCCAGGATTCAAGAAAGTACCAATAGGAAAGCTCAATATCAGAGAAGGACAATATAGAGAAAACAGTGAAACAATCTAACCTCAACTGCTGGGAAGAGGACAACTGTACAGACAAACACAACTGTCATCAACTTTGTTTTTCTCCTCTCTAAGTGATGTTGGGGCTCAAGATCCCAGAAGAAAGCTAGACACTAAGAAGAATCTCAACTATTATTATATTATATAAGTTGAAGAGAAGTATAAGCATCAAAATACAACCAAACACATCACAGGGAAACAGAATCTAACCAAAGACATTAGTTTCTACCTAACTGATCTTCAACTTGCAGCATAAAAACACTAAAAATATGAGAAATCCAGGCAATAAGCTTATAGAGTTAAGACAATACATGATATAAATAATCATTTTGGTAAAGAAGTAGAAATTATGAAGAGGAACTAAACAGAAATTTAGGATATGAAAAATTCAATGGAAGGAATGGGTAGCAGATGGGTAGCAGATCTGACCAAGGTGAGGACAGATGATCAGAACTTGAAGACAGGGTTGATGTAATGGATCACATATACAATGACATCTTAAAAATCTCTCTATATATATCTCTATCTCTATCTCTATCTCTATATCTCTATCTAGATATAGATAGAGATATAGAGATAGAGATAGAGATAGAGATATATAGATATATAGATATATAGATATATAGATATATAGATATATAGATATAGATATAGACAGATAGATCCAGTAGCTGCTAGATGACTCAAGCAAATCCTCTGAATTAGAGGAATAAAAGAAAAATTAGAAGATGACTAAGGTTAAAATTTTTATACACTGAGGTCATAGTGGAAAAATATCTGTATCTAGGGAAAAAATTAATATTTAAGTGTAAGAGGCATATAGAACCCCAAAGAGCCACAACCAGAAAAGAATCTTATCACAAAACACATCATAATCAAAAATATAGAAATTCAAGAAAAGATAATATTAAATACCTATTAGGAAAAAAAAAGCAAGTAACCTATGAAAGTAAGCCTATCAGAATAACAGCAGGTTGTACTGCACAAGAAAAACTAAGAGAGCTTGGAGAAAAGTTTTGCAAGCTGTAAAAGAAACAATTGTCATCCCAGACCTCATTTCCTGTGAAATTATCCTTCAAAATTGACAAAAGTAAAGAATTCCCACAACGCAGAAACCCTAAAGAAATATATGACCATTAAACCAACATGGCAGAAGCTACTTAATGGAATCCTAGGCAGACACCAGGAAGTTACCAGAACCAAAAAGCCCAAAGAAAGGTATAGATCTACCTATGAGAGTAGTTGAATAAAAAGAAAAAGAAATGGATAATTACATGTTCACACATAGAAAAATAATACAATGACAAGATTTAGTGAATAATAGTTTACTAAATAGCAGAAAACAGCAAAGAGCAAAAGGAAGGGCAGCAGCTGTGGCTTCTAGCCAGCCTCTTTCCCCTCCTTATATTATAAACAGGTTACCCTAGGGTTAGGGTGTAGAACTCACACAATGTCCACGCCCTTCTCTAGCACAGAATGAGGATGTTTACAAAGTAACAACCCTGGCTGTCTGCTCAGTCACTTAATTTAACTTCTAAATTCTCAAGTTGACACAATGTATCAACAAGTACAGCATTAAATCACATCACTAAACAAATGAGTTTAACAAATATATAAACAGTATTTTAACAAAAAACAGAGCACATATGTTTTCTTACTAGCATATGAAACTTTCTAAAATAGAACAAATCAGGCTGGCCAGATAGCTCAGCAGATTAAAGAGCCTGCTTAGGCAGAGCACAGCAACCGGGGTTCAATCCCCAGTGTGCCCTTCCCACCCCACTGCTGGGGTGTGCTGAGATGGTGATTGAAACTGGGTGTGGTGTCACACGCCTGCAATCCCAGAGTTTGGGAGGCTAAAAACAGGAGGATCACTATGAGTCAAATCTGTGTAGTAAGACCCTGTAGATGCTACACTAAATACAAAATAAATAAATAAATAAATAAATAAATAACCATGTCTCTGGCCATAAGACATACTTAAATAAATACAAAATTTTGAATTGATTCCCCATATACTGTCAAAGCATAGAGGAATGAAACTAGAGAGTAACAGCAAAACAAATGACAGACACTGCAAATACATGATGATTAAAGAATACATTGAATAATCAGTGAATTGCAGAATGAATCTGGGAAGAATGTTGAAGTTCCTAGAATCAAATGACAACAGAAGCACAATATACCAAACCCCGTGGATACAATGAATGCAGCCTTAAGAGAAAGTTTATAGCTGTGAATGCAAGTATGAAAAAATAGAACAATCCCCCAAAAATGACCTAGTCATACACCTCAAGATTCTAGATAATTCATAATAATCCACATCTAAAACTAGTAGAATAAAAGGAATTATAAAAATCACAGGAGAAATTAATGAAATTGAAAATGTTTAAAATCTAACCATCAAAGAATTAGTTCTTTTAAAGCTCCTAAACAAGACTGTTAAACCCACAACCAAAGCTCCAAAAAGAAGGGTAAAGCATACCTATATCCATGCAATTAGAAATGAATGAGGGGAAATCACAACAGATGCCATGGAAATCTTGATGACTACAAGAAACTATTTCAAGAACATATTTCCATGCACATATGAATTACCAAAATTGAGTCACAAAGATCTAAAAGCCATAAATAGATAAATAAAAGGCAATGAAATTGAGGCAGTAATAAGAAAAACCCTAACACCAAAGTAAAGCCCAGGATCTGATGGGTTTACTGCAGAATTCTACCAAAGCTTCAGAGACTCATCCGCATGCTCAGACAACCTGATCATTGCTGTGGACAAGAGGCTTCTGTGTGTGTTTCCCTTTCTGCCATTTCCTAAATGAAACTTCTCACTCTAGTGGTCCTTGCCTACTCTATGAAGGTCTGATAGAAGAAGGTGGGCAGTTCACCTTTTGTTTATAAGTTGTTAGACCACAAGAGGACCTAGCTAGACCTGTTAAAATGATACATATCACCCAGTGTTTAGACATTGAGATGATCAGAGACTGTTTCTCTTGGGGGAATAGTACATTTATTCTTCATGTGAAGAAGGAAAGATATGAAAATATTTGTGGCCAGAAATGTTGACTGTTGCAGGCACCACTATGCTGTCTCTTGATTCCATTTTCTTCCTCATCTGAGTTTTAGCTGAGGGCATTGCCTCTTAGCTAGAGATTTTGCTTCTCAGTCTACTTTGTGGAAAAGAGATGCCATGAAATTGTTTGGGGGACAGGAGAAGACATTACATTCTCAACAGAAAAATTATTTTCTCTGCACTTCCTGTTCCCTCCTTCCCACAGGATAGCAGGCAGGAGCAACAGGAACAGCCTCTTCTGACCCAGAAGTGGAAGCTGTATGGCAGTGTCTCACTGGCCTGGACTCCTACATCTGTGGAGCAAGACTATGCTGCCACTCCTAAGCAGTCTGTTACTTTTGAGAGTTTACACAACAGAAAGAAAATGCACTATTTATTTAAGCTTTTCTTAGCTTGAATGTCCCCATTGAAGCCAACATTGAAATTTAATCCCCATTAGGAAAAATTAAGAAGTGAGACTAGATGAGAGCTGTAAAAGGTGATTAGGTTGAGTGTTGTGCTCACATAAATGGATTAATCTACTCATGCATTAATGGAGAAAGGGTTTCTCTTAAGACTGTGTCTGTCCCAGTTTACCAAAGAATTAGAGTTCATGAAAATATTTCAATAAAAAATCCAGGAGATTAAAACTTATACTCAAAGTATGGATAGCAGGACTGACTAATGTGAGGACAGAATTTCACAACTAGAAGATGAGGATGCCTTCAAAGACCAGCTACTCAAAAAGACAACTTAAAGACAACTAGATAAAATAAAGAGTTGATTCTACAACTGATAATATAAGAATAATTGGTATGAGTGAAAAATCAGAAGACAATACCAACAGCATACAAAGAAAAGAAAAAAAAAAAAACAGTTCACAGAAATAATGACAGAAAACTTCCCAAATACAGGGAAAGAAACATGCATAGATAAATGATGCATGTAGAACATCAAATAGCCATTATAAAAAAACTTCTCCATCCCACATTATATGCAGACTTCCAGAAAGTTCATCATGGGGACAAAATATTAAAAGCTGTTACGGGAAGCCAACAATCCATATACAAAAATAAACCCGTTAGAATCACAACAGACTTCTTTGAAAAAAATCTTTAAGCCTAGGGGGGCTTGGAGTGAAGTGTTTCAAGCCCTAAAAGATAAAAATATCTAACTCCAACTTATGTATCCTACAAAATTTTCCTTTAAAATCAGTGGAAAAACGAGGTACAGTATCTCCACAATAATAAAGACCTCAAGAAATTCATGATCATCAAATAGGCATTGCAAAACATTCTCAAGCATATCCTAAAATGAGACAATGAAGCCTGAAATGTCAGTAAGTCAAATGAAGATCAACATGCCAGGTGGGTTGAGTAGCTAGGTGAAAGGAGAAAAATGACATCGGCAACAGGAAAATAGTGCAATGACAAGAACAAGTTAGTAACTCTTAGTAACAACTCTATGTGACTGGCCTCAATTCCTGAATCAAAAGACAGATTGGTAAAATGAATCAGGAAAGAAAAATCCAACAGTATGCAGAGTACAAGGAACAGATTTAACTCAAAAGAATACTCCAAGATTAAAGATCAAAGGATGGAAAATAATATTCCATGCAATAGGCATTCAGAGAAAAGTAGGAGTTGCTATCCTAATTTCAGACAAAGAAGATTTCAGGCTAAAACTGGCTTGAAGAGTCAAACAAGGCTACTATATAGAAGTTAAGGGAAAAATTTAATGAGAATAGTTAGGAATCATAAAAATATAGGCACTATGTACAACGGAGTACCTTTCTACCATAAAGAAGGATAAACTAGAGTCATTTGTAGGAAAATTGATTGAGTTGAAATAGTGCATGGTTTCTCTTATATTAAAATCTCTCTCTCTCTTTCTCTCTCTCTCTCTCTCTCTCTCTCTCTCTATATATATATATATATATATATATATGATTATTATAGGAAAAAAGAGGTATCATAATCCAATGCAGATAATGTACCTAAAAGTGTACTAAATGTACCTTGACTTAGTACAATTCCTTTATATGTTTTATGGATTCATTGTTCTATTAGTCCAGTTTTCAATCTGTATCTGCATATGTGATAATTAACCTCCTAAGGTCTTATAGGATCAATAAAAAGATAGTGGAGGCAGAGGGAAAAAAGAATTAAAATGTATTATATACACACACCCGTTCCCCACAGTGAATGCAATCATTATGTGATGCAAATGTATACAAATAAAGGTCAATAAAAGAAAAGTGGGTCCATTTATATAAGTCAGTGTGGCTTCATCTCTCATGCACACCTTCCCTGCCACATGATGCTCCGTGTTCCCTGGGACTCAACGCACAGTTCTCACGAGCAACAAGGACTTCATTGTATGTAGCTACTGACTTTCAACAGCCTTCAGAGCCATAGCCAAACGATCTCTTTCTCTATATATTACTTAGTCTGTGGTGTTCAGTCACAGCAGTTGAATGTCAACAAAGGCAAAGCCACTCTACATTGGCATCTCTTTGGTGTAAAAGAGACAGGCCTCATACACAGGCACTATTACCATATATTCATCTATAATGGAAAAGAGTATACAGGTCTTTTATTTGAGGTACTATTTTGCTCTTCACTTATTTTTACATGTGTCTATGTTGTTTTTCTTCTACAAAATGTGAATAAAAATTAATGGATCTGGCTTCTACAAGCTGCATTATTAATTTACAGTTACAGTTTGAGAGTTTCATTTCCTCGAAACATAAATACTATGGCAGACTCCCACTACTATCAGCAATTGTTTGTGGCAATGATTCCAGGAATAAAACAGACTTTCTGGGTAAGCATAAGAGAGAGGGAGGGAGGCCTATGGCACTAGCTAACAGTCCTCCATGTACTTAAAGTATATCATATATAACATTTGGCTGAACTACTCCATTCCTAGAAAACCCTGGCTATAGCCACTCTACTCTGAGTCTGGCTATTTGGCACTTTTGGCTAATTTTTCTCCATACAGCATCAGTGAGCTCACGTGATTACCATATCAGAATTTTAGTTCATAAGACAAAAACTCTCTCTCTCTCTCTCTCTCTCTCTCTCTCTCTCTCTCTCTCTCTTTATTTTAGGGAAGGGTCTACAGGGTGTTCAGGGTCTCACTACTAGATTGCACTAGTAGTGATCTGCCTATTTACAGCCTCCAGAGAGCTGGGAATACAGATGTGTGCCACCACACCCAGTCTCAATTGCTGTCTTAGTGGGCCCTGAGGGTGGGGCCGGCCAGGCATGCCCGGTGATCTAACCCCTGGCCCATGTGCCTGCTTGCAGGTGCTTTAATGTGCTTAGCTATTTGGCCATCCCTGGAAACTCTGTTTTGTTTTTTTTTTTTTTTTATTTTACTTTGAAGAGGAAACAAAAGCAAAAACAAATAGCAGAAACAAAGACAAATAGGGTAACATAAAACAATACATATGTTACAGATATTCAAAACAAGAATAACTAATTAACAATGGTTGTCCTATTAAGAAGCAAATTCTACTATCAAAGTTGCATATATTTAAACTAGAACAATTCAGGAACAAATGCCACACCAGAGAAGCTAGAAATTTAGCAGAGAAAATGCACCCTTTTCCAAAATTCAGAACAGCACTAATCAGACGAAGTATAATTATAATGGGGCTTATCTGTTAAGTAATTGCCATTGTTTTAGGCTCTATGTGACAGCACTGGTGGTATCTTTGAGAATCTATGCTTTTATACAGTGACAGTTTTGACAATTTATTGGTCTTCCTTTTCACAAAGTTAACCATCAAAGAGAAAAACTAGACTTTTTTTGAATGTTACAGTGTCAATGGCTAGGTTTTAAGGCTGAGGCTTTGATTTTCGGGGTAACTAGGGAACAGCAAGCCACTGAGAGGATGGTGAAAGCTTTCGTTGATGTTTGCATCAGAGAAGAGAGCGAGAATTATCCCCTTAGTTGTCCACCCATTAGGGCACCCTTGAATACCATTTTTAAACATAGGCAGACTATATGCTATACCCCAAAAGCCCATGGAAAATAGCCTCGATCCTTTAAAGAGTTGTCTCCCCCTAGTGGCAGAAGGGCAGAACTGTGCAAAAACCTAAAATGCGTTTTTTGGTGGGTGTTTTATGAATGATCCTTGGATATGGTGATACAATTATAGAATGTAACTGTGCTTCCCTCAGCATAAATCTTAGAGTGATGATGTCAATTTCAAAGGGTTCCTATGAGAACTGAGTGTCATAATTGAGATCAACAAAGGAGTGTTGAAGTGCTAGTAAATTATTGGCATAGTAACCAGAAGTAAAATGGCTAATGTGATGACATGGTCCTTCAGTATGTCACTCTCTCCCAAGTGGCTGAAACCCAGAAATTTGGGATCCTTAAAGTCAAGACTACAGTTGCCAAAAGTGTGCTGTGTGGACTGCTCCTCAGGAACTGGAGATGCGATGTAGGATGCCACAGTAGAGGCCTCTCAAAGATTTCCTTGGCACCTGGGTTTAAGGTGGATTCCATGGGAAAGTAGAATTAAGGTAGCAGATGAGCCAAAGTTGTTGGAAAAACTGTAGAAGATCGTCAATGTATACCCAGTGAAATACACAAGTCCCCTAAATATGGACTAGAGAAGCAGAAGAGGAGGTCAGAGCAAGGTCGTGCAAAGAATTGGAACTTGAACCACTGCTGCTGGTCTCAAGCAAGAGAAAGTGGGTGCTGGACAAGAACTCAGACAGGCTCCAGAAGATGAGCAGGCAAGGGAGGTGGGTTCTTTCCAAAGCATTCAGAAAGTAACACAGCTCTACCAACACCTTGATTTCAACTCCAGGACGACAGCTTTAGATTTCTGACATTTAGAGCTGTAAAATTTTCAAAATGCATTATTGTAAGCCACTTGATTTGCAATAGTCTGTTGAAGCAACACTCAAATAGTTTATGCCTCAATTGCTATCTTGCATAAAATAAAAAATTCTGAAAAGGCTTGAATTTAGTCTTCCTAATCAGAAGTAACATATCAGCACTTCCTACACCATGGGGGTGGAAAACTCAGACCTCACCCTGGATCAGATTTAAGGTCACCACTGCTTGCCTTGTTGGGAGGGGATGGTCCGGCAGTTCTCCATTCTCCTTACTACTAGGCAGGCAGTAGGTATATGGACGCGATAAAGCTTTCTTCCCTTAAGGAACAAGGGGGTTGGATTCAAATTCTCCAGCTTCATAATCTGTGAATCCATGTGTTTATAGCCTTTCAACTAATTGATAAGATAACAGTGGTAATTTTATATATTCTTCTGCATCCGTCCTATGATGAATGCTTTATATAATTTTTGCCACTGTGATAAAATATCCAAGGATAACAACTTAGAGAAAGGAAGCATTTTCTGGCTCACAGTTTCGGGAGTTCAGTCTGTGGCCAGCTGGCAGAAGCACCACGGCAGAAAGATGCAGCAGCATGGCGCTGCTCACCTCACAGCGGCCGGAAGCCTAGGGTCAGAGGAGCTGTGCTGGCAGCTTCTTCAGCCTTCCATTCCTGCTCCGCCTGGGCTCCCGGCCCCTTAGGTGGTCCTGGACATTTTCAAGGCAGGCCTTCTCCCCTTGGTCTCCAGTCCACATGCCAATTTTTTTTTCTAGAAAAGCCCCCCCCATACACATTTACAAGTATGCCTTACTATTTCCTATGCATTTCTCAATCCACTAAAATTCCTAACTGAAATTAACCATCCCAGCATGGTGTGTGAAAAACCTTAAAAGCTAGACACTGAGAAGAAACGTACAACCAAGAAGGCTGATGCTGGGCACAAAGTTATGAGAAGTAACCTTAACGCCACACAGCCCAACAAGGGGCAGTTCCTCTGTTGCTGAAAACCAGCCCTGGCAAAGAAATTAGCAGGTATTCCTGATCTTTTTGCATTTAGGAAAGGCCATGTACAAAGGGAAGTACTTAGTAACTAGATCCAAAGCTGACATGAAAATGAAGAAAAAGAGCTCTTCCTTTTTTGTTACCATCCACCAGGTTACAACAAGAATAGTGCCCGAGCTTCATCCTGCTGAAGGCATGCCCTGAAAGGTGTTGAGCCAGCCAAACACACTCATTGGCCAGCATGTGAGAGAAAGTGAGCAGGCATCACTCACGTGACCATTGTGTTGACACTCGCTGTGTGGCACAGAGGTATGAGAATAAAGCAGCTGAACCAAGAGACTAAAACTCTGGTCCTCAGTTGAGTTCCTTTAAAAGAAACTACCAGAAATTTGTCACTGTCACCACCTCTAAAATGGTATTGACAGTGCAAAAATTCGCTAACATTTCACTGATGCTTAATTCAACAATAAGCTGCATTACTAAGATTCCAAGAAGGTGAGGTTTCCAACAGAGAGAGCCTACAGAACAGTGCAAGATTGATCAGTGTCTAGCCCCCTTTGTGTTATGATTAAAACAAATACCTGGAAAAATACAAGTGCCCAGGACTGGGAAATTTATAAGGAAAGAAAATATATTGAATCACAGTGTGGAAGCTAGGAAGACCGATAGGAAGGTGCTAGCCATGGCAAGGACCTTCTGTCATCATCACATGGTGAAGGTGCAAGGGAAAGACAGGGTGAAAGGGGATGGATTCACCCCTTTCTAATAGCACCTAACACACTCAGAACCATGGAATTCTCAAGGTCTAACCAGCTCACAGAGTTCCCACCTACTAAGACTATTACAGTAGCACCTAACTTCATCATGAGTTTAGGAGGGACAAGCATTCCCACAGTAGCAATTAGAAAGCTGCAGACTTGTAATTGATATAACATTAGAAGTACTATGCATTTAGAAGACCAGAATGACAGGCATTCCAAGCATGGCCCTAGTATTACACATTGCTATCCTCAGTGCAGTTACTTACTTCACAGGTATCAGCATATATAATTAGTCAAGGTGAGAATCCTACCAATTAACTACTAGTTTCAAAAACCTGACAGAGATGCTCAGGATCATTGCCTTAACCATCTTGTGTATATAAATGTATGTCTTTGTCCCTGCCATGTTTGCTAGCTTTCCTCCTTGCCCTCTCTTCGTTGTTTAATCTTTAAGTTCTTGCTTTCCATTTAGTTGTGTTATACCTTTCAATTTCTATTTCTTCTTTTGAAATAAGAAGCCAATTAGAAAGCAGTGCAGCATACAACAGCAATCTTCTATTACTACACAAGAGTGAGTAATGCTGAAGCCAAGAGAGGCTTCTGTTCAGGATGTATAGTTCTTACAAGAATGAGAGACAGATCACATATCCAAAATGACAGCAAATTTCAGGAGTTACAGATTACAATGCAGCTGCATAGGACAAATCATGATTGAATTAGAACCTGTTACTTCTGTGGCAACTTTTAAAGACTCTACACACTAGGACTAACATTTGATAGTTGTCTGTCTGAGTCTAACTTAGTTTTTCAACCTGATGTTCCCTAGTTTCACTCATCTTCTTGCAAGTGACTATACAATATTTACACATGTGGTAGACCAAGGATTGATGTTTAGAATATATAAAGAATTTTTAAAACTACACATTGAAAAGTTAAACAGCATACTCAATAAACAGGGTCATGAATTTAACAGAGACATCCCTAAAGAGGTACAAATTGATAATAAGTACATGGAAAAAGAAATGCTCAACAACTTTAGCCATTCTGGAATGCCAACCAGAATTACATACACTGAGATTCCATTTTACCCAAGTCAGAATGGCTATTATTAAGAATAAGAAGAAATAACCAATGAATGCTGGCAAGGGACCAAAGGAAAAGAATCCTTCTACCCTGTTAGTAAGGATATCAAGTAGAACAACCACCATGGAAATCAGTGGCTGTTCAAAAAATGAAAATAAGAACTATCCTATGACCCAGCTATCCTAGCCCTTGTTATGTACCCAAGGGAACTAAAGTCAGCACATTATATGATAACCACATATCCATGTTTATTAGAGCACTATTCACAACACCTAAGATATGGAACCAGCCTAGGTGCCCACCAACCCCAAGGGAGGAAAACCTGGAGGATACATATACAAGGGAAGATTGTTTAGCCATTAAGAAAAATGAAATTTATGTCACTTGCAAGAGGATGGCTGGAACTAGAGAATACCATGTTGAAAAAAAAATAAGTTAGACTCAGAAAGACAACTATCAAATGTTAGTCCTAGTATGTAGTCTTTAAAAGTTGCCACAGAAGTAACAGGTTCTAATTCAATCATGATTTGTCCTATGCAGCTGCATTGTAATCTGTAACTCCTGAAATTTGCTGTCATTTTGGATATGTGATCTGTCTCTCATCCTTGTAAGAACTATACATCCTGAATAGAAGCCTCCCTTGGCTTCAGCATTACTCACCCTTATATAGTCATAGAATTAGAGTGCTGTTGCATTCTGCATTGCTTTCTAATTGGCTGTATTAAACAACTAGACCAAAAGTGCCCCAAATGTATCAGTCAGCTCATTGTACATCAACAATCTGAGCCAGTCTAACTACATGGCTGCAGGAGTGTCCTAATTCTAGCAATAAGTGAACATAGCCACACTACTTTTCAGGATAATTTTCTCTACATAGCTTCAGATTATTTTCTTTTTTCTCTTTCTTTCTTTCTTTCTTTCTTTCTTTCTTTCTTTCTTTCTTTCTTTCTCTTTCTTTCTTTTTTGTATTCTAGGGAAGAGTCTACAGGGTGTTCAGGGTCTCACTACTAGATCAGACTTGTAGTGATCCACCCGTTTACAGCCTCCCAAGAGCTGGGATTACAGGCTCGCACCACCATGCCCAGTCTCAATTGCCATCTCAGGACAACCCCAGGGGCGAGGCTGGCACAGCAGGCCTGGGCATTGAACCACGAGCCCCTGCGCCTGCTTGCAGACACTTTAATCTGCTGAGCTATTTGGCCAGCCCCAGATTATCTTCTTAAGAAATTGGACAAGTAGAAGGGGGAAGACAGGTCTGCATGCTGTTTGTGGCCTGGCATTTGTGTCAACTGCACTCTGTGACTTAAAACAGCTCCTAACTGATGGACAGATGGACACTGAAGACAGGCTCAGAGGACGGGAAGCAAGCTGAGGGCTAAGTAGACTCTTGCATTTTCTAAGTGCCACAATTTTCCTACTTCTTACAAACCAGGAGATGTTCTTAAGAATGTCCGCACAGTGGGACTGAGCCTCCATCACGCTGGCTTCCTGGGACACCTATTCAAAGTATAGCACAACACATGAAACCTCTTCTTCAAAGCCAAACACGTAGAGTGTTTCCAGCTTTTTTTCTAGCAGAATAGCAACTTGAGAGAATAACTTTGCATCATCACCTTTGTCCACATTTCTACCTTTCTGATTGAAAATGCAAGAAAAGGGAAATCACATTCAAAGCCAAATTATCCATGTAACAATCAAACTCTGACCTCACCAGCTTCACCTTTGCATCACTTGAGCATAATTTAAAAAAAAAAAAAAAAAAAAAAAAAAAAACCTCATTGTTGTTTGATAGGCTTTTAAATGCATCACACTTGCAACATTTGAAAGGTTGCGTTTTCTCCCCTTGTGGATCTCTTTCAAGGACGCTTCGACAGAGACTCCTGCCAGCTTATCGACCCCAAGGACAATACCCGGGTCCCCTCCCCTCACGGACGCTGGAGTTGTCCGACCTGACTTGGAATTTCCCAGGGCGACTACACGACTTGCTTGCAAGCCAGGCTTGTGGAATACAGCTCCTTTGGAACAATATGCGAGCACAGATCTAAAGACGCCCTCCTCTGAGCTGCCCAATAATCTACAACTACAGCATCTCCGGCTGCGTGGGGTACCCTACAAACACAGCAAAAGTGAGTCTGCTCACACGAACACATCCACTAACCATATAAAAGAGTTTCTGATAGAAACGCTGCTGAAGGCTGAAATCTAACTCAAGTGCACGGGTACCAAATAAAAAAGAAAGGAAAAAATTTAGGGAAGATGCCTTCCTGAAACCTGAGTTCTTAGTTTAGAAGTGAGTAAGTGAATGACCATGAGGGGGAGCCCTCGCCTCAAAATACTGTAGTCCTTAGCCTCAACCCGGGATCTGCTTTCAACTGAAATGGGCTTTGCTTCACCACATCAACAGGCATGTTGCAAATATTTGCTCACCAAATCTACTGGCTTTGATGCAGATTTTGTGTTAATCTACAGTCTATAGCTTGTAGTGCCACTATGTACTAACGCTGTCTTTATTCACTAATCAATGCATTGAAAGTGATTGAGTGAGATGTTTTCGTGTGTGTGTGTGTGTGTGTGTGTGTGTGTGTGTGTGTGTGAATTTCAAACAGAGCTACACGAGAGGGGCAGAATGTCTATTGCTGCAACAGAGATAAATTTAAGCATATCTTTTATTTATTTATTCTTTTTTATTTTTTGGTGGAACCGGGGATTGAACTCCGCCAGGGAAGCAAGCGCTTATTCTACTGAGCTATCTCCCCGGCCCTAAGCATATCTTTTAAATACATTTAAATATATAAAATATTTAATAGCTAATACAAATGAAAAACACTTAAATATTTATATACAACTTTCATATATTTGCTTATATCTAATATATAAATATTATTAACATATTATATAATCTACATAATTGCATATATGTACATAACATACTTATATATACTATAATTGCATATAGTACATATTTTGAATTCTGACATGGAATGATATTTTACTTTTTATTTTTAAAAGACAGTACAATTTAGAATGAAGACAAAAAAATTACAAGAGATACAGAATTTCACTTAACCAAATAATATGAATTTCACAGTATTCGTTGTAATACATAGTGTTGTCTTCCAAACAGTTATTCATTTTATTAGACATACACATGTAAAATTGAAGAAGGTATGGAGATTTGAAACTGCCTCAAACATACTAAGAAAGCCACCCTTGTTTTTTGCTGTCTCCAGCAGTTGAACCTTTTGTAGCACAGACCCACGAGGAGGTAATGGGTCCACTCCTTCCCAGTTCATGGGCCTTTGGTGTGTAGAAAGTTCTACTGATTTCTCATGGTCTAGTGAAAGGAGCAATTCATGCTTAATTTTATTCTCTCCTTTTTATTTTTTTTAACTTTTTGACCAATCTTACAGGCTTATATCTGATAATTTGAACAGCCAATTTGAAGTCAGCAATGTGCAATATAATAACCATTGTTGAATTTCTATAATTTGGTTTAGTGAAGTTCTGTATTGTTTGTAATATTTTTCACTATTTTTTGTATTCTCTTTCAAAATTAAAAAAAAGAAAAAAAGAAATTTATAAGAAATTAAGAAGAGAAAAAGTACGAACAATTGAAAAAACGAGATGAAACAAATTAAAACATTAGCTGCTTCTTTCCATAGACAGGCAGAAATGCACAGTACAGTTGTCCAAACCATCCTGCTTACATACACAGATAAATCTCTTTCCCCCACTCCCTCTCCTGTCCTTCTCACCTCACTAACTCTTTCATTTTGAATAAGTTCATTCCCTTTTCCCAGTGTCTATTGTACCCTTCACATTCCACTTTTCTCTTTCAGGTTCTCACACTTCAGCAGACAATACAACGTCGCACATATGGATCTTTATTTCAAATAAGAGTATGTTCTCTAGTTGTATCCATTACTAACAAAAGACTCAAATTTACCCTATTTTATAGATGAATAATACTCCATTGTGTAAAAATACCACATCTTCCTTATCCATTCTTCAGTTGATGGGCATCTGGGTTGTTTCCAGGATTTAGCTAGGACAAATTGTTCTGCTGTAAACATGGGTGCATATATATCACTGTGGTATGAGGTTTTCAGTTCTTCTGGAAAAATATCCAGGAGGGGAATAGCTGGTTTGAATGGGATCTCCAATCCTGGCTTTATGTACATGTTTTATAATTCTACTCATATATATAAAGTCTGTTTAATATATATTCTATTTATACTCACATGCACTCTATTAAAATATGACTTAAGTATGAAAATATTTTCATTTATATTTTAAAATGTCCCTAATGCTGAGTAATATGTATATGATTTGTTAATTTTACTGGTGTCATTTTACCCATAATATTCATACTCTACAACAAAAAAATCCTCATGCTCTATAACAAAAAATCTCATGACACTTCCTGTTTTTTCTAGACCATATCTGTTGGAAATAGAAAAGCAAAGGGGGGGGGATTAAATTTAAAGAAAAGTACAGTAGCTGTTTTTCCTAGCATAACAGGACAGAAAGTACAGAATAATTGTTCACTGTAGCTAAAAGGAAGAAATACTTCAGATCTCAAATAAATATGGTAGGGGCTGGGGAGATGGCTCAGTGGAATAAGCACTTCCCTGCAAGCGCAAAGGCCTGAGTTCAATCCCCGGTTCTGCAAAAAAAATAAAAAATAAAAAATAAAAAAAAAATTTAAAAAAATTTAAAAATTCAAATAAATATGATAATATAAAATTGCTCTTCTAATTTCCTTTAATGTGCATTCCTAAATTGCAGGTGATTAAGAAAAAAACTTATACTGAATGGTCATTATGCTATTTTGAAGAAAATTAGCTTAGAATTTAGTATTAAAAAGCCAGAGAGATGGCTCAGTGGAATAAGCACTTGCCTGGTAAGCACAAGGGACTGAGTTCAATCCCTGAAATAATAATAATAATACCACCAAAATAGTAATAATAATAATAATAATAATACAATTTTGGTTTGTAATGAGACCTGACCAGCAACTTGCTTTTTCTTTTTTACTCTAAAAACTTTTCTCAGCCTCCAGGAAAAAACAGAAACAAAAATTCATACCATTGCCAAAAACAGGTTCAGTGGAAAACTGGATGGCAAATACAGATCCAGGCTGTGTGACCCATGTCAGGAGAACTGTGTGGGAGGCACAGTCACCCTTGGGCTTAGGCAGGCTTTCCCCCAGGAAACTGAAATCACCTCTAAAATGCTGGGAGAAAATTCTCATTTCTAGTCATTTCAGATCAATGGACTGAAATCTTAAATATTCCACAGATCACACTGGAGAGAACTGCTTGAGTTTCCCAATTTCTTACTGGGGTTTGCATCCCTCACCCCAGTCCCCTTTTCATCTGCCTTCATCTAAGACAGAGACGGGGGTGGGTGGGGGGAACAAGGTCAACAAACCAGAGAAACCCACTTGTACAGAAAATAGAAGAAACTGGATGTGGCTCCCCCATTTTAGGAAAAACAGCCCCTATAAGGAACATTCTCTTATGAAGTACAGGAAAGACACTAGCACTGTGCTAGAATTAAGTTCCATGTCTTCCTCGATTCAGGAAAGAGTATCAAAGAACCAATTAGAAGGCCTAGGACAATGTCAAACCTTGGGATGGCCTTGGAACTAATCACTCATCCTCTAGGAAAGGCACTGCTCAGCAGGGGGCAGGGCCACAGACAACCAGCTGTCCTATCTCTTAACAAATACTTTACTTAAGGATGAATAAGTAAGGGTACAGAACTCTAAGGGGAGAGCTAATTTTAGAAAATAGAAAAAGGAATTTATAGCTGGGGCAGTGGCATGTGCCTATAGTCCCAGCTAATCTGGAGTCTAAGACAGAAGGATCATAAGTACAAGGTCTGCCGGCAACTTGGCAAGACCCTATCTCAGAATAAAATTAAAAGGTAAAAAAGGGCTGACACTGTAGCACAGTGACCAAGTTCTTACCTAATCTGAGGCCCTGGGTTTAATTTCCAGTACAAGAAGGAAGGAAGGAAGGAAGGAAGGAAGGAAGGAAGGAAGGAAGGAAGGAAGGAAGGAAGAATATGAAGAAGGAAGGAAAAAGGAAAAGGGAGTTTCAGACTTCTAAAAATAACATACAGCATAATCTAGATGATTCAGGAAACCACTATCCTATATTGGGTATAAAAAGATACAGCCTCTATTAAACAGAGACCAAAACATCAGCAAGTCTAAAGTGAGATGAAAATTAACTAATATGAGTATGATTAACTAATACTTTCAGTAATATTAAGAACCATTATAACTTGTCATAGTGGGGTGTTCCTGCAATTCCAGGTGGAGCTGAGGCAGAAGGATCATAACTTTGAGGTCAGCCTGGGCAGCAGCCCAGACTATGTAATACGTGACACTCTTTCAAAAACAAAACAGGACAAAGCAAGACCCTAAAATGAGGCAGATCTCATGCTACAGACATGTTGAACAGGCAAAAGGGCATTTGTGATGCAGCTTATAGACTGTGGGCCATAAACCATACAGCAACAAATGAATAACTTATTAAGAAGACAAACAAGTGGCTGGGATAAGGAACAGCAAATGACACCAACACACCATAATTCCTTGCAGAATTCGTTCTGTGGAATCACCAGTCTGTGGAGGATTGGTTCTGGGGATCACCATGGATATCAGAATCCACAGATGTTCTGGTTCCTTGTACAAGATGAGGTAGCATTGTATATAAATTTGGTACATCCTCCTGTGTAAGTAAATCACCTCCACTTCGCTCATCATATCCCATACAATGCAAATGCTATGAACAGTTGTCCTACTAGATTATTTAGTGAATGACAAACAGGAAATGTCTGCACCTGTCTGGTACACATACAAGGTTTTTTCTGTATTTGTGACCCATAATATGGATCCATGAATTCGACAGCTCTTATGAGTCAATAATATTGAATAAAGTAGTCAGAGAAGGCTTATATAAGGAGCATTGTTTAGTCTGAGCCAATGTGGGAAGAGCAAGCAAAGAATGCTACTTACTGGCAAGGAAAGCGTTGTGCTCTAAGGTGCAAAGAGTTTGTTATGTTTGAAGAAACAAAAGAGGATCAATGTGCCTGATAAAAAGTACAAGATGACTCGAGGCTTTTAGAAGTAAATCGAAGCAACTAGAGACCATACTCATAAATGAAATAGGTCAGACCCACATGTACCAGCATCGTATTATCTCCCTAGTATAAGAACCTGAAAGAGTAAATAAAATCTAAACGGTATGATAGATATTGTGAAAGGGAAAGAAACTTCTCAAGAAGAAAGAACAGTTTCTTTGAACGCGTTCGTGAGGCCGGCGGCGCTGAGGAGTGGGGCGGTCTCGCCGTTGCTGGTGAGCCTGCGGCGCACGTGTGGGACCACGGCCCTGAAGATTAGCCACAATGGCTGAAAATGGTGATAATGAAAAAATGGCTGCACTGGAGGCCAAAATCTGTCATCAAATTGAGTATTAT